>NC_092499.1:203163497-203520997 GCF_047511675.1 Marmota flaviventris | reverse complement strand
GCTAAGTGAAAGAAAACAGCATGAAAAGACAACAGGCATTCTGTGGAATTCCAATGACGTGACATTCTGAATAAGTAGAATGGTCAGTGATTACCAGGAACCAGGGCAGAGAGAATGAACAGGTGGAGCGTGGAAGATTTTTAGGACAGTGAAAGAATTCTGTATTATCCATGTAATAATAGATGCCTGTCATTATACACCTGTCAAAATTCACAGCAAGCTCAACACCAGGAGGCACCCCTAATATAAACTGCAGACTTTAGTTAATAGTAATGTATTGGTATTTCAGTTGTAACAATGTGTAACACCAATGCAAGATGTTAACAAGAGAAGCTATGGGCAGAAGAGAGAGAGAATCTCTACTATCTGCTTGTTTTCGTAAATCTAAAACTGTTCTCAAAAATAAAGTTTATTGTAAAATGTGATGGTACATGCCTATGATCCCAGCAGCTCGGGAGGCTGAAACAGGAGGATTGCAAGTTCAAAAAGCCAGCCTTAGCAACTTAGTCAGGCTTTGTCTCAAAATCTTAAAAAATAAACATAAAAAAGGACTGGAGATGAGGCTCAGTGGTTAAGTGGTCCTGGGTTCAATTCCTAGTACCAAAAATAAATAAGTAAAATAAAGTTTTATTATTTTTTAAAAGCTAAAGTTTTTTTTTTTCCAGACACCCAAAATGCTGAGAGAATTTAGCAACAGAAAGGTACAACATGAAATGTTACAGAGTTTTTTTTGGCAGAAAGCCAATGGAACCTGGAGGAAATATAGATCATTCCATTGCGCAAAAGAATGAAGTATGGGTAAATATGTAAGATTGCTTTCTTAGTGCACCTCAGTCCTGAGGACTCCACTTCTTTATTCACCTCTGTGTGCTGGTGGTTTTATGATGGGCAAGTGTTACTTCTGCAGCTACAATAATGCCAAAATGTTTGTTATCCTCTGAGAGTCATAGACTGCACCTGTTCTTAAGGAGGAGCTCCCAATCCAGACAAAAAGCAGCAGCTGCCATGCTCTTGTCTGCTTAGGACCTGATGGTCAAGGGAGGCCACGTCAGGACTGACTGCAGGAAGGGAGAATAAAAAGCCCCACAAATGATGTGCCAGCAGCTTTCCCCCAAAGTCCTCCTTACTCCCTTCTGCAGGGAAGTAGTGCCACCCAAGGACAGGTGTCCCTGGGCCAGCCACTCCGTAGCCTCAGCCTCTTCCCTGCCCCACTCTTCTGACATCTCCTCTTGGTGCTTTTTGCTTGAGGTCTCAAGTGTTCTTGTCCTCTGAAATACTTGCCCACAGACATCAAACAGTGCTGTTTTGCCAGTGCCTCAGAGTATGGGGGCAGTAGAATCCTAAGGAAGGGCTTAGAACTGGGCAAGGCTGAGGCCACAGGAATGACAAGATGCAGAATTTGCCACAAGGTGTCACCACTGCCTAGTTACTGTGTTGGGAGGAGGAGACAAATGAGGTCATTTTAAAAGGAAGAAAGTAGTTCTTCCCCCATTTTAATCCTTTTGTGGCCAGAGAATGAAATTAACAGTCTTCAGACAGGCGTCAAGGCTTCTCTGCTACACATGCCACAGTTACAACAAGCAGTGCTGATGGGAAAAATACCAGTGGACTCAGCATGTTCACATGCAGAATGGTTGGGAAGGAGCTCTTAATATTTTCTCATCTTGAACCACTTTAATAGAAAGCAATACACAGACCCTGGAAAGAGCTCTGCGAGGACCAATTTTTTTTTTTTTTTTTGAATGGGGGGGATACTGGGGATTGAATTCAGGGACACTCAACAACTAAGCCACATCCTCAGCTCTATTTTTTTGTATTTTATTTAGAGACAAGGTCTCACTGAGTTGCTTAGTGCCTCGCTTTTTGCTGAGGCTGGCTTTGAACTTGCAGGCCTCTTGTCTCAGCCTCCCAAATTGCTGGGATTACAGGCATGTGCCACCACACCTGGCTTACGAAGACCAATTTTAAGCCACATGTCTATCTCTGATGACCCTGTTGGTACACAGTCCTTACAAAGAAGTAGTATCAGGCTGGGTCATACAGTTCAGTGGTAGAGTGCGTGCCTAGAGTGTGTGAGGCCTTGGGCTCCATCCCCAACACTGCAAAAAAAAAGAAAAGAAAGCAATGGTGTCAGACCAGGCTCAAGGCTGTCCACAGGACTCTGCAGTGGAGATGCCTTGAGGAGTGGTGTGTCTTGAGAGGTAGGAACCAGGGCCTCAGTGGCACTGCTGCCCCAGACAGGAACCTGGGGTCCCTCCCCCTCCCCCTGCACCAGCCCTTCTTCCACTGCCCACTCTGCACGGTCTCTTGTGAATTCTAAGAGGGAAGTTCAAGAGGAGGTAACCTTGGAGATGTAGAGCCATGCCAGAAACCACTGCCTACAGCTGGAGGTGGGCCTGACCTCAGTGGGAGAGGACAGCCACAACAGACAAATCCAGTCCCTGGGCTCCAGGCAGGTGGCACCAGACTTGTGTGTGCAGGGAGGCTGAGGGTGGCAGCTGTGGTCAGAGTGGACCTCAGATGAGAGCTGCTGATTAGCTGATGAGAGGTACAGAAAAGAGGAAACAGATCTGAGGGCATCCTCTGAGGGTCAGAGGTGGTGAGTGACCTGGGCCACTGGTCTTATGTGATTGGGAGAGGCACCCAGCTGCCAGCTCCAAGTTGACTCCTCCCAGGCAGCCCAGGGCCAGGAGCTGAGTGGAGAGACACATTATGGAGGCCCACTCCTTGTCCTGTCCACCCAGACATCCCCAGACTCAAGGCTGGCCCTGGACCACCCCTCCCCCTCCCTCGTCCATTCACTCTACACCGTGTGTGTCCACTGCCAGGGCAGATCCGGCTCTGGATGCTGGGGCCCAGGATTAGTGTGATGAGACTCTGGTCTCAGGAATCTTGGGCTAACAAAAAGCCAGAAGCAAGTCAACAAAACCACCTGCTGCCCACTCTCCAGTATTTCACATCTCACAGAATGTCAGGTAGCAACCAAGCCCCACTCAGCCCTCACTCCTCCACTCCACCCTGGTCCCTGGTCAGCCCCACAGGTTCTGCAGCCTCCTCCTTCACATCAGCTGCCTTGCCCCTGCCTTGACACCAGGAGGGCTGGCCCTTGCTTCCCTCAGGTCCAGAGAATTCCCTGACAACCCTCGTGCCCATTTCCCCTCCCTGCTCTCTGGTAGCTCTTCTCACCAAATACAACATTCTCCAGATGAGCCAGAGAATCTGCCTCCACTTCAAGGCATCTTCCATGTCTCCAGCCAGCTCCACTTGCCCTGAGGAATATTCAGGGCAACCCAGCAGGCAGTGACATCAATTGCTCTTTCCTCCAGGCACCCGAATGGTGCCCAGACACTTACCGGTTCTCCTCAGGCAGGGGCAAGCCAGGCATGAGCTCTGGAGCTCTCCACTGCACCTGGGCTCTCCCGCTGGCATGGGGACTATGGCAGCTCCTTCTTCTCTGGCCCATCAGACATCCCCCCCATTAATGCCCATGGGGATGCAACTGGCCTAGAACTCTTCCTCCTGCAGAGACAGGCCCTGGGGGCATCATCATGCAGCACCTGGGGCCAGCAGGCAAATCCTGGTTGCATAGCCAACACTCTGTGTGACCTGGAGCAGCTTATTGGGTCTCTGGGCCTCTGTTTTCCTATCTGTATAATGGGAACAGTCATACTGCCTGCATCGTGTGTGGCTGAGGGGTAGAAGGAGGCTGTACATTTTTAAAAGGCTCAGAATCAGTCTGGCCTTGTTTCTATCCTGTACCTGATCAAAGTGGAGCAGGTTAGGGCTTCTGTGTGTGGCAGGGGAGCTGGAGCAGCTATTACTGAGTCCCTCTAGGTTTGAGTCTCAGATTATCATCCTGTGGTCAAGGGTCCCCAGCAGTGGTCCTGGGGATCATGGGTGGAACTGGTGAGCACCCTTAGTCTTCACAGCTCTGCAGGCAAGTCTCAGATGGGCTCCATGTGTTTTTAGTACTAGGCACCAGCAGATTTGTCTTCTGCTATTTTGACAACCTCTACAGAGAGAGCTATGACAGAATTAAAGACAAGGAAAATACTTTGACAGGTTGTGAAAGAAACAGATAAAAGTATGCCTAATTTAGCAGAGAGTTCCCCTGAAGCAGAGATGAGGGGACAAGACACATCAATTACAGGACATGCCCCCAGCAACCTACTTCCTCCAACTAGCCCCTCCTGCTAATAATTCATTCAACTATAAACTTATCAGTTGACTAATAATCCACTAATGAGATTGGAGTCCTCATGATCCAACCACCTCCCTAAGCACCCCCTCAATCTGAACACTGCTGTACTGGGATACCAAGCTTTCAGCACATGAGCCTTTGGGGGACATTCTAAATACCATAACATCTCTTCTCTTACCTGATTTCTGCACCATACAGCCATCCCTGAGTGTTCCTCAGGGCCTGCCCCAACCCTCAGTCTGACCTTCTTTAACCCTCCCTGGGGCTGATACCTGCTGTGCCGAGAACTCCACGCCATCCCCAAGCCTACCTTTCCCAACTCTGTGCCCCAGTGACCACAACAGCCACTGGGTATTCTCAGCATGGCCCCCCCTGGGCCAAGCAAGGCACCAACTCCATCAGCTCCCAGTCCTCACCCAGCTGAAGGCCATATGGCCACACAAGAGCTGCCAAGAAGGAGAGCACCTTTATCTGAAAGATGTTAAGGATTTGGGACCCCAAACCTAGACTCCAGTACCTCCCTAATCCTGGAGTTGGGAGAGCAGAGTTTAGAAAACCTAAAGTTCATATAGGGTCAAAGTGGCCTCCTTGAGTTTCTTTAAGGATCAAGGGTCCTATACTCAGTGTTCCTTGTACACTGCATTCCCTCTCCAGGAACTTCCTCTATTCCACATCAATAGCCACATCCAAAACATCATTTCCCTCAGAGATCTTCAGAGACCCCCCCTCGGGGAAGGCTGCAGGAAACCCTGCATGCCTACTGCAGTCTATGGCACCCACCTGCTGAGGGGATCCCATCATGACCAGCTTTGGGCCTGGCCAGCTACTGTGGGCAGACCTATATTCTTCCCAACAGGAGCCCTTGCTAGGGTCAGGCCAGGACCCAGTTTGTAACCCATCCATGACTGGTCAGTCCCCTCTTATGAACAGAGATATCCGCTGGGATGTGGCCCCTGCACTCTGTCCCCACTTCCAAAGCTCTCCATGGCCACTACCCATGCACCCACCTGAGGCAGTGATGCCAACCTCCAGGACCTCTTTCCCACCCATGTTGTGCACGGTCTCCAGGAATTCCACAGAGATCAGGGGCAGATGAGCCTGTTGTCAGACGCTGAGCTCACTGATGATGAGCTGGCCAACTGTTCTCACATGCATCAGAGGGTCTCAACCTTGCTGCTCTTTGGAATTGTCTGGCAGGCTTTACAACAAGTTTTACGTCTGTGCTGAGTGTCATTTGGAAGAGGCTCTGGTCTGAGGGGCATTTCCCCTGACCCGCAGTGTTGAAGAGCAAGGACCAAGGCAAGGCCTGCAGACCTTCAAAAGTGAAAGGAGTGGAGACCACATGATGGGTGGGGAGGGGGCCGCCAGCCCCACTGGCTCTGCTCCTCACCTCCACCAGGTACAACAAGGGGTCCCGAGTACCCCCACCACTCCCTACCCTAGCAAGGGGCAGCATGGCCCCCACCTCTGGCCAACTCTGATTGGCTTTAGAATGACCACCTTAGACTGAAGCAGGACACTTCTGAATTGGCCTTGCCCACTCCTGGCCCATACCCAACATCTGCTGCACTGCCACGAAGTGATAGAACCCCAGCCACTGTCCCTGCCCCCAGAGGGACAGCAGCAAAGGGATACCCAGGAGGTCTTCCTTATGGCCGTGCAGGTTCTACATGTCCCATTAGTGTACTGGCACCTACTCTGGACCCTCTGGACACAGCAGTTGCCCTCCAGGTGTCTTGGTTCCTGTACAAATAAATGCAGCAAGAAAGCAGCCTGGATTTTCTGAGAATTGTCAGTGAAGGAGGGTCCTTTGCGTAGAAGAGCTCTGGGCCTGCGTCCAGGGCCAGATTCCCAGGAAATCAAAAGCACATTGACAGTCTGACATTTCAATCCAGGCTGAAAGTGACTAGAAGCCTCAAATCTAAATCTCATCAGGGGAGGCCAGAGCTCCACCTGACACAGTGTAACAACGAAGAGCTTCCACTACAAGGCCAAAAAGCCAAAGCACGTTAGCTTAAGGGGAAAAGTGTGAAGGAATCCGTTGCCTCATAGAGCTGGCAAGGTGGCTCTCTTCAGTTACGGCTAGACGCAGGCACTCTGAGGAATTCATCAGAGGGCGTCTCTTCCTCTCCCACCTCATCTCCCAGCTCTGCCTTCTGCCAGAACATCTGAATTCACTCCTGCTTGTGGCTGCAAGGAAGGAATGGCAACACCAATTCCATAACCTCAGTCTAAAACCCCACAGGGACATGTTTCCCCCACACACACCCTAAGAGGAAAGCCCTGGGAAGAACTCAGGTTTGTATGTGCATGGTCACATAAGGAGGGACAAGGCACAGTGACTTAGACCTTCTGTGACCACACCTGGGAAAAGGCAGCTCTAGCAGACATTGGCTGAGCTGGTGGGGGCGGGGCCCAGGTTGCTTTGTCCAGGAGACCAGAGACGGAAGCACCCGCCCATCCTGACCACCCACAGCACCCCAGGAGGTAAAGCCAGGGCACCCCACAGACCATGGCACCACGCACAGTCAGACTTTTATTAGGAAATCACCCTCCAGGCGCACCATGGAGTACTGTGGGTCTAACATGTTTCCTGAGGAAGGAGGGTCACAGTACCAGAGCAGTCAGGGGCCCCGGCAGCTGGCCCGGGAGTCCCAGCCACCATGGGGCCTGACCGCAACCAGTACTCCTCCACAGCAACATGACTCAGCCGTAAGAACCGCCACAAACGCAACACGAGACATACGCCAGGGCACACACGTCTGCGCTACTTAAATAATGATAAATACAGAATCCCACTTGCCGCCGTCGTGCCTGAACGAAGGGACCCAAAAGGAAAACGGAAACCAAAGCATGTCTCTCTCCACTGGGCCAAAAGGAGGAAATCCCCAAACTATCAAAATTCCTCAGTTACAAAATACTTCTTAAAAATTCCATATTAAAAGAATAAATAACAAAATATATAAAAAATAACTTGGTTGCATCAAAATTATGACTAGGAGTTGTATCCTGGTTTTCGTGGCCTATCTTATAGTCAAGTAGCCACTTTTGCTTTGATTTCGCTTATTCCACTCTTCGGGTGCCTTAGTGCAGGGTCTAGTTGAAAATATTACAAAATTAATAAATAAAATGTTAAATAAATAGCAAACATTAACATAAGAAGATGTGAATATAAATACTTACATCTGGACAAAATTAAATAATGTACAGAATAAGCTAACTACCTCCAACGTCTTCCAGGAGCTGCAGCTTCTCTACTTTAAATACTAATTCAGAATTGCCGTCACAAGGGACTTGGCTCTATTTACACAGTCGGAACATTGTGTTCTTAACACATTAAATTAGAATTCACCTTTTTTCACATCTTGAATGGATCTAAAAAGAAGTGAGACCTTGGTGGTCTCCCACTAGGAATTCACCCCTGACCTCACAGACACTGTCCCCACCTTGGCCACCTCACATAGAGATCAAGGCCAGCCAGCCATGACCAGATGATGTGGCAGTGATAAGCCAGGGGCCTGGGTGGAGGTGCAGAAGCCGGGGACTGCTTTCCAGGGGCCTCCCAGCTTGAACCCCATGAGCTGACTGGGCTGCTATGCTGTCTACTGTCTGGATTTTCATCTGGAAGGCCTACTCCTAACTTTACCTCTGGCACAGAGTTCTGCTCCACCCTTAACACAAAGCTGAACTAAATGAAAACAGAAAACACACTTGCCACAAGGGCCCTCACTGAGAACAGACACACAGCTCCAGCCATGTCCTCTGGGCTGAGACACTGGCCCACGGAGCCCACACTACCCTCCCAGTCTCTACAGACAAAGAATACTGTGGTTGCAAACTCCAAAACTTCCCTGAGAACCTTGTCCATGAGCTTCCACTGGAGTCTTTGAGCTGCTCTTCAGATTTCTTTCAGAAAACAAAAATAAATCACTTTGTAACTCTCCAGCTTCCCCAGGCACTTGCATGGGGAGGCCTCGGCCCCAGAGACAGGATTTCCAGGCACCCCTTTGGATGAACCCGCCCAAGGCTGCACCCAGGCTGCCAACGAGAAGTCACTGCGAGTTGGGGACCCCACTGCGAGGGGCAGGGTAAGGGAGGTAAACACAGGAGCCAGGGCGGGGTGCTCCTCCAAGCATCACGGCCTAGACCTGGATGCCCCTCACGGCCTGCTTGATGCTCTCCAGGAGGCCCTTGTTCTCAGGATTCTGGTAGCAGTCCTGATTGGAGTACATGTCGGTGAGGGTGCTCACATAGGCGTCAAAATTCTGTTCACATATTGGCTCCTAGAGAACAGAACTAGGTTAGCAAGTCCATCTACACAGTGGGCCCCATGTAGCAGCAACCAGTCCCAAATGACCAGAGGCAACGCTGGTGGCTACCCCATCCTAGAAAGCCCACCAGGGTTTCTGTTTGCAGCGACCCCAGTGACAAGACCCTCTGCCACAGACCCTCCTGCCCCAGATTCACAGGCTGCTCAGGAAAGTAAGAACTCTGCAGCTGACAACTGGTCCCGGTGGGCCACAAGAGCAGGGCCCAGAAGCAGAGGGGTGAGGGGCCAGCCGCCCTCCCCTGAAGGCCCAGGCAGTGAAGCAGAGTTGCATACCAGGTGGGGAAGGCGGATGTTGGCGAGACTTTGGATGAGAGCCTGGCTCAGGCCGGACAGCTCCAGAAACAGGGCTTCATTCTGCTCCTCGATGAGCTTGTTCTCCTCCTCAATGCTCTTCAAGTTCTTCTCCATGGAGGAGATCTGAGGACGAGCCCAGGGGTGGGGGAGAAGTAGGCACCTGCTTCCCCATGGGGCCCCACCTCTAGGGAATCGCTGGCCCCTGCCCCTGGGCACAAGAGGCAGAGCCCTCGGTAAACAGCCTGTGCTCAGGGAGGTCAGGCATTGATGTGGGGCTGTGTGTGGCCATGGCTCTGTGCTAAGGATGGGCAAGGGCACAGGACACAAGCACCCTGTGCTCATCTCAGCCACCCCAGCCCTGTGTCTCACTTCACCAAGCTCCCAGTCCTGTCTCTAAGTTGTGAAGGCCTGCACCCACCCCATGGGTATCAGGACGCCTCTGCGTATTCCCCTCACCAAAAGACCAACCAACGGCCTCCACAGGTCTCCCAAGCAAGTCTTCTGCAGGTCAAGCACAGGGTGGCCCCTTCCTTGCTTGCTATACCTCAGCCATGAGCCTGCACAGGGCCCCCAGGTCTCTGATATCAAGGGACAGCCCAAGCCTGTCTGGATATCTCCATGGAGCCCCAGAGCAGAGGCTTAGCTCACGTGAGGATCATCTTAAGCAGGGATAGGAAGGTCCCTGTGGGAGACTGCAGGTGGGACCCAGCGAGTCCTGTCACCTGGTGACAAGTGTGGCTTTAAAGGACTCGGGAAGGGGGAAGGTGCCTTTCCTTTGCATTCTACCGTGAGCACAATCCACCAAATTCCTTCAAAGGGACGGCAAACACCTTCCAAAATAAGGCTAGTAAAATGTAACAACTTGTCTTTGAAACAAACAGGTTTGTTTTGTTTTTATATGGGGTCTCACTGTGTTGCCCAAGCTGGTCTCAAACTGGTAGACTCGTGAGATCCTTCCACCTCAGCCTCCTGAGTAGCTGGGACGACAGGCAGGAACTACTCTAGGTCTGGCTCTAAAAGGCAGGTTTTGCCCTCTAGAAAGAAGTATGGAGAGTCCTAGAAATACTGTGGATGGAACTACCACAAGACCCAGCTATCCCACTCCTTGGTGTTTTCCCAAAAGATCTAAAATTTGCATACTACAGCAATACAGCCACATCAATGTTTGTAATAGCACAATTCACAATAGCTAAATCATAGAATCAAGCCAGATGCATATCGACAGATGGATGGATTAAGGAATTGTGGAATATGTATACAGTGGAGTTCTACTTGCCATTAAAAAAAAGGATGTGATCATAGCATTTTCCAGTAAAGGGATGGAAATGGAGAATAGCATGCTAAGTGAAATTAGCCCAACTCAGAAACTCAAAGGTGGAACATTTTCTCTCATATGTGGAAGCTAGAGCAAAATAAAGGGGAGGAAAGGATAGGATAACATAAAGAAGCAATCAATTACAAATTAACAGACAAGCAAAAGGAAATCTAGTAGAGGAAGGAGAATGGGAGAGAGGAGGGGGGCAGCAGGGAAAAAGAGGCAGAAATCAACTTTCATGAATGTTTGAGTTTCTCAAAATGAACCCAACCACTAAGTATAACTCTAAAAAGAAAAGAAAAGATGGGCTTGACAAATAATGAGAAATAAGAGTTACTGCCCCAAGGACACTGCCACTAGGGGACAGGAAAGGCCCAGCCAGGGGCCCTGTCACCCCATTGTCACTGCCTATGAACTGGAGGGCTCAGCATTGACAGGGGCAGGACACAGTGAAAATCCTTTCTGAGCTCCATGGCTGATGCTGTTTTCATTCGGGCTGCAGAGCCAGCAGAGAAATGAGCTGAGCAACAAGACACCTGGGGCTGGGCCATGTCAGACAGGGGCTGCCTGTAAGAAGGGGCCTTGCGGTCTTCCCATCTTCTCATGATTCCTTCTGCCTTGAAGGAGTTCCTCCTACATTCCCTGTAGGGGAATGGTCACCTTCTTGTCCCTTTGTACCCCCAGCTACTATGGGACACTCCTCCCATGCCACCAGCTCTGCTGTGACCCAATCAGCAGCCCAAGGGTGAGGTATGTTCTTGTTTTCAAAATAAGGCCTTCACTGCTTTCTTCCAAGTACAAGTGCTCACTAGGGGAAACCCTGTAAGCGATGCATGACTCAGCCAATAGCACTCAGCAACCGCTGGGCTCAGAGGCATGTGTGCTCTGCTCAGGCAAAGCCCTCCTCAGAGCAGTGAATCCTTGAACAACAACCCAACAGAGCGGGACCCACTCTGAACCCCATCCCACTGAGAAAGAAACAGGAACTAAAAGGTGGAGGTGTAGAGGCCAGTCTATCAATGGGTGGCTGTGCTAGGGAGTCTGGCTTCAGTTCAGGCCAAGCACCATGCTCAAGGGCTGCCAGTACCAATGAGACCAGAAACTCCAACAGGGCGAATATTCCTCATAACGTACTAATGCTGAAGGACCACTCACACCCTGAGACTGACCCGGTAGGATGACTAGCAGCAATGGGACCCCAGGCCCCAGGAGTGGAACAGTACCAGCGCTGCCAGGTAGTGGGTGGGCAGCCAGCCAGCCCACACGAAGTATCCCTGCATGCCAGGCACCGGGCTCTCAACCAGCTGAGCTCAGGCAGCACTGATGGACACTACGTCATCTCCAGGATGGACTGTGGAAGGGCAGAGGCGGCAGGAGCAACAGCACCCACCTGGGACTGCAGCTGTACCACGGCAGCTTCCATCTCCGAGTTGGACTCGTTCAGGTCTCGGATCTCCTGGTTCAGCTGCTTGATCTCCTCGTCACTCTCCAGCACTGTCCCAGAAAGAAACCTCAGATGTAGCCTGACCTCAGGCCCAGACGACAAGTAGGGTGCAAGGGGCCTGCTTTCTTGCTGGAGCAGAGGTCCCCACCTGGCCCTTGAGCTCATCGCTCTTGGGCTGGGATGCCACATTTCCCTCTTGGAAACCTGTCTTGGCAATGAGATGACAGTTGTTTTGCCTACTGGCCTGGGCCCTGGTGGGAAGGCCTGGGTCTATTTGCAGGTTCTAACCACTGAGACAAAAGGGGAGGTGTATTCAGAAATGAGTCTCTTTCCACATCCACAACCCCATGGACATAGCTTCTGGTGCTGAAGAGGGCTCTCTGATGCCAGTGATCACCAAAGCCCCAGGTCAGAGCAGGCATGACCACTCAAATGAAGGCCAAGGGAATCCAGACATGGGCACTGAGAACTTGAGAAGCATTGGCAGGCCTGGCAGCTCAGGACAGGGCTGTGTCTACCATGACTCATTCCTGGAGAGGTTGGCCTCCCTACTCCCTCCCCAGGGATAGCTCCAAAGGGCATCCTTACCATCACTGGTCTTGAATTTGGGGCTGAGAACCTCGTCCCCTGAGAGTTTTCCCTTCTTTCCAGCAAAGGTTGCTCTGGGACAGCCAGACAAACTAGAAGCAGATGTCATTCATTACTGACCATCCCAGGGTCACACACCAAGAAATAGACCAGCCCCGGGACACAATTCTTGAGTCAATCCAGAGTCATACACTGTGAATGGTCTAAGACAAGCTCCATCTCACTCAGATGACCCTGAGGTCCTCTCTTTGGCAGAACTGCCCCGCATCAGCTTCCTGCCCTCCTGGGGAGTAAGAGGTAACAGTCCAGGCAAGGCGGGGGCCAGGATGTACCTTCTCTGAGTACAGCCTATCTGGCACAGTAACAGCTGACCCCATGAGTAGTGTGACTTGGGGCATAACTGCTCCCAGGCACTGCTTCCTCTGGGGCCTGAGGGCCTCAAGACCTACTTGCTGGCACCTTTCAGGTCTGACTTCCCAGAGGAACCCTTGCAGCTGACTCTACCCAAAAGAGCCTCCAAGGTGTGGTTCCATGACACTGACGACCTCTTGGACAGAGATGTTCACACAGAGATACATAAGAATGGTGGGTCATCAGGCCTGATTTCAGGTTCACGCAGTGACCCATCTGCAACAGGGACGTAGGCTGCTTGTGCTGGAAAACAGATCCTTTACTTACGCCTGCAAATGCCCAGTGAGCAGTGCAAAGCAGGATGCAGCTTGGCAGCTGCCTTGATTTTTCATCTATCTCCTTTATTACCTTAAACTTTGGTCTGGATTCCTGCTCAGTTCTACACCTAGCATGTTAATCTGAGTGCTCGTCGAAAAACTGGTAACTTAAGGTTGATTAGCCCTAATTTATGTAACCCATTACTCTCATCCCCCTTCACGACTGAGGACCCCAAGATAAGAATAACTAAGGTATCTAAAACAGATTGTCAATGACCAGCTTTTTTTTTTTTTTTTTGGTACAAAGGATTGAACTCAGGGACACTTTAACCACTGAGCCACATCCCCAGGCCTTTGCCCTTTTTATACTTTATTTAGAGATGGGGTCTCACTAAGTTGCTTAGGGCCTCACTAGGTTGCTAAGGCTGGCTTTGAACTTGTGATCCTCCTGCCTCAGCCTCCAGAGCCCCTGAGATTACAGGCCTGTGCCATGTTGTTTGGCTCAATGACCAGCTTTTTTTTTTTTTTTTTTAACATTCTGCTTTTTACCAAGCAGAAGTTTGCAGTCAGATTGCCCTATGACGCGACTGCCCCTCCCTAAGCAGGGTCAGTCATCTCACAATAGGAGTCAAATTGCCCCTCAAGAATGAGGCTTCCCCAGAGCTGAAGCTGTCCAGAACCAGATCACAGCTTGATGGAGACTGCTTAATCATTCACATCTTTAACTCCTGGCCCAGTTCTTCCTGTTCACCCTGAAGTCCATGTCAGTGTCCCTGAAGGCAGGTCTCATTCTTTGCAACATGACTACACTGACTCGACTCGTTTCCTACTTCTCACCATGACTTTTGTTTGTTTTCTTCCAGATGAGTAGCTAGACCTACTCTGTTAGGACTCCAGAGTTGGCTCTCTGGCCTAGGAGTCCAATAACCATCCACATCAAGAGTGAAGGCTGAGGAAGTGCTCAGGAACCCCTCTGTACACCAGCCCAGCAGCCTCTTCTGGGGCCTTCTTGGACTGTCCCTTGTGGCCTGTGGCCCGAGTGAGACCTGATCTCTGCTCTGCCCCTAACCAGGTCACCTCACTCACAGAGGCAGTCTGGAGAGATCCTAGCTTAGGACTTTCTGTCTCTTCTTCACCCGACTCCGACCTGGTCCAACAGACGGGTCCTCCCCAGCTCCAGCCATGCCAAGGGTGTGTCCTTTAGTCAGCTGGAGTGGGTTCCTGGACCCCTCTCAGAGACCTCTTTCCCACCTTCTGTGATGTTTTCCCCAGAGCCCTGACTACCACGCTTCATGCGAGGTAACTTACTCCTCTGTCTACTCCGTCTGTTTCCCCACTCACCCTGCCCAAAACTCTGAAAGGGAAAGAGCTGGCTGTCCTTCAGCCTCTGCTCTATCACCAGGCCTTGGAGCAAGATGGGCTCTTAGTAAATGCTTTTGTTGGATGAGTACATTAATCAACCTTGCAGAAGGAGGAAGGAAGGAAGGAGAGAAGGAAGGGAAGTGGAGGGGAGAAGAAGGAAGTGGAAGGGCAGGGAAAGGGACTTGTAACAGGACTAGTCACTGACCCTATGCTCCCCAACCACCACTGTGACACCAGCACAAACAGGAAGGAAAGACGATGGAGCAAGGCCCTGTCCCTCAGGTAGGTGAGAACAAGAGCACTACCCAGGCCCACGGCCAGGCAAGAAGGGGTCTAGTCACCCGATCCCGGAAAAGCAGCGTCTCTGCCCAAAGTTCAGATAAGGGGCCCCAGTGAAAGGGGCAGGATAGGAGACATTTTTTCTTGAAAGTTGACAGCCTAAAAGAAAATTTTCTCAGACATGGACTGTCTAAGTGTGACTCCAGCCTAGAGAGCCTCCCTCGGGGCCTGGAGAGCAGCTACCAGAGCAGACACAAGGGGAAAGCAACATAAACGCCATCGGCACCAACAGAGCCTTTGTGGGCTTCCCCTGGGCAGCTGCCCATATGGCCTCGCTTCTTCCTCAGGGAGCTACTGGCCACAGTGAGCCTTTCTCCCTCCCCCCAGGAGCCTTGTCCCGGCCCAACACCAGAGTTCCTGATTGCTGACATAGAGGCAGAGTGTGTGGGACAGTTACCTCCGGTGGGTGAGGAAGCTCCCGTTGGCATGGCCAGAGCCATCACAGCCTGGGGTGGGGCAAGTTGGCCCCTCGTTCTTCAGCGCCTTCCAGGAGAAGGACGAGCCATTGAGGGAGCCCTCTTTCTGCCTCCGGGCGGCCAGAGGGCAGCCAGATGCACTTCTGTGAGAGGCATATTTGCCACTGATGTGACCAAGCCCCACACAGCCTGGAACCGGGCACCTGGACATAAAAAGGCTGAGGTGACCACAGAGGCACTGGTGTCGGGGGAACTCGGAGACCCACCAGCTCCTAAGTGAGGCAGGAGGACAGCAGAGTCCTGGAGCCTAGAGAAGAGCCTGGCCTTCCAGGTAAGAATCGAAGGCCACATGGCCTGCCTTCCCTCTCTCTCTTGGCCTCAGAGCCCCTGCTTGGCTGCAAATCAGGGGACAGCCAGGGGTAGCAGGGGCCTGCCGTCACTGAGGCCAGGCATGGCATCCATGGTTGTCCCGGAAACACAAGCTTAGATATCCCATAATCGTCTTGCCCGTGGCTGCCCAAGAGTGGCTTTTCCTCTGCTCCACATGTTCAGGGAGAGGAGCAGAACCCTTTACGTAAATTACATAAGTACAGAATGAAAAATGCCCCAGGCACACCATGTGGGACCCTGTCTGAGTGTCTGTCCTCACACCTCAGGGAGGGATGTGGACCAGGGAGATTTAGGGGCCCAGTCACCCAGAAACCAACACCTGACCCAGACCAGATTCTCAACCTGACAGTTCTCAGTTTTCTCCCACCAACAAAGTTCATCCTGATGGTCTGTCACACACTCACAGTGTGTGAGAATGCCTGAAAAGGGGTACAGGACCCAAGAGGCATCACTGCCCTGTTTTATAGTGGTCTTGGGGCACAGAGAAGTCAGGAGGCAGGACACCCTCAGGAGGATAGAGGGCTATCAGCAGAGGCTCCTGTTGTGGGAGCGGGGAGGGCACGGCACAGGGCAACATTGCCCAGTAGGAGCTCACTGCCTCCCAGTGCTAGTAGGGAGGGCAGTTCCAGGACCTTGTCCCACACTTGTGGCCTCATCTCAAAGGCCACCCATGTAGACAACTTCCCAGCCATCTTTTCTAGGGTTCTTCTTCCTCTTCTGTCCACACTGCCCGTCTCTTGCCTCTCCTCCCCTTCTCACTCATCTGGCCGCCCAGCGTAAGACAATGTAGGATGTCCACTGGGCCCGTGAAAGGACACCTCAGCTTCTAGTCTAGAGCAGGGACTCCGCCCAGGGCTCCCAGGAGGGCTTTGGTGGGGGTTCACATTTAATGTTCAGCCCCTCGAACCTGGATGCCTCCCAGCCATAGGGCCTGAGGATGCCTGGCCTGGCATGGCCAAGACTGAGGTTGAGGGCTTGGGCCAAGAGGAGGCAACTGACAAGTACCTAGCCTCACAAGATCCAGGGACCAAATGAAGGTGTGTTGCAGTTGCTCCGTGCAGTTCAGTCTGGATTCTTTCTAACCACTTTGTTGCAAAACTCTAACTCTCCCTAGAATGGCATTCATGAGGGTTATTTCAGGCATGATTTCTTTCTCTTAAAACCTGGTATCAAATCTTCAGAGACATCACGTGACTTTGTGTAGAGAAATACGTGGGGCACTGAGCCAGAGGGTTTCCATGCTTCTCAGGTGAGTTGGTTTCTTGGAGTAGATGGTGGGGCCCAGAAACTGCATGTGGTTTGACATGAGAAATGGAGCCAAGACAGCAGGGACCAGAGGAACATTTCACAAGTCAGATGCAGTGTGGCTGGTGGCACAGACCTCCTCCAGGTGGGCAGAGAGAGCAGGTCCTGACCCCCACACCGGAACAGCTGTCAACTTCTTGACCAGTTATAAAGTGGTGGCAACCGGGGTTCACCACAAAGTGCTGACAAGACTTATCTTCCAACAGGCAAACATAAATTGGAGCTCTTCCTCCACAGCCTTGCAAAAGCACGGCTCATGCCTGCTAACAAAATCCCTTCTCTCAGCAGGACATGGTGCATCCATTAAAGTTTCTGCTTTGGTCTGCATTTACTAAAAGATGGTGGTTAATTATAAATATGGTTAAGGTTTATGGCTGAGGGGAGGCCCTATGAAATGGACGTGCTGTGGAACCATTAGGAACTCTGTCCATCCTGCAAATGCTGGACAGTTTCTAAAGGTCACAAGCTCCACTTGTCTGCAGAACTCTTGCTTTTCAAAAAGCAAAGTTGATAGCACATTAGAAGGAGGAAGATCATTTTTTCCAGTTAATTTGAAAAATGCTGATCTTGATTTTAATCATTTGAAAATGCAGCACAACTCATTTGTGATACCCCTGCCAGCAGGGTCTTTGCTGAATATATAAAAGCAATGTGTTTGTAGGGTCACGGGCAGCTCTTGGACTCTCAGGAGGAAAAGTATTTTCTCCACCCAAGCATTTATCATGCCAGACTTATGATACTAACAACCACGCATTTTACACTGTCAATATGGCTGTTTACTGTAATAATTGAGTAACTACATCTTACTAGACCAAGCAGCTGGTGGGGGCATCCCCTTCTGAAGGATGTGACACTGCTTTAGGCCCCTTCTCTGTGGCGAAGTAAATGTTCAGGAATAGCTGGGGCAAGCTCTGAAGAGGAGCACTGGAACCTCGGGTCCAGGTGCCCCTCTGTGAGATGCCTGGTTGTGTGTGGCCCAGCAAGTGACACAACCTGGGCAGGCTTGCTTCCTGTGAGCCCTCAGGACCTGCCCCAACCAACCAACCCCAAGACTCGTATCAACCAGGTGGCCAGAGCCATTCCACTGTTATCCTGGAGGGGACCCATTGCCCACTTTGGCAGGTTGGCCAGTGAGTCCCCCTGTTGGAGCCTGCAGCACAGCATGGCCTCCGCCTGCAAGTAGACAGTGCAGGGGACTAGTTCCCTACAGAGAGAACAAGCCTGCAATGATGCCAGACCCCCCAAAACAGGTGAGCCCCGCTCTGCCCAGTGAGCAGGCAGCCTTTCTACCTCAGGGACCTGGGTCATCTAAGGTTAAGGATGTCTTCTTTCCTCCCCACAGTAGGGTCTGATTCCTACTTTCAACACTCCCAGACTTTCCCACTCCTGGCTTTGCACAGGTGAGCAGGTTGGTGAACACACAGGATTCAAAGACTTGATGGCCCCCTAACCATCCTCCTCTCCTGAATCTGCACCTGACTTTTCCTGCCAGAGAAAAGCTGTGCAGATTGCAAGGCCCATGGGCACCTGTGGCCAGCCTGAGGCGACAGGACACTCAGCCTGCCCCATTAAACACCTCCAACCTGAGCTGAGCCCAGAGAGGGACTGTCACACGTGCCCTCACTACAATACCCAGGCATTGACGCACTGGGTTTGAGCACTTCATAAAAAGAAGATTGCCATTGATCAGTTTGAATGCCAGTTACAATGAAAGGGAAATCTAGAATGAGTTTGGTTTTCTAAAATCATAATACATAGGAAAATCTCCATTCTGCACAGCAGTGCAGAAGCCAGGATGACCAAACGTACTTCATCAGCTCAGGGTCCTCCTTGTCATCCTTGGTGGGTGCCACCTTAAGTCCACTCTTCTTGGCACGTGGGCAGCCTGACAAGCTGGTTTTAAAAGAGGAGAAATGCCACCTCAGTCCCAGAACAGCAGCTCCCTTGCCATCCATCCCATCCCATCCCCTCGAGCTCTGGGACCCCTGCAGGGCAGAAAGAAGCCAGGGCAGATCAATCAGTCAATCAGTCATTTGGAGCACAGTCCACGGACACAGAGCCTTTGCATAGGGCAATAGAGTCAGGAATGGGAAGCACCTTCATGAGCCTCTAGCCTTGACCCTTTGTCTTTATCTCACACTGCAAGGGGCCACTTGACCAGGTTCCAGATGTACCAATAATTCAGATAGATGGAAAAGAGCTCTGATCAGTAGCGACATTAAGAGTGCCTTGTTCTAAACTTTAGAAATTTGTCTAGGACAGAGGCCCCACACATACCCCACCCTGCTGCAGGTCCCTAACTTACCTCCGATGTGAAGCGTAGTTCCCTGTTATATGGCCAGAGCCGTCACAGCCCGGTGTGGGGCACCTGAAGGGGAAAGTGAGATGAGCATGGAGCCTGAGATGGTGTTCACCTCTCTAGGCCTGGCCCTTGAGGAAGCAGATCGCCTTCCCAGCCCAGGGCCCCCGAGGAGCTGCCCTCCTTTAACAGCCACACACCCAGCCTGCTTCTGCCAACAATGGGCATCGACAGGGTCATCTCGAGGCCTTAGCATTTTTCCCATTTTCCCAGGAGCAGGGGTGGGGGTGATCTGGAAGGCTGAGGAGGGAAGCCCAAGGGGCCCAGCTGTACACTAGGCACCAAGGTGAGGTGTGGGGGCCACTGTATCCAAAAGCAAAGATGGACTCCATCTTGGCCATTTATCTGGCTCTAATCTAGATTAGAAGCATCCAGAGTGCACCTGAGCCCTAACTTTAAACACAAGGGCTCAAAGGGCACACCTTGCTCCTGAGACAGCTCTGTCCTCCCAGCTGCACTGTGGCCTTGCTCTCAGGGAGAATGCACTGGGGCTCAGGGAAACCAACGGGTGCTCACTGAGCACCTGCCATGTGGCTGCTGCAGGACTGATCCCGGTGCAGTGTGTGCAGAACTCACGTAACCAGTGACTTTGTGTTGGTTACTACCACAGGGTAAGAAGGGAAGACACAAAACACAGAAGTCCAACTTTATACACCCCAAAATGTTTGATGAACACATCATATAAGATGGTAAAATAACACCCTAGTATTATAAGCGTGGATGTTCTTATTTTCTCCCAAATGACAACCAAAATAAAATGTTAGCCCTGGCAGGTGTTAGGATGGGGAGGAGGGCTGACTCAGCAGGTGGGCCTATCTCCCCTTTGGATCTGCTCTGCACTTCACCCCCTTGTGAGGGTGCTGGCCTGCAGGCCAGGTGAGTGCTATTTCTGGCACTCTGCACCAGAGAAGCATCTGGCAGACCTCAGGTGTACACTAATGGTGGTGGTCACTTGGTGGCCAGGGTGGCAGACCCAGGCTTATAGGCAGAGATGAGTGGCACCAGTGGTGACGTGTAGACACACCCATTGGTCCTGGTGAGTCTCAACTGGGCCCATGACTCCCACAGGGAAGCAGGTACTTGACCCATGGCAGGGCTATCCTGCACTTCTTGCTGAGGCCTGATACAATGGCTTTTCCCAAGAGTTGTGTCCAGGAGAAGACAGTGTTCACAGCATCAGAAGGGCAGTTGTCCTAAATATGCTCCTATGAGCTGTACAGGGTCAGTCACAGGAACTGGAGCCCCCACCACCCCTCCCACCACTTGTCTCCAGTTGCCTTGTCTGGGCAAAAGAATCCATGCCTGATGGACATGTTCTGTGTGGGTAGCACATACTGTGACCCCATCTGAGGGCTTTAGGAGTGACCTTGCCCTGTGCAGAGCCTCCCAGGTCCTGCAGATGTGTGGCTCCCCCTGGACTCCTCAAACACAACTCCTGGGCACACAGTCACACAGAAAGGGGAACAAGTGCCTGTGGGCTTCTCTTATGGGGAAAAATCCTCTTAAGAGTCTTTGCATGTGTTGAGAGGGAAGCCACCAAAAGACTCATCTTCCCCAACCTTGCCAGAGCAACACCCACTCAGGAGGATAAAGAGTGCACCAGGGAACAGAGGCATGGAGGACCCCGCCACCACCACCCACAATCACCAGGCCACACTGTGGTCAGAGAGAAACAGGTGATGGCACCCCAGAAAGACCTCCAGAGCAAAGAGAAGCTCTGGGGAGTGGGGCACATCAGCCCCCCTCCTCCCATGCCTTGCTGAGGCTGAGCAGCTCATTACACACAAGGGAGAATTTTTGCTGCTATTTCTACTGAAGTTTTGTGTTAAAGTTCACAGATTCTCAGTCTCAGGAGGACCCTGACTTCCCAGCAACTATCTCCTGACAGGATCATGCAAGTTTCCTTCATCAGCCAGGAGCATTGACTAGCTTAGGATATGAAAACCATCATCATGAGAAAAGAAAGCAGAATTGGAAAGGAAAACAGAATATAAGAAAGATGGCAAGAGATGGGTGGTGTGGGAGCCCCAAGGCTGCAGAACTTAGTGCTCCCACTTTGGGTTTCCAGGCCCAGAAATGGTGGGGCAGAGAGTTAATGAGTAAATGTGTAAGCCCACCTAGGTGCACACCTGCTGTTCACTCTCAGAAGGAAACCCAGTGGGACACTCTCCTCCACAGGGGCTAGAGACAAGGCTGCAGGGTGGGAGCTGGAGACCCAGGATTCCAGTCCTACCCTAAACCAGCCCTGCTCTCCTGAAGCCTTCACACTCTGCTCCTCATCCCAAAGGCTATGTCCAGCTTCTCTCTGGCCCCAAGACCAAGCAAGGGAGTCTTGACCTGGATTCAGGGTCTCCTGATATAAAGCCCACAGGAGGGTGGGCCAGTCCCAGGGACATAAACTACAGAAATGAGAGTGACACCTCCTTCTGCCAAGGCCTCCACTCAGCCCTGGGGCCCAGGATGAGGTCCCTGCAGATCAGGGTCATGGGGTCTATAATGTCACAGCTCAGCCAAAAGCCTGAGAGCCAAAGGAAACAACTGTTTCCAACTCCAATCCCAAGAGGACAGATGCCTTGAAACCTCTGGGTGCCTGCGTCACGTGTGCAGGACACCTCAAGCAGCTGGCTGGTGCCCACAGGGCCTGCCTGCCACGTGTTAGGGGCAGGGAGGTGCAGAAGCAGAAAAGGGGCCAGCAGAGAAGGCAAGAGCAGGGAGGGGAAACACTGGGAGGTGCTGGGACAGAACAGAGCAGCTGAGGGTTGCAGGAGAAGGAAGCAAGGAGCTCTCTTGCACCACTGATTCCATTTCACTCAGCAAGAGCAGCACAGCCTGCAGCCACTAGTCATGGCAGGACTGGTAAGCCACAGCCAGTTCTGGCCTTTCTTTAGATCTCTAGGGCTATGGACAAAGCAGACCCAGGCAGCCCTGTGGGACCCTCCAGAGAGGCTGGGGAGGGGCCAGGACTGTGCAGGAAGCTGTGTCAGCCCTGGCTCCAGCCCAGGGGAGAAGCAATGGCAGTACCAGAGCAGGGCCACAGGTGGCAGCGCAGCCCCAGCCAGGCAGAAGCAGCCCTTCCTCGGGCATGGCCCCTGCCCACTCCAGGAGAGCAGTGACCAGCCCAGGTGGCATCTTGGAGAGAGCTGACTTTGGCAGGAGCCTCATGAAGGAAAGAGCAAAGCAAGGGAACTGCCCAAGAGACAGGGGGTCAGGGAGCGCAAACATACTTGAGGTCAGCAGAGTGGGCAGCCATGAGGTTTCTGAGGCTCTTGTCAGCAAGAGGGCAACCAGAGAGGCTGAAAGAGAAGAGATGGGATACGGGGTAAGCCACAGAGGGGGAGCAGAGAAGGAGAAGAGGAAGACCCCCCAGAAAGCACCATGGCCCGGCCA
The DNA here is from genome assembly GCF_047511675.1 of Marmota flaviventris. Lineage (NCBI taxonomy): Eukaryota > Metazoa > Chordata > Mammalia > Rodentia > Sciuridae > Marmota > Marmota flaviventris. The sequence goes on along the minus strand of NC_092499.1, from coordinate 203,498,599 downwards.
GAGGAGCAGGGGACGAACCTGCGGTGGGAGGCATAGTTCCCAGTGATGTGGCCACTGCCGTCACAGCCAGGGGTGGGACAACTGGACAAAGGAAAAAGAGCATCAGAACCCAGCACGACGTGCACTGCAGGTGCTGCAGTGGGCGGCCAGGCCTCCTCCTGGCCCCCCAGCCCCCGGGGGAGAGCCCTCGCCCCAGACTGGAAGCTTGCCCCACAGCTTAACTCAAGAAGGAAAAGCTGGACTTGAAGTTAAGATGCCTCCGAAGCACAGGTGCTGAGCCTTAGCACAGGTGCTGTGTGTGCTCATGTCTGGACACGTAGGCAGGGCCCTTCCCACTTCAGCTCCTGAAGCAGCATGTCCTCCCCTAAGGATAAGAACCTGGGACCAGCACCCAGGGAAGGTCAGCCCCAAGGCAGAAGGGCATGCATGAGTGGGGCTCTGGGTGGGGAGAGGAGGACCGGGTCACTCTGGCACAGGTGCCAGGCACAGCCCCCCACAATCCTCTAGGGGAAGAAGGTGGTTGGCAGTCTGGGGTGAAACAGTGGCTGCTGGAGCTGAGGGTGGAGACCAGGCAGTGTGCTCTGGGCCCAGGCAGGGGTCTAGCTGTGGAGAGAGGGCTGGGCCTCTGTTGCACCGAGGGTTCCTGTGGAGTTTCTGTTCGTGACTCCTTGGTCCCCGTCCTGCTCTGCTCTGTCCTGCTCTGCAGGCTGGCCAAAGACTCTTCCTTGTTCTTAATTGCTTTAGAGGATCACATTAATGCCCAGCACAGCAGTAACAGGAAATGTCTGTCACCATGAGGGCTGCCTGGCTGAAGGTGGTGGAGCCAGGCAGGAGAGGCCCTGAACTGAGACAACCCAGCTGCTGTAGGTGATGACCAGGCCTGCTCCTCCCAGACGGCAGGGGTGACAGCTTACGTGAGCAGCTCCTTCTTTATGTCCTTAGAGAGAAACTTCAGCTTGAAGTTGGTCAGGGTGACTTCTCCTGGGTACTTCCGCTCTTCAAAGTTCTCTTCTGACACCTCCTGGTCATCTGCTTCAGAAGAAGCAAAAGAATGTGCTGCTGGCTCTGACTGCAAAAAACCAGCAGGGAGATGTTTTAACGGCTGGCGGGGAGGCCCGGGCACCTAACCCGGTGAGTGAGAGAGAGGGACCTTTCAAGACAGTGTCCACGAGGCATTTCCTGGGATTCTTGCCTTTTGGAGGAGGGAAAAGGCCCAGTTCCCCCAGGAAACACAGAGGGCATCTTGTGGCCTGGACCCATCCCACACCAGAGCTCCTGGACAACAAGATTCAGGATTCTGTACTGCCTGTCCTCAGGCCACCTCCACCAGGTCACCCCACAGTATGAACACCTGGGAAAAGAATCCTCGGGCAAGGATGGTGCCCAGATGTCGCAGACCCTAGTTAGGAGGCTGCACTGGTGACAATCTGTTATGACCTGGTAACCCCACCACCACCACCACCACCAAGTGTGGTTCTTCACAAGTCACCAGCTAAATACAGGCTCTGGAAGACAGTTCACCAACACTTAGATGGGCAAGAAACAGCTCCTCCCAGTAAGGACAGGGCTCCAGCAGGGTCGGGACAGCCAAAGTCCCGCAGGACGGCTACACCATTCCAGGGCTGGCACCCACTTGCCATGGGTCCCAGTACACTGTTCAGGCACTGCTTCTGCAGACCTGAGAGACAGTAATAAGGAAGTGCCCATGGGGCCAGACAACTCAGGAACTGGCAGTAGACCTGGTCAAGAGACTGGTGCTGCCTTTGCTCCACTGAACAGGCTCAGGGAAAGAAACTTATTTGCCCTAGCAGTTGGAGGAAGCTCCTTGGCAAACATGCCCAGCCTCAGGATATGTGAGGGCTCCCAGAAATAGAGGGGAAGAGATTTTCCCAGAGCCCCATGGACACAAGTGGACTAGAGTACCTGGGGACAGAAAGGATGGGCTGCTATGGCAGTGTGGGACCTCAGGCAGGGCTGGCAGGAGGGTCTGAGTCAGGAATCCAGGACAGAGATGGAGGGACAGAAGGGCTGGACTCAGGAGGCGCTTCTGGGGGTGACCTGTGCCTAGGAGGTGGGTGGGGGAAGAGGCAGAGTTTGGGGATGAGCCAAGGCTACTTGATGCAGAGTAGATGATCGGCCACCACTGGTGAGACAGGCTTCAGTGGGGGGAATTTAGGACCTCTGAAACAGAGTCACCCTATAGATGGTCACTGATTCCTGGAGGTAAAGATGTGACCCAAAAATATGTGTTAAGAGAAGAGGGGGACCAAAGCAGCCTGGAGAGACCAGCACTGAGCAGAGGCCAAGAAAGGGGCAGAGGAGGGCCCAGAACACCAACTCACTGGGCCCAGAAGGCAGCTGGCGGCTAAGTCAGGCCATGGGCTTGTGGGAGGTTGAGTCCTGAGAGTAGGGTGTGAGTGCAGAAGCTTCTAGACCTCCAGATAATAGCTGGTAGTGGGAATACTACATGCCACCAGGCAGGGCTCCTGCCCACCCTGGGGAGGAAATCGGCCTTAGGTGACCAGGCAGAGGCAGTCCCAGGTGCAGTCCCCTCCAATGGGGACTCAGCCTGTGCCACCTCCTCCAGGACCTGACATCTGATGGGGGCAATGTGACCTAGTCAGGGAGCCCAGTCTATCCCTCTATAAAATGGGTGATCCTGAGTCCCACCCCCGGGTCAAATGAGGAGCCTGGCTCACAGTGGGTTGGGCCAGGAGGGGGCCTTACCACACCTCCCCATGCCTCCTTGGGCACTTGGCTCCATCCCCTGCAGATCCCTCTGGGATCCCCTCCAGAGGAGTCTGGAAAAGGGAGAAGTATGGGGAGCCTACAGGCCTCATGCTGCCTGGACCCTATGTGTCCTTGGAGCTGTCCGGTTCCTTGGGAGGCCCTCTCCTAGGGGAAAAGCCCCAGTGAGCCCATGCCCAGGGCTCTTCATCTTACATGTCAGATAGATAGGACGATGGGAAAGGGAAGTCCCCACAGCTCCAACACCAATGCTTGAGCTACCTCCTCTTTACCAGGTTAGTACTGGTCTGGGGGACTCAGGCCACTGCCCACCATGGAGGCCTCACATACAAGGGGGATCTGAGGCGGAAGTCACTCACTATCTTGGCCCAAGGAACCCAGTAGCTGAGACCCTGTCTGGATAGCAGATGTGTTTTTCAGGTGGGTGGGAGGCTCACAAAACCAAAGAAACCTGAGCTTTCTCCAAATCAGCCCCATGGAATCTGAAATAATGCCCTCTCCTCCCCACACTCCAGGACCGTTCCCATTGGTGCTGACCATGCATTCTGCAAGGTGAGAAGACCACTTCTGTCGATGGACAATGCTGAAATGGCTAAGCAGGAGAAACCCTTCCTGGAGGGCAATCCCTGAGTCCCAGCTGCCCAGAGGGCGAAGGCTCCTGTGTGCAAAGGAAGGGACCCCAAAGTCCTACCAGAGCCAAGAGGTGTACGTAGCCTCTAGGAAGTGAGCAGCTGCTCCACCTGATCCCCCTCTTGTGCCGGCCCGCCCCACACCTACCTCATCAGGCTCCTCTTCTCGTAGACGGCTGGGCTTAGTGTAGTCTAGGGGCCGGTCCCACTCATCCTGACGGGAGGCCTGGCTGGACTGGGGCGAGGTCATGGAGCTGCTGGGAGCACTGGTGCTGCTCTGGCGCTGGGAGGTGTCGGGAGACTTGACACCAGGGCTGCTGCTGCAGCTGCTGCTGCTAGGGAAAGCTCCCTCCCGCTGGCGGCGCTTGTGCATGCTCAAGTCCAGTGTTCCATTTTCATCCACCTCAATGTCCACAGACTAGGTTGGAAGATGAAAAACACATGTGAGGGCCAACCCTCCTCACACCAGCTGCTGCATCCCCACTACAAGAGAGGTCCTGCAAGAGTAGGCCCCTCCAAGGCCAGGAGTAAAGTTAAGTATGAGAATTGCCAACTCGACCCTAGCTATTCCTGGAAGCATCTCCTGCAGGGAGTGGGTGGGCCTGGCTGCAGTCCCACCCACTCACGCCTCCTGGGAAACTGCAGAGAGCATGCCCACCTTGCTGGGTAGGTCCTGTGGCTTGGTGCTGAGGTTCTCTGGCATCTCCCAGCAGCGGGTGGAGAGGTTCAGGATGGCAGTGGCGGCCATGTGCGCAGCCTCAGCGTCGTGTGAGTAGTCGAAGCCTGCAGAAGAGGGTGGGGTGCTCCTCACATAACTACTGGGGGGCTGTGCCTCAGGGGAGGAGGCCTTTGGGGAAGGTTTGGCTGCAAAAAGGGAACAACACCGCTGACTTAGACAGGGACAGAGATGGCAAACGCATGGGGTGTGCTGGGGTCAAAGCACAGCCACTGCAATGTGGGCTTGGGCACAGCTGTTCACCCCTCCAATGCTCCCCCCCCCCCCGCTCAGCCCTGAAGAGACCTCTCATTTCTGGCCTGACCAAGATCTAAGCAGAAAGAACAAAACTGTCCAAAGACATCCCAGCAGCCCTGGTGTTCCAAGCAAAAATAATGTGTCCATTAGCAAATGCCTGGTGAGAGACTGGAGAGTTCTGTGGAAAGGGTGTTTGGAATGTCACTCCTGGGGAACATTTTGTCACATGGTATCAGAAGATATTACCACATCTCAGCTGACTTTGCACACCTAGTTAGTAGCTCCTGCCTTAACAAAGCAGCATTAGGGACCAGACAACACAAATGAGGGAGTGAAATGTCTTCTCCCAGAAATGCTCTTCTGCGTGACACCGAGCAACCAAAAACACCAGTGTTTCCAGCTCTAGCTAGTGAAATGCTCCTGGAGGGCCCTGAATAGCCTGCAGGCACACAGGCCCAGTCCTGGTGCACAGGCTCTCTCTGCTACAGGGAGGAAGAGCCTCCCACCCAGGAGGTTCTTCCAGGGGCAACTCAGGAGCAGCAGAGAACTCCTCTTGGGCTGCCCCACATCCACCGGGAGGCACTAACCCTAGTCACGGTGTACTGTGTGCTTTTCCACCTTGCATCATTTCCAACACTGGCAAATCAGTGCAATGAAGAAAAAGAAAAGATGGGAGGTTGTTCTAAAAGTTATGCAGGAACAATTTTTATCAATACAAATGTTGCTGATGCCATAAACAGCATTTCCAATGAGATGGTCCCTGTGCAAGAAAGCAAGTGGCTTCCTGCCAGGGTAAAAGTCCTGTCCCACCCCACAGTCTGACCCTCCCCAGTGGCATTGCTAGGAGTAAACTCCCCACTGCATTGGGAAAGGGGGCCCTCTCAGGGTGAGCCACGTCAGTGAAGTTATTCTTAAGTCTCTGGACATACACCCATAAAGGACCTGGTTTTGCTTCACAGATACTTAGGAAACATGTAAGGTCCCCAGAAGCACATGGAGAGACGTGGGCCTCAAGGAAGCCATAGCAGTTACCCCAGGGCATCCAACACCTCGGACTTCCATCTTAGTCCCTTCCAGCTCCTCAGAACACTGGGCCCACCCTCCCAAAAGCAATGCAAGAAGAAAGACAAGAATGATTCTCCCCAACTTACATTGGAAGGCTTTGGGTGAGGTTTCGCTGGTCTGAATCTTTGGGGCAAGCATACGTTTGCCAAAAACCTGAGCGTCAAAACTTGCGTAATCAAAGGTGACCTTGGAGAACTTCTCTAGCTCCTTGGCCAAGTTGGCCCTCGGTGTGGCAGGAGCCACGTTGGGCCGGTAGCTCCCATAAGGAGGGACCTCAAGCTGCTTCACAAAGCACATGGGCCTGGAATGGGACAGAGATCAGAGCCTGTGAGGGACAGGGAAACAATGCCACCCTCCCTGTCCTATCCTACAGCCCAGGCAGGAAGCCCTTGTAGCCCATTGAGAACGGAGACCCAGGGAGACACCCCCATAGCCTACCCCTGAAGACCATCAGAATGCCAGCTCCTGTGGCAGGCTTGTGATCAGTACAAGGAAGGACTACTCACCAGGAGGCAGCAATAAGAACACGCAAGGAAGAGCACTACCTCCTCGTGCAGACGGCAGTGGCCAGAGGAAACGGCCTGAAACTGCCCTCCAGCTCAACTACAGTTGGCAAGCCCTCAGCAGGGAGCCCAGCTGTAGCACAGCCCAGCGCAATGGTGGACCACTACCTAGCAGAACAGCCTAGCACTCCAGCAAGGAGGACATCAGGATGTCTGGGGGGGACACTGGCTTGAAAGTAACATCATGGCCTTTGGCCCCCTGACCCAGTTCTTCCTCAGGCAAGGACTTAGTGGACCTCTTCTCAGATCTGGGTGAAGACAGCCACATGAGGGTTTGCTAAAAGGGTCAGCAGCAGGCATGAAAAGGCCACAGAAAGCTTGTGGTCCACTGAGGTCCACTGAAGAGTCCTTGGGAAAGGGTTTGTACAGCAAGGGAACAGAAAGGGAGGCAGGCTGCGGGGGCGGGGAGAGTGAGACCAACGAGCACAGAGGGCGTTCTGAACCAGTCCGCTCAGAGAAGCGGGGAGACAGCCCCAGTGGGCACCCAGCAGTCCTTGTCCTTATCTGGACCAAGCAGTGACTTCAGTGATTTGTGAGGTATGAGAATGGGTGAGGCCTCCAAGCACGAGGCACTCTAAGAACTTGAATGTGGCCTCAGAAGAGAAGCACCAGGTAACCTACAGCTTCAGGCCAGCTCTGAAGGGCCTGGAAAGACCAGACAGCACCCGAGTATGGGATGCACCTAGCATCAGGAAGGAAGGGGCCCAGGCTAGACTGGCCAGCAGTACCTGGGGAGGCTGCAGCACATGGCCACTGGGCTTCAGCAGGGACACACTGACTCTGACCTTAGCATCTGTGCCACTTTTTCCTTGGCCAGTGTTTTGCCAGGATCTTTAGACTTGGGGTCATAGATACCAAAGAAGCTTTGCAAAGCCTTTCCTCACACCCCAGGCTAGGACCCCAGAAATGTGGGCCAGATGGAATCAGCAGCCCAGAAGATGGCTCCTGCACTTGGCACCGCTGCAGGTCAGGTGCTCAGCAGGGACCGGGGAATGCAGCATGTCGATGAAGCCTGATAAGAACTTTGGAGTTCCAGAGGTGGACAAACAGGTCCCAGTCCCCTCCAAGTCCAGGGCCTGTTTCTCCCCCTAACCTCAGCAGGCATTATACCCAGGATGTTTTAATATTTTATCAGTTACTTACATCATGTCAGGGAAAGGATCAAATTAGCAACTGACAGAAAGCTGGAAAGAAAAGCAAAGAGTATGGAGGAAAGAAGCTGCTTCAAACCATCTGGGAACCAGCCATCAGGAACATACCAGCGGGAACCTGCAGGGCCACAAGAGCCCATGGATGGAACATGAGCACGCCCACCCATGAGCAGGAAGTTGAGCCCTGTCCCAGCCAGAGATGCAATGAATGGGAATACTGCTTCTGAGGGACTCTCTAGAAAAGCCAGTCAAGGGCCAGAGTGTGGCACAGCCATGGTTGGCAGCCAAAATCTTCTGACTGAGGTTCTGCAGGCCCATGTCAGGAAAGGCAGAGGGCGGTAGCCATGGAGGCCCACAAAGAGGTGGCAGCACTGTGTCAGCCAGGGCTTGGCCTCCGCTGGGCATGATGGCCTGTCTCCTGTGCGCCTGTGTGGGGGGACAGAACTTGGAACAAGGATAGGAGAACCAGGGAAAGAGAGAAATGAGCAAGCTTGTTAGAGAAACGGGGACGAGCAGGGGAAATGAGTCATGGAGCCTCTTGGCCCCACCAGGTGGAAGACTGCAGTTGAGAATAAGGCTCTGACAACAGACCAGTCAGGAGGTGCAGCCTTGAGAAAGTGCCCAAACCTCTGAGTTTATCTGTGAAACCCAGATCCCAGGGTCACCTGTATGGAGGGAGCTAAGCAGATGCATCCTGGGAGGTTTTTCAGAAACTCCCTGCATTGCTGAGAGTATTCTACAAATGCATACACACACGCAGTTGCACACACATGTAAATGTATCATGGATGCACACACCCACACAGGTGTGCAAACCTACAAGCCAATACATACACGAGCCCAGTGTTGCCTCCGATGCTCACAGACCACACAGGAGGCAGTGCTGGGAGCAAGGCCTACACCCTTCCTTCTCCCTTGCCTTAGGGTCTATCCTAGGATGGAAAGACAGACAGGACAGACAGGAATTAGTGCCATGGTGCTCCCTGGATGTCTGCTGTCCTGGGATGGTATGGTCTGCTGTCTCCAGATAGGAACAGGGTCTTCTCTACAGATGGAGCAAGTGCCTTGAGAACAGCACGGCAAAGCAGCCTGTGCCTAAGACCAGAGTGCTCATGCAGGTTTGTGCCTTGGATGAGGGTCTCGTGAGTGCCACAGCAGGGGATTCTCCTGTGGGATGAGTGGTGCATATGAGTGGTTCTGTAGCTCATATCACCCACCTGAGGATCCGATCTGAATTGGAGCTATTCTTGGAAGGATCTCCTGTCTGTGGTGGCTGCTTCTCATGAGATTTGGCTAATTTTTCAGCAGCAGCAATGGGACACCCAGACAAACTAGAGGAAAGAAAAGGAGAGAAACCTGAGTCTTTTCTTCCAGGCCAGGCTGTCCTGGGTGGCCAGGTGTGTGGGTTTGAGAGTAGCATCATTCAGTGAGAATCCCAGGTGTATTCCTGACTCATTCCCACAGGACAAAGTTTTCTCTCTGGCTCTGTCCTGAGTCCTCAAAGTACAAGTTGCTCATTTCTGTTTTGGAAAATTTATGCCAGTGACACACAAAAATGAAATGCCTACTAAAGGGTAGTGAAGCCCAGACAGAAACACCTTCTTCGGCTAGGCCTGGCACCAGGCTTCCCTCTGACTTTCTGGTCATTCGCCAGCTCCCAGGGCCAGGCTCTGGAACCTCTCTGGATGACGTCTGTAAGTTGACTTGGGGGAACCAAGGGCCCCACTCAGACCACAACTTGGGCACTATCCCTGGAAGATTCTGTACCTTCCTAGGAAAGTGACCAGGATAAGGGCAGAGCAGTTCCACCTGTCAAAACTGGGTTGACAGTGAGCTCAGGAGCCAGCTCTAGGACATGGGGGTGACACAATCACATTGTTTGGGAACTCGGTCTCTTGTCCAATGAACTGAGCCTGAGAGCTCTGGCACTTTCTCCATCTGAGTGTCTGCCCACGGGGGCCCAGGCACATCCTGTAGGGTATGGCTGACCATTGCTCTCAGATGAGCTAGAACCATGGACCCCTCTCATGGAGGGAGATGACCAACAACTAAATATAGTCAGTGGCCTGGAAGCTTCATGTCCACCTGCTCTGCACTTGCTCAGAAAAGCCCAGAGTGTAGCCCTGTCCCCTGAGCTCCCTGCTTATGTCTACATTTGTCGCTCACCCACGAACAGAGGTCTTCCAAATGGTCAAGACACAAAGTCGTCACCTGGCCCTCTGCACAAGGGTCAGACCTTTCAGAACAGGCACATGTTCACCCCCAGTCAAAGGGGTGTGGGCAGCCACACAGCAGGGGGTCAGAGCTCCAGGTGCCACTCCGTCCATACAAAGGCCCCTCGGATACGCACAGGCCCTCACCTTGTAACTGCTGCATCAAGCGGCTGCAGGGAAGCTGCTATCACTCAGGGGCCACATGTCAGGCCAGAGCCCATCCCAGGTGAGGGCTCGAGGCCAGGGCGAGCACATACACCATACGCCCAGCCCAGGTTCCCCACCACAGCCTAGATCAACCCAGGTACCTTCTATGTGTGTTGCGGTTGCTGTTCACATGGCCCTGGCCCGTGCAGCCAGGAGTGGGACACTTCAGCACATTCTCGTGCATGGCCAAGACTGTAAGAAAACCAGAGAAGGCAGACAGCGATGACCTGGTATGGGGGGAGAACCGCCCAAGGAGGCTACAGGAGCCCTGACTGAAGCCTGCAGCTTTGTAGGCAGAGAAGAGCCATAGTAGCTTGAGGCAGCAGCTCAGGGTGACTGCCTCTGTAGAGTCTGTAAACGTAAGCCCACCCTCAGCCAGGTGAGGCGTGTCCCTTCACCATGGACTCCTCCTGGGTCAGAATCTAGAGTTTACTTTGAAACCTCTTATTTTTCTGTTTTGCAGTTCTCAGCTTCCAACCTGAAAGTACAGACTCCACCTTCCCTCTCAGCTGACAGCCAGGGTCTATGCAACTTCCTAGGGTTCTGACCAAGACTGGCATCTCCAGGCAGAAATGGGCAGGCTGCTGTCCCCAGCCATGTCACAGGGCTAAATTTCAGGCTTAGGCAGTTTGAGGGAAACCTAAGAGACAAGGCCCTGGACAGGCTGCCCCTCCCATGGACTCCTCCAAATACCCTGCATGGAGCTACTCACTCTCTGGGGGGATCCTGTCCTTATGGGGACAGCCAGACAGGCTGCGGTGGTGAGGATACAACCCAGTAACATGGCCAGTGCCATCACAACCTGGTGTTGGACACTTGATCTCACGCTTCTCAGCTCTTGAAGCATCTGAAACACACAAGACATGCCACATAGAGCTAGGAGGCTGGGCAGGGGAATGGGCAGGGAGATGCAGGTACCACTCACACCCCTCACTCTGGCTGTCCAGAGAGAAGGGAGGCAAGACCACCCAGGACCCCAAAGGCACAGGAACTGAACAGCAGGTGCCCCTGGAGAAGCTGGTCCAAAACCCAGAGGCATCTACCCCTAAAACAGGGCAAGCAGCATTGTGAAGAGAACCATCCGTGTGGGATGGAGTCTCTGCCCCTCCTTCTGGGTATGGAGGCATGTGGGCAACCCTCTGTAAGGCAGGGGAAGTCAGTTTGCCTCCCACTGCCAGGGTGTCCTTGGGATTTGACAAAAAGAGGAGGACAGAGTTTAAGGAGATTATCTACAGCTTCATAACTAAGAAATGCCTATGCAGAATTCCATACCAGATCTCAATCCTTGGCTTCCTCTGGCCTCTGCAGGCCCAGGTAGGTCACTATTGAATGTGGGGATCAGAAGGACATGGAAGAACCTCAAAGCAAAGCCACATCTCAGAGATGCTCTTTCTGGTTGGGCCACCTTTCAGGAGGGAAGGATGTCCCCAAGCTCAGAGTCCCAACCCATAAGGCAGGGCAGGAATTTAGAGTTTCACCCATCAAGCACCAGGGTGCCTGTGCCCAACCCTTGTCTTGGTCCAGAGCTCTCAATGAATCCACTCCCCAGTCCACCACTGTTTCAATGCAGGAGGATGTACTTCTGTCCACACGGGCTGACAATGCTGCCCCGTGCCCTCAGCTCAGCCACCATGTCCTTACTTCAGGAACAGGTACTCTGCACCTGAAAGTCCCTCTACACCTGAACCCAGGCTGCCCTCGGTGAGCCACCAAAGTGTGCCCTGACCTGCAGACCTGCAGCTGACAAGCCCAGGCCCTGCACCTGTCCCTGAGTCTGCCCCACCCTCAGCCTGTGTGTCCAGGTTCCCAGGCCCCAAGTTCTGAGCCTGGCTTCCATCTGGGCCCCCAGACAGTAACCCCGATCTGTGTCACCAGAAAGGTATCCCCTCAAGAGTCACTGTCCAGGCCCTCCTCATGCTGAAATCATATCCCTGCCTGTGCCCCTCATTATCTGTCCCCTATGTGTGGGTCTTTCCAGAAATTGTGTTCCCTGTCTCTGCCCACCTGGCTATGGTGCTCTGAGCTACCTCTCACTCCAGGCTCTCTCCGGGTGACCTAGATGTGTCTTCCAGGGGTCACCCCATGTACACGTCTCTTGTCTTTTTGGTTCCTGACTCCAGCATCTGAATCAACCCCAGCCCTCAACTCCCTCCTTATCTGGCCAGTCTCTGGTGTAAGTCAACCCTCCCCAGGGTGGGCAGAGGAAGGGCACAGGGAGTACTACTGCCCAATCCATCCAGAGAAGAGAGCCTGGCCTGGGATAAAAAAGAGGAGTCAGGGGTCAGGGCAGCTCCCTGATCTTAGAGGCCAAATTCAGGCCCAAATACAGAGTCAACCACAGGCCACTCCCTTAGAAAAGCAAGAGTCAGACAGACATCCCTTGCTCCCCGCCTGCCCCCCCACACACATCTCAGTCTCAGATGTCTTCCCAGACTCCCTGCATAAAGTGGCACAAGCCTGCTCCCCTGCTCCCTGCAGCTTGGCCCATGGTCCTGTGAGTACTTGCCCCTGTCTGATCTTCTGTCCTCCCCACACCCCATCTCTGTCAGTAAGGGCGTCTAGCTGTGTCTCTCCCTCAGCCTGTACTCCACACCTGGAAGCCAGGAGGGAGGTGGGAGTGCAGGGCAGATCACTGCTAGCCTACCTTTACTGTAGCAGCTCTTCCGCACAGCATCCAGGGGCTTGGCCGACTTCCCGGGCTCACCTGGGCCCAACTGGCCCTGCTCAGCAGGCGGGCAGCCTGGCTCACAGACGGTGCGCACCTGTTCAGCCTTCAGGGCGATGGCCTGCTCCAGAAGGCCCAGGTTCCCTCGGGTCATCATATCGTACATCTCCGACTCATCCGTGACCGCTGACTTCTGGGACCCTGCATCCTCCTCCTTGTCATCATCAGAGCGGACCTCCACAATGACGGAGTACTCAGGCTTGGGACTGGGCAGCTCTAGGCGCCGGGGCTCGGGGGACTTCTGGGCAGAGTTATGGGAGGCATCCTCCTCAAAGATCACCTCAGGAGTGGCCTCCTCCTCCCCTTCTTCCTCCTCCTCCTCCTCCTCCTCCTCCTCCTCTTCCTCCTCCTCCACCTCCTCCTCCTCCTCCTCTTCCTCTTCTTCTTCCTCCTCTTCCTCCTCATCCTCCTCTTCCTCCTCCTCATGGCCCAGGACACCTTTCTGCTTGCTGGAATCCTCGCTGGCCTCGTCCTCCAGGGACTGGGGACACGGCTCCTGGGAACGCTCACTGGTGACTTCAATGACTTCCTCTGCATCCTCTGGCTGGATAAAGAGATCTTTCTCCCCCTCGTCACTGGTGGCCCCCTCCACAACCTCCTCCTGAAGCAGGTGCAAAACACTGGGGCCCGTCTTGGCCACCTGGCCCGAGTCCTCCCCCACCAGGGTCTCTCCAGCAATTTGGCCCAGGTTGAGGAGAGAAGTTGCGATGATTCCCTGGCAGCTGCTGTAGCTGCCCTTGGAGGAGCCAGTGGGACTGCCGATGGGGTTAGGTCCAAAATGGGACTTGACAGGGCTCCTTCCTGCACAAAATCAGAAACGCCATGGGGGCTGGAGGAGAGTGTGTGGGGAGCATCCAGGTCTCTGGCTCCCAGCAGCAGCCCCACCCTGCCCCACCCACCCTCCCTCAGCACAGCCCAGGAGACTGGGAAGTCCGGACGTGGGGGCCAGGTGTGGTTGTTCCTGCCAGCCCTCTGCCTGAATCCAGAGATCATGGAGAACTTGTTAGGAGGTCATAAGCCACTGCTGCATTTTTAAAATTGAGGATTACTTTGATATTTTTGAATTCATGTTTCTTCTCCATTACATTTTATACAAAGGAGCTTAAAAAGCAAATCAGATTTTTAAAAATTATTTCATGATTGAGAAGCATTTTTATCTTTAAAGGATTAAAATTTAAGTCTTCAGCCACAATAACTAAGGCGTGGTCACTACACGCAGACCCTGTGGGACTTGGGCCAGCACTCCTGGCAACAGTGGGAGCCACTCTACCATCCACATGCACCAGGGTAGATGCTCTAGCCACAGTGCCCAGCCCAGGGCATTGGACACAGGAGCTCTTCTTCCAGGAGCAGGCAAGTCAGAATTTCTCCACCTGGAACACAGGCTGGCTTGGTTCCATGAGCCCCTTACTCACTCCAGAGCCCCAGGGAAAGGCAAGAGCCCCATCCTGGATTTCTCCTAAAGAAAAACAGACTCCATCCCAGCCCTGAAACTCAGATGACACCAGACACTGCGGGGGCAGTAGGGGTTGGCCTAGAGCCTCACCCTGACCCTGGACTCCACGGATCTGCCAGGGCTCTTGAGAATGAGACAGACCCTTCCCTTGTGGCTCAGGGGCCACCTTTACCCACATTTGCCAAGGGCTGTGCCCCCATTATGGCCAGCCATGGTGGGCTCCACAGGGAAGCAGGCCCCTCAGCCTCCACTTGCCCCCTCTCGGCTTCCCCAGGCACCCCACCTTCAGAGGCCCCACTTGATTCCCCACCACCTAAGGCTTAATCTGAGGCACCTCCTCAGCACCTGCCCCTCAGTGTTTGAGGACAAGCAGACCCACCCAGGCAGATTTCGCAGAGGGCCAGGCAGGACACACTCCAAGAGCCACCCACAGAGACACACCATGACCGTGGAAGCACACTAGCCCCATGTGCACACAGGCCCTCCAGTCTCTCCCTGTTCGGTGTTCGCACACACCACAGACCACGTGCCCTGTGCAGGCCCCCCCCCCGCCCCCTCCCCCGCCCAGGGAATGAGCACAGGTCAGGACAAGACAGTCCTTGTTCTCAGGAAGACTCCCTCGCTCGGCGTGAGCTCCCTCCCGCTCATAGGCTGCATTCTCCAGGCCACACTAAGCGCCCTTTATTCGCAGGAGAAAGAGCAACAAAGCACCTTCAGCTGGCTCAGGACGATGAATCTCCTCCTGTCCCAGCATCTCGGCCTCAGCCTCCTCCAGAGTTCCTTCTGATTCATCCGAAACAGAGGCTTCCTTCACCTCGGCCTCCTCGCTGCCATCACTGTCCACACTGTAGCCCTCGTCCAGAGCCAGCTTCAGGGGGTGAGACTTCCTCTTAGACACCAGGTGCTCGGCCTCCGTGCCCTCCAGCTTCCTCTTCTTGGCCAGTGGGCAACTCTGTAAACTGGAAGGGAGAGGAGGGTGAGGGTAGAGCCAGGTCAGGGCCATGGGAGGCCTCGGAGGCCTGGTGAGCAGCCCCCTCTGCAGCCACTCTGACTGGAAGCCCCAAGCCCCAAGATGTATTTGAAATTCTGTATCTAATTATGTATGTTTAAAAGTTCCTAGGGGTTGGGGGTGTAGCTCAGTCATAGAGCACTTGCCCAGCATGAGCTGGGCCATGGTCCAATCCCTAATTGCATTACAACTGGCAGCCACATCCACACCTAGAGCAGGACTCCTGGACCCTCAAGGGCTGCTGACCCAGGCTCCTCCTCTCCTAGGGACCCATGAGACCTGACCCACATCCCACATGCTCTCGAGCAGATCCTGGACGTCTACTCCACCCCAGTCTTCCCCTCACCTGAGACTGCTGCACCCACACCCACCCTGCGAACTTGCACTGCAGGGGACACTCAAGGCCAAGCTGACCACATGAGGCAACCACACTGACAACCCAGCAGCAGCCTGCACCATCCCCACTGTGCACCAGGCCAGTTCCAAACTCTGCTGCACAGGCACATCCAGTGCTTGCAGCAGCCCCCGGTGGGAAAACCAGGTGCAGAGCAGAGTTCATCTAGCTACTGCTCTGGCAAGCTCTGCCCAGTTGGCCTCCTCAAGGCCCCGGGAACACGGTCCACTTGGGACTCTATGGCTCAGAAGGGCGGGGGTCAGCCTGGTCTCAGCAGGCTGCAGATAGAAATGAAAGGTTCTGGCTCACAGAAGGTCCCAGGGCAGGGGAAGGGCCACCCCGGGTGAGACGAGGACTGTTTACCTGCGGTGCCTGGAGTACTTGCCCCGGACATGTCCAGATCCTGTGCATCCTGGGGTGGGACAGCTGAGGAGACAAGCAGGAGAGGTCACCCCAGGCAACAAGATCTGGGCTCAGGGGTATCCCAATCCTGACTCTGGGGAGAGGGGATGGCCTCCCAATAGCTCATCACAGCATGGGCCCTGGCAGTTTGCTAAAAATTAGTGAAATAACTCACCCCATTTAAATAAATGAATGGCTTGTTATAGTGTTATGAGTGTGGTTAATTAAAGTTCTGTGTGAATGAGAGCAAGGCATCTGCTGAACGGACATCTTTCCCCATTGCAGACCGTCTGTCAGCATGAGCAGATCAGTAGGAACCCATGAGCACTGGCAGCCGGGATGTGACTCTTCGAGGTGCCCTCCTGGAAGGGCAGTACAGAGGGGCATTTTGGAACATGAGGTCAGGGTCTGCCACACCTGGTACTCCTGGGGGCTGCAAGGAGCTGCCAATACCCCAAAGCACTGCAGAGCAGCAAGCCAGGGAAACCAAGAGAGATCCCCTGAAGGAGGGGTGAGGCAAGCCTGAGCCCCCACAGGAGACCCTGGAGGCCCCACTGTTCACAAGATTGCTGAAGCAGTCTGAGTCCTGCCTGGGGTCAGCTTTCCAAAAACATGGCACTTCTTCCCACAGCCTGCAAAGGGGGGGCAGGTGGGGTCACAACCCCACCTTTGTCCAGATACCCCCAATGGTTTTAGTGTGACTGACCATGGCCTAACTGCAGCTTGGAGCCCAAATGGCCCTGCAGACCACATTCACCAACCACGTCAGGGGTCGCCAGAACTGTCTGTAACAGAGTCAGTCTCCCAGCGAAGCCTGCGACACACCCCTCCCCCATAGGCCACCACACACTCCAGGGCTGATGCTTGGTGTGCTGAGAAGCCAGGAAGAGGCTGGCGGAAGGGAGGGAGGGAGGGCGGGGAGGGACCCCAGCTAGTTTCCTTCCCAGACAGAGGGGAGGCCGCTACCCCTGGAGGCCCACACTTGCTCTCACTCTCTCAAGAAATAGCTTTGAGACTTTTCACAAAAAGCTCCTTGTTATTGAGGATTTGAAGCTGAGGTCCCAATTAGTCGATTAATCACTGAGTTAATCAGGCAATTAGGCGACAGCTGCTGCGGAGGCCTGGGGGGCACTGCACTGCCCCACACACGTCACCTGCTCCAAGCCACCCGCCACCCTGTACAGAAGAGTCCTGGTCCCCAGCCAGGTGGACTGGCATCTTCCCATCCTGCCACCCAGGGTGAGGGCCCCAGCTGTGGGCCCAAATGCATGGAACTGGCAAAGTTACTTCGGGACAGAAGTAGAGGAAGAAGTGGGCAGAGCCCCCTCGGGACCTGCCAATGCCTCCAGAGGCTGAAGTGGGAGCAGACATCAGCCTTGGGCCTCACAGCCGCACAGGTTCACCCCTGAGAGCACACGGGTGAGCACCAGCAGGGCTACATGGTGCCTCCGTGTGCTCAGCCACAGGGCCAGGGCCGGTGAGCAGCTACAAAGGCCCCCGGAGCCTCCTCCACCCACTGTGGGAAGAGATAGGCCACGTCAGGCCCTCCCCAGCCACTTGAGGTGCCCAGGGGTGCTCAAAGCACCCAACAACAGGCCTCCTGAAGGCCCCAGCACAGCGCCCTTGCCATGATGCTGGCATCAGTCATCAGAGTCAAGCAAGTAACTCTGGTGTGGTGGCAGAGAGCCTGGCTGGTGGCCACCTCTCAGCAGGCATCCCAGACCACACCCTTGAAGGGCCCAAAAATGAACTATAGGCATTAGAAACCCAAGCTGGGAGAGAGGCCAAATCCCAGCTAGGAGCTCACGCTTGGCTATTGCCCTTCAAAGGATCTGTCTTCCCTCCCACTCTGTGGCAGCAGAAGGCCCCCACACCACCTGTGCTCCAGCGGGGAGCTGGTCCACTGGTAGTTTAAGGAGGAAGTCCCTCAGAAGACGAAGGGTCAACTGCAGGGGATCCTGGGTACCAGATCTTTGCCCTTGAAGACAGCCCTGACTGGCTCAATAGCATGTCTCAAAGATACTAAGCCTGATGCTCCATAACAAGAGAGTCTTTCCAGTGGCGAGTGACTTTGCCAGGCCCAACCGAATATAAACTGTCAGGTCTCCCTTGAGTGTGTAGAGAAAACCATCAACATCCTTTCTTCTCCCAAGAACTAGACTGTTTATTTCAGGGCTCAAGGAAAATTCAGGAGTTCCAGAAGCCAGAGGAGCACTACAGGGTCCTGCTGGCTTGGAGCCAAACCCCTTGCTCACCCCACAGCAAGCCCCTGCTGCCACCTAGGAGCCAGCATCCTCCTGAGGGCTCTGCCTGAGCTCTGGGGAGTCCATGCTTGGAGCCCTGAGGTAACAGGGCTTAAGTCTCTGATCCTGAGTTCTGCACACAAGAGCTCCCCCAGGTGATTCTGTGTAAGCTCACCTGCATCACCATTTGCACCCAGACCATAATGTTCTCCTCCCAGACACAGCTCAGTTCTCTGTTTTGGCACAACAACATGAGCCCCACCAGGACAGAGTCTCATCTGCTTTCTGATGGGAACCCATGGTGGACAGGTTCTGGGGTGAGCAGCACCGGCCAACTCCCAGATGCTCCCACCATGTCTGACACACATAGCAGATGGTCACCACCTGCAACTTGTGACCAGTGAACACATGCATGCACAGGAAGGGGAGGCCCCTGCACAGTGTGCTGATTCCTTGGCACAGACTCAGTTTCATTTTACTGTAAGCATCGCCTCTCAAAAACGAAGAATTGCAGAAGAAATTTTTGCTAGAACTCTAGATGCAAGGCATTTACCCCTGGTTTCTCCCCAGAAAAGTTTAAGGGCATCATTAGTAGCACGTAACCAGGTGGAGAGCACAGGACAAATGCAGTGACAAAGTCCAGATGCTCACCAGCCTCATGTGCACTGCCAGACCATTCAGGAAGGCTAGCAACAAGCACAGCCACTTCAAGCCACTTTTCCTTCTGTTCTTTGGAAGTTCGACCAAAGCCTGAGTGTCCTCCCTCAGCCTCCTTGCCTGGGCCTCTCCTCCCACCTGTGTCCAGAAGGAGTCCCCAGGTGAACACCACCTCCTCCTGGACTTGGCCCCTTAGAGGTGGCTCCCCTCCTAGGAGCTGGCCAAGTGCTCCAGTGAATGCCTGTTCTGGGCACCCCTGAGCCCTGGGGTGCCAGAAGATCAGCAGTGCCTGGTATGACTGCAACTCCCTCACACCTCCCGTCCTGGACCCAGGGCTGACATCCAGCAGTAGAACACTGGTCTAGTTCTGGCTGGATGCAGTTTAATCCTGAGGAGGATGAGCTCACATGCCTCACAAACAGGACAAATATACCACCAGGCAGCACTTCCAGGAGAAGTCCTGAGCCTGATGCCGCAACCACAGCACCCCAGAGCCTGGGGCCCAGAGCGGCCCTCCCACCCCTTCTCCTCCATCACCAGCTTACAGTCCCAAACACTGGAGGCACACTGGCACCCTGCTCACCTCTGCCCAAAGCTTACAGAGTGACCTTTGGGGCCTTGCATTGTCCTGATTGGCAGAAGCCATTCACTCAAGCAGTGTGTGCGGAAGAATAAGACACTACCTGCCCCAATTTTTCACAGTTTAGTAAGAATCTTTACCTTAAGCCATTGAAGAGGGCATCCCAGAACTGCCAGCTGTACCCAGCCACTGCTAGATCTCAGTGCACTAGACTCCCATGTATATCTCAGGTCCACAGAGACTCAGAATGTGGAAGTCCCTTTCTCATTTATGGCCAAACTGAAGCATTTGCGAGATTCTCCAGGAAACACCTTATTACTAGTTTGGGGACATGGTAACATTCCATGTCTTGGGGGTGACTGGCACTGGGTCCCTGCCATGAAGCTCAGCCCCACATGGTGGGCCAGGACAGAGCCGAGGAAGGAAGTTCCAGCCAAGTAGGGATATACATAGCAGACAGGACACAAGGAAAGCAGGGTCTCTCGGGGAACACCCAGGACATCTCCAGGTCAGAGGCACACAGGAAGTGTGGGGCCAACAGGAAAACTTCCTCACCTGAGGTCAGGGCCTGCAGTCTCTGGGGGTCCTGGTAAGAGAAGGGAAAATAGGGAAACACATGTAAGACTTAGAATTTGGAAGGCACTTTGTCCTAAGAGCACCCTGTAAGTAACGCGGCCAAGGGTCTACAGAAAGGCAAGCCAGGGCAGCACGGAGCTGCTTTTCTGGCACCCACCTTTCCTGACCTCTGAGAACATGCTCCAAGGCCAGTGGAGCCTCAGCCTTCAGACCCTCCCCTGGAGGTTTTTGCACAGTGGATCTGATCCTCTCTGGGCCTTCAGGGTCCAGGATGATATTTCTCTCTAATTGCAGAAAAATGTTGGCTTTCAGCAGGAGGCATAAGCCATCAGATCAAGCTGGACAGAGAAGAAGACAGATGGACAAGTGGCTGATCCCTGCAGTGATGTGCACTGGCTACAAAGAGATGCAGAGGTCCAACAGGACCAGCACTCCTGACGGCTCAGAGCCCTGAGACGCTCTGTGGGGCATGGCAGGGAGCTTCAGAGGACCCAGGAGGGGAGACTGGCCAAGGGGCGGGGCTCAGTCCTCGCAAGATGAGCAGAGCCTCAGCCCCCTCCTCCCACCCACAGTTGTACCCCCTGATCTCCCACTCTCCACAGTACTAGAACTAGCCTCTGAGGGAGGAAGAGGGCTGGCAATGGAAAGCCAGTGGAGCCACATATATCTCCACCTCTCCACCCTGGGCCAAAGGCCTCAATACCTCCAGATGGGTCCCTGAGCCCCAGGGCCTGGTGTTGGCAAGGGGCATACCATTCACTCGAGCCCATGTTATGGGCTTCTTCTCCTAGGGACACCACTGGGGAGGTGGCAGTGAGAGCCAGCCATGACCGGGGCTCCAGCTGACCAGACGGCACTCACCTCGGAGGGCCTTGGATCGCGTCCTGGCCCGCTTGTCTTCATTCTCTAAGCTCATCTGTAAGAAAACACAGCTGCCAGGTTAGGAAGCTCCAGCCAGCTCCTCCCATTCCAGAGTCATCATCGTGGGGCCATCAGTTCACTTTCTGGATCAAACTCTGGCCCCTGCTGTCCTGGCCCTGTACCTGCCCACAAAAGCCCAAGTGCGGGCCCTGCCCTCCTTAATCCTCATGAGCACAGTGTTTCCGAACACCAGGGGATCCTGGCATGGCAAGAAGCAGCACTGCTCACCTGGCCAGGCAGGTGCTGAGGCACCAGGGCAAGCTGCCCACCATCCATGAAGTGGGGCAGCCCAAATGCCCCAAGGCTTGGCTTCCCAAAGACAGAGATGCTTCCTTCCCACCCAGCAGAGGCATCAATGCCTCTAACACACTGGCTTCAGGCTATTGGATCCCAGCAGCCTAAGGCATCCCCTGCCCACACATGCTATAGCTTCAGGGTCTGGCTGCCCTGCCTGAACCCATCAGTGACCCAAATACCTATCTGTACTCCGTACCTGTGACCAGCCCCGGTGGGGATATTGCCTGCAACATGGTCTTGCTAGGAAATCAGAGAAGAGCCCCAGGAGGGTGACAGTCACAGATAGGACATGCCTGGGGATGAGGTCCCTGGGTGCTACAGGCTGTCCTGCATCACCATGATGAATCTGAAAATAAAACCCTGGCACACTCTGTAGTGAGCAAAACAACCAGAGCCAGGCTGGTGGGGCATGTACACACCCCAGAAGGAGAGGGTAGGCTTGGCCTTCACCACCTGTCCCCTTGGTCAGAGAGGGAGTAAACCTACACCTATCCCAGACCAGGCACTCCAGGATGGCCAGGGCGACAGGCATGAGGCTGTCCAGGAGGAAGCAGGAGAGTGGGGAAGAAGTTATAGAAGAAAGGACTGGGGAGAAGCAGGAGCCCCTGTCTTAGGTGGGGCTTTAGGTCCTAAAAGCCAACAAGAGAGAAATGTCTACAGTTATCACCTGGGAAGAAAGAAAAAGGAAATTTCCCAATTAGTGAAACGGAATTTGCAAAGTGAATCTCCCCACACAGCAGCATAACATACAATGATCTATGTGATTTGTTAAGGAAGAAAAATCAAACCTGGGTAATTTATAAAACCTCTCAGCTCTGGGCTGGGGAGCACAGAGCTACAAGCCACATGTTCATTACAGCCCTCCATAAAACAGAGGACAATTACTGTGATTTCTACTTTTAAAGCCAAGGCTCCCCATGGACCAGTGGCTCACATTTAAAGTGAGGAGAGGAGCAGGTGTCAAAGAGACTTCATGACATTTATGAGCCTTCAAAGGTGGACCGCTCAGAGCCCAGGCCCACAGCCTCCCAACACAGGCCTCACAATGGAGCCGTGCATCTGATGGCCAGGCGCTGCATTCAGCTGAAATGCAATCTATAGCTTTTTTTTCCCCCGTTCATTTTCCCAAGGAAATTGGCAAGCATTCTGTTAGGTTAAAGCGTGCCTTGGCAATTTGGATTTCCTGCAGATAAATTATTCAAAGAGCAGAGAATAGAGAGGGCTGCAGGGATGTGTAATGGGCGCTACTAGCACACTGTGAGCGCCATTGATGAAGCTAACAGCTGTGGCATTCATTCTGCTGAGCACCTTTCCATTTGCAATTTATCTGCATCAAATGGTCAAAAAGTGAGAAGTTCTCTTCAGCGCGTGAAGCTTTGAATCTAAGGGGGAAAGCTGGACTACAGGAGGAAAGCCAGGCTCTCTGATGTGAGAATTGATCTGTAGGAGCCGGGTGATTTGTGACCTTGACACCAGCAGGAACGAGGACCTGCTTTCTAATGGGAACCCATGGTGGACAGGTTGGAGGCTACTGGCAAAGCTCTGACGAAGCCAGCCACTGGGTCCACATGGCCTTCCTTGTCAGAACTCAAAGTGCTATGAGGTGGGTCTGCTGTCCTCTGGCCTTGAGGTCCTGCCCCACAAGGTGGCCATGCCCAGGGCACCCCTGTGCCCAGCACCACCCCAGCTCACCATTTCTGGATTTGGTGGCAACCCCCTGACCACATTCCCCCACTTCCACACAAGGACAGACCCTGCCCTCAAGGGCAGTTCACTGATGCCAAAGATACAGGTGCTTAATTTCTCACAGATTTGGTTTTTAAAAACTTGTTTCAGGGCTGGGGATGTGGCTCAAGCGGTAGCGCGCTCGCCTGGTATGCACGGGGCGCTGGGTTCGATCCTCAACACCACATAAAAATAAAATAAAGATGTTGTGTCCACCAAAAATTAAAAAATAAATATTGATTTTAAAAAAACTTGTTTCAAGCACAAACCAACAGGGTCTATTTTTGCACAACCCTTTCGCCTGGAGGGCGAAAGGAAAGGGCCAGCTCCCCACTCCCACTGCAGGGCCAGTGACCTTGCTCAAGGGTAGCGTCCACTCTGCTTCTCTAACACCAACTTCATCATGCCCCCACTCAACAGGCCTTGCAACTGTAACCGATATTCCAACACTCCCGCCTTCTGTGGAAAACTGTGGGAAGAGAGCACTCCACAAATGCAAACATATTTTATTCTGCCACTTTAACCAGAGAGAGATGTCTCTTTGTTCATCTACTCAGTCTGCTCTCTTGGTTCTGCACAAGACCAGTCTCCCTAAGAGAGTGTTTCTGCTTTGTTCTGGTGTATATCTCTTTTTAGTAAAGTCGGCACCGATTGTGTGACTTCTTTCCAGACAGGCACAGCTCTCACAATGACCAGCTCCTTTCAGACTCTGCACAGTATCCTGGCCAAAAACAAGTCCCCTGAGCTGAATGTTCACCGACTCAGGTACCAAAAAGCAGATGCACCAGCACGTGAAGCCTGCAGGTGTGGCCACAAGGACACAGCCGACGTAAGTGATCCATGCCAAGACTGTAAGGGACTCACGCTTCCCTGCACCTGGCATACTGGCACGGACCTTCACCTTTACCTGCCCCTTCTAGCCCAGGCTCCACTGCCCTACCGCCCTGCCTCTCCTCCCCATCCCTCCTTCCTTTCTCTGAAGAATCCCTCACTTGGCCCCAGCAGGAGGTGTCCTGGCCCCAGATGGCACAAGCCTAGGCCTTCCCTTGGTCCATGCTTCACCCTAGGGAGGTGGGAGCAGGTCTCATGAGCAAGCACCAAGATGAGGGGCTAACAAGGCTGGAGAGACTGGCAGGGGTGGGAGGGTGAGCTGAGCAGGGAGACCTGAGGACACCAGGGGCAACACGTCCGGTGGAGTGTACTCCACCCCAGGGGCTTGGCTGCCTTGGGTCTGGGCCAGGCCTTGGCCCTCCCACCCACTTCTCCACTCTCTACTCTGCACCTGCTTCTCTCCTTCGCACGGCTCTTCTCAATCTGAAACGAGCTCACTCCTCTCAGACGTGAGTGAGGTCAGTCACTATATGTCCTGCAGAGCTGTCCAGCATAGCTCATCTACAAAGGACAGATGGAGGAATGGGGGAAAGGGTGGGGATGGTCAGAACTGCCTCTGAGTCCTGGCACAGGAGGGTGAAGCGGCACCTTCAGAAGGACCTGGGCAGAGACAGCTGTGGCGGCCTCAACTGAGGGAGCTGGGCTCTTGACACCAAGGGGCTGGCCACTCACCACCCTGGGTGGAAGGAAGGCACACTGGTGTTATTTTAAACATGCTGTCAAGGCCAGCAAAGCTGGAGAATTAGGGTGGGTCTAGGGGGACTTTTTAAGTCCATAGATGAGTAGATCACAGTGACCAGCAGGAGGCCTCCGGGCTTTTGTGCGACACTGTCCTTCAGAGACCTAGATTGGGGGCAGGTTCCTGCTGACCCCCAGGGAATGCAGGCAGCTCCTGCCCAGAAGAAACAGGATGAGGGAGACATGTACAGAAGAGGTGGCAAAGATGACCCCCACCCTGTTCGCCTCAGCAGCAGCCCCCTGGTCCAAGGAGAGAAGGAAGTACAATGGCTTCCTCCTCTCCAGGGGGAGCCAATGCTGAGCAGGGGCCACTGCCAAGAAGCCCTGGCAGCAGGTGACAGGGATCTGTGTAGTGCAGGCTCTGCCGTAGGTATCCTACTTCCTATTCTCTGGATCTCAAGAGCCCAGCTCCCTCAGTTGAGGCCGCCACAGCTGTCTCTGCCCAGGTCTTTCTGAAGGTGCCGCTTTACCCTCCTGTGCCAGGACTCAGAGGCAGTTCTGACCATCCCTTTCCTCCACTCCTCCATCTGTCCTTTGTAGATGAGCTATGCTGGACAGCTCTGCAGGACATATAGTGACTGACCTCACTCACGTCTGAGAGGAGTGAGCTCGTTTCAGATTGAGAAGAGCCGTGCGAAGGAGAGAAGCAGGTGCAGAGTAGAGAGTGGAGAATTATGTGCTCACATCCCTGTGCCCCACCAGGAGACATCGCAGCCACCCACCCACCCTGGCAATCGCAGTGGCCACTCTGCTTCCCTTAGGGAGACATCCAGCTGTGCATCCGAAACCTCCTGGCTTTCCACCCATTGTGCAACTGCTTGCAGCTGAATAGACAGCCTCCTTCTCTGGTAGAGCAACGACACCCTGCTGCATCATCCAAGGTGTCTGAGGGTCTCCTACAAGTTCTAAGCAGAGGATCTTGGCTTACTCCAATCCCCAGTTAAAAATTGTAGCTACAGAACAGACACCCTGATGAAGCGGCCATGTCGGCATCCACCTGTTAAAAACGCTGGCATAGAGAAATATCAGCACACAGCAGCATCCAGTGAGGTAGCCAGAAAGGACACACCAGTGGCACTTCCCTCCCCTGCAAGCAAGGACACGGGATCCCAAGGGGCTGTGCAGTCAACTCCACAACTCCAGGCACCCACTATTACGTGATTAGGGGCCCAGGTATTACATTCTTCCACGTCCAGAAGGGTTTCACAGAGCCACCACCCTGCCTGCACAACCCCCTAACACCCCATCTCCCCACTTTCTGACCGCCCTTTCCCTGCCCTGAGCTGTCCACACACCTGGTGCTGAACTCAGAGGTGAAGGCCCCGGCTGCCCCACTACTTTGCACACCAGTTCTTCTCACCCACCTCCTGCCTCAGGCCACTGTCCTCTGTGCTGCCCCTTCTTGGCCTCCTTAGTCATAGGATACCACCTGTGCCACCCCTCAGTCCTGGTAACCAGCCTTCACATTCTTCCTCTTCCTCTGGCCCTTGCCTAACTTAATTATCAACAAAGAACAGTCAGGTCCTTTCACCTGAATGGAGGAAAATGGCTCTCGGAGCAGTCATGAAACCAACATTGCTGCCAGAGGACCTGAGTGTGGGCCACGGGCTGTTCATGGAGGCTGCAGTTTGGACAGTCCCCTATTGTCCCTCTGAGCCTAGGCCATGAAATCTCCTACCCAAAACTAATAGGGTGTTGGACAATTGCACAAAACACTACTTAGCACCCTGATCACAAGTCAGGCCACTTTTGTAGTCACATGATCTTGTGCCAGTGCAGCTTGGGGACCCTCAGAGGTGGGACGAGGTAAGGGGAGTGAGGCCAAAACCTCAGTGATAAAGCAAAGTAATTTTTTTTTAAATATTTATTTTTTTAGTTGTAGTTGGACACAATACGTTTATTTTATTTATTTATTTTTATGCGGTGCTGAGGATCAAACCCAGGATTTCATACATGCGAGGCAAGCGCTCAACCACTGAGCCACCACCCCAGCCCAGCAAAGTAATATTTTAATGTGATATTTTAAAACATTAACAACAATGCAAAAAATCCATGATAAACACAATATCACAATTCCAAACGGAATCAGTATTCCTTGTGCCTGAGGCTCCAATATGGATCTGCAGAATACTGACATCCCAAAAGAACCAAAATGAGGGGGGTGCTTGGCAAGTAGCCATAATAGACCTAGTAAAATGCACACTCTCAACCACAGATTCAAAAGAAAAATGTTATCCAGACACAGTGGCCACACCTGTCATCCCAGCAACTCAGGAGTTTGAGGCAGGAGGATTGCAGGTCTGAGACCAGCCTGGGCAACATAGTGAAACCCTGTCTCAAAATCAAAAATAAACAGGGCTGGAATTTAGCTCAGTGGTTCATTCAGCACCTCTGGGCTCAATCCCCAGTACTACAAAGAAGAAAAAAATGTTGCTCTTTGACAGTAAAATGCAAGTGCCCTCAGATACAGTTCCCACTCCAAGCAGTAAAGCTCCCTCATCTACGCCCAGACCATCCACATCTCCGCAGCTGGAAGATCATCACCACATCAAGGTGAGAGGTCAGCATCTGATCTCTGGGAAGGGCCTCCTGTGTACTTGCTATCCACCTCAACACCCAGCTCTGGGGTTACCTGGCCCTGGGGAGCCGGTCTTATACAGAGCAGGACAGCAGGAAGTTCTGGAGCTAGAGGGTGATGGGACGAGTGGGTTACAGAATTCATGACCTCACAGTCCTCCATAGTGTCCCTGGGAGGTGGGGGTCTGGGTCACCACCATCCAGCCTTCTAAGCAGGCATGGGAGGGGCATGCACCATCTGCCACACTTAGGAAGATGACAATAACACAAGGTCAAAGCAGGAGAAATGGAGAGCAGATTACTAAGGCATCTCATGAAGCCCAGGTGCAAACACACCTCAAGAGAGCTGCCCGGAAGGTGGGAGTCTGTTACTCTACTGAGTATTTTTTCTTCAGTTCATTTTAAAGTGACTAGATGGTCCTAGTCCGCATTTACCCTCTGCCTAGTCAGGATCCTGTTGATGACCATCCCCTCCAAGCATCATGCTTAGGAGCTGAGAGGAGGTTGGCATGGGCAGCCCGTGAGGCCAAGCCCTCACCTTGCTGTGTCTGCCCAGGAGATGTCTTGAGGTCCTGCGGATGTGGGCCTTGTCCCTGTGTGTCCACCTCTGGGTCAGCAGTTCATCCTGGAACTCATTTTCTGAGGGTTTAAAAAGATATGGGGTCAGAAAAGGAAAACCTGATGAGTGCCAGCCAGGCTGGCTCTGAGGAGAAAGAGAAACTTTGGACACTTTCTTTTTCACACAGCATTTATACAATCCCTCATTTCTGGAATCCACCAGAAAGACAGACAATGTCATGGCCCCACAGCTATTCCAGGAACAGGAGAAAACTGGCCTCTGCTTTGGGAGCTTCCCAGAGGCTCTGCCCTCACCCCAGCTCTGTCAGCTTCAGGGAAGTCCACAAACACAGTCTCCCAACCACAGAAACACAGGCATTGGGGCAGGTCACCCGGCAAGACCTGGCCTTGGGAAATCAACTAACAATTACTCCAGTACAAGAGTCTTCGCTGCCCCAGAGAATGTGGCTCCCAGACCCACCTGCAAACAAAGATTAACACGTGACTTCACCTGTCAAAGAAGGTGAGGGCTGCCCCACAGTCCACCAGCTCCGACAACACTCTGCCTCCATGAGGGGCCCTGGCCCACTGGGCCTGTTTTCAGCATCTTTTCTCTCCCTGTGTTCTGCTTCTCTCCAGGGCAATGACTCCAGTTAATATTTAATTCTTCACATAAATCCACATGTTCAGGCAGAGCTGAGTGCATCAGCTGGACATGACAAAGAGATGTGTCGGGTACCATTCCCTGCACGTCACTCCCCGTTTCCATGACAACCTGCTTTCCACAACCGTGGAGCTTCAAAGGAAGGTCATCAGCAACCACCAATAACAACAGGAAACGAATGTTCCTGCTTTCTGCTCTCTCCTTCCTCTTGGAAGGGAGTATGGATTCTGCTGCAGACAGATCAGGCACACTCTTGTCATAGACAGTATCTTTCTTCCCCCACATTCTCAACCGGTATTCCCAAATGTCGTTCTTCTCTAGAATTTCACTATTACACCCCTGTTCCACTAAAGGGCTTGGGTTTCCTTGAGGACCCTGGACACAGGTGAAAACAGGTTTGGTTGTCAAAAAGATTAATGCTTGGCACTCACTGTGGCACCTACTGTGTGCCTCCCCACCAGGCCAAGTCACCCTAGGTGTGGCTGCAGACAGCCTCCACCTCACTGTCATTAGTCAAGAGTGAGCTGCAGTAGCTAACCCACAGTCCAAATCTCTGGGCCCTCAGGGGCCTATCTGTAAAGTGGGGTCAACTGTGGTCAGTCCTATCCCACAGGTAAATGGACCCTAGAGCTTATGGCAGGGAACAAAGCCTATGGCAGGGAACAGTAGGACACTTTAGGCACAGAACTCATGGGCAGATGTTGCCAACAGCATGAGGGGGCCTAAGAATATGTCTCCTTTTTCCTGCACTGGAGAGGTCAGGCAGCCTTGCCCCACCGAAAAAAGAGGGAGGAAGAACTTGCTCAGAAGATCCCAGGAGTGAACAGACAAGCAGCACACCAGTCACAGCCACATGGTGCACTTCACGCTTTGCAGCTGGAAGTGTGCTTCTCTTCCATGGTGAAAGTAGGAGCTAGGAGATAGCCAGGATCCCAAATGCTTGGGGCTCAGCTGCCAAGTGTCCATTCCAGGAAAGACAATGCTGCAGAAACCTGAGTGCTGGCTGGTTTGCTAGGCTCACGCAGAACTTCCTGTTGCACTGACACATGTAACCTTGTGAGGTAGCTGGCCATGGCTCATGATGACTAGGAGAAGAACCTAACCAGAAGCCACTTCCCTAAGGCCTCTGCCCTAGGTCTCTCCTGCTTCTCAGACACCCAGAGGGTGGGAGATGCATATGTCTCTGCAAAGGGAACTCCAACTTTATGTTCAATAGGAAATAAATAGCTCACTGCTGCTTCTTGACCCTCAGCACCCCCTAGGAGTCTGGAAATGATGCCTGTGAAATTCTCCATTATCCACGTCCCTTGTGCTCCTGTCCGTAGGTCAGGATGAGGCACCATATCTGCTCAACAAAGCAGAGGACTTAGGATCAATCCACTTGTCCAAGGGGCCACCCCTGCCTCCCAGTGGCCACAAAGCTAGAGCAACACAGGGGAGGAGCAGAACAAGACCCTTTGTGTGGGGCCCCTGGGATGCAGAGTGCACAGTTCATCAAAGAACTGACTCGCAGACCCAGGACCTCACGTTCAGGTCCTGCTCAGCCACGACCCGATTCTGCCTTACTTTTCCAGGGAGTTTCTTGGCAACAACTGAGAACTGCCATTAGAAGCCCAGGAAAATATGCCATTTTCCTTTGACCCTTTGGTCCCCACTGGGATCTCCATGTGCTCAGGTCCTGCCTGTGGACTTTGTATGTCCCACCCTGTCTGGATGTTCTGCATGCCCCATGTCCCTGTCAGCACATTAGGCCCCACTCACCTACATGACATGTGGGACCCACAGGTAAAGGAGATCCTGTCCACCACCTCCCAGCGGTGCCACTGCTCCTGACACCCAGTGGTTGTAGCTATGGGGCCCCACAGCTTATGCAGACCTCCCTGTGGGGCACCTGGCTCCCCTGAGACTCAAAATCTGCATCCATAAAGCAGGTAAAATATTTGGAGATTGAAGCAGCTGTGGAAAGAGCCCTCAGTGACTGCAGAACATGTTGGCACACTGCCACTACCCTTTCCAGAGTCTGGTAAGGGGAGGTTTTGGCCAGTTTTTTCTTGGGAGTTCTTAGGTCTCTGATGGGCTCATCTGAATCCTGCTTATAGGGGCAAACCAGTTCCACATCCTTAGCACATCTCAGACAACAAGCAACCCAGGAGCAAACAGACCCCACTGCCAGGATGGTGGTGTTGTCTGTGATCCCTATTTGGGGACCTCAAGCCCTGCCTGTTGAATGTGGCCCGGTGTCTATCTCCAGAGTGGCCCAAATCCACTGTTACAGAACTCCATCAGGCAGATGGGTTAGGCAAAGTGACCAAGACTGTCAGCCTGGTGGTGGTGAGCAGGACTGGAGCCGCAAAGAAGGCAGTCATCCCCAGCTGGGCCAGAGACCCGGGGCTGAGGGAGATACTCAGAGCTAAGCTGCAGCCTAGCTGTCCCTGTGCTGATGGGACCCACTTCCTCAGGCTGACCACTGTACTGGCCCTGGCCTGGGAGCAGCAGCCCAGGGAGATCAAAACGGTCCCCAGGAATGCTGCCAGTCTGCCCCAAGGCATCCCTGTCATCGGGGCAAGGACACTGCATGTGGCCATCACCGCTGCTCATCCTCATGGAGGACGCATGCGCGCTGAGGCTCCCACTCACTTTAGCTCTGGCCAGGCCAGTCTGCCTGGGTGGCATGTCCTCGCACTCCAGGCTCCAGTCCTGGTCACCACTGCAGCCCCACTTTCTGGCCAGCACTCTTATCCTCAGAATAGGAGTGGACAGCAGGGAACCTGAACAGGAGGCCAGGCAAGTGTGGAAGTTCAAATGTTCCCAGTCCTTCCTGGCTTGGGCACCTCTGGGCCAGTAGCTATCAGGTCCTGCCCCACCATGTCTAGTTCACACACTCCCTGGAGGGGCTCACAGCCACATTAGGGACAGACCAGCCCCTCAGCCCCCCTCCACCCCCCACAGGGGGGTGGTCTCCTAGCTGAGCCCATCCATCCACTGATTTGAGAACTCCTCCTCTCCAGTGTTGGTGGGAGGGTCCCAGGAATATAAGCACCACTTGTGTACCTCCGGCACACAGAACTATTCTTTCCAACTCTTCTATAGGCGAGGCAGACACCTTTTAAAGCACAGTCTGTCTGGACCCCAAGTTGTTCCCCACTGCCTTCCCAGTTACCCCCACCCAGACAGGCCCTGTCAGTCTAAGGGCACAGTGTGCCCCCAGCCCAGCCCTGCCAACATGCCTTCTAAATTTCACCAGAATCTGACTACTTCCAAATTCTCCAGCTATTTTTTGTTGTTGTTTGCAAAACTGACAAACCAATTCTAAAATTCATACAGCAATTCAAGGAACATAGACAGCTAAGACAATTCTGAAAAAGAACGAAGTTAGAGAACTAACACTTCCCAGTTTCAAAATTTACCAAAAAACGACATCATCACGACAATTCAATACTGGCAGAGGGTGGACATGTAGATAAATGGGCTCGACCTGAGGGCCCAAAAATAACCCTTCTATTTACGGTCAAGTGATTTTCAATGATGGCACTAACAATTTTATGGGAAAGAACAGTCTTTCCAACAACTAGACATCTAAAAGAATTAAGTTGTCCTGGCTCACATTGCACACAAAGATTAGGTCTCAATGGATCATGGAAAACCTAAGATCTAAAACTCTTCAAATACACAGGAGTGAATCCTCCTGGCTTTGGATCAGACAATAGTTTCCTAGCTGACACCATGGACATGAGCTATAAACAAAACTTTGGAATGTATTTAATGTTATCAAAGTATAAAGATTCTGCACTTTAAGGAACACCAACCATAAGGCAAAAAGACAACACAAAGACCCAGAAGTATTCGCAAACCATCTGTCCAATAAAGACCTGGGCTCAGAGGGAAGAGCTCACAACCCCAGAATAAGACAGATGCCTAATTTTAAAATGGGCAAAGGGTGTGAATCTATTTCTCTGAAGACAAAATACAAATGGTAGATATGCACATGAAGATATGCTCACTAGGGTAATGCGAATCAAAATAGTGAGGTGACATTTAACAACCAATGCCAGGGGGAGAAGCTAGGACCCCCAGAGGGTGTGAAGGAGCAAAGTGGTCAGGGGCCAGGCTGGACTTTCCCTCAGGCCCAGTCACTCCATTCCTAGACATCCACCCAAGGGAACAAAGGCAAGTCCATGCAGAGACTTGTGGACAGCATCTGCAGCCACTTATTCATGCTGGCCAAAAAGGGGAAACCTAAATGTCCACTAACTACTGAATGCAAAATACACAATGGCATATAAAAAGGGATGAAGTGCTCTCACGTGCCACAGTGTGAGCGGACCTGGAAATCAGCGCGGCCAGAGCCAGACACAGAAGAGCACACATGCTGCTGCACCTCCGTGGACTCAGAAAGCAGGCTCCTGCAGCTGGGAAGGGACGTGGAGGGCTGTCTCTCTGGGCTGAGAAAGATGCTCTGAGATCACGCAGGTGATGCTGAAGTGTTCAAAGGCACTCTCCCACCAGAGAACCGCGTGGCCCACAGACCCTTCCTCGACAGAGCTACTTATGAGTGAGCTGGTGGCACCCATGAGTGACACGTGTCTGAGGTCCCAACACAACCTCACAGACCTCACGGAGGAAAATGTTCCCACAAACACCTGCTGATTCCTGGCAAAGGGGCTAATACAACTTAACGGGAACAGAATAGCATTCTCAGCCATGTGCCGGGCCCACGCACATCCAAAAGAAGGAAGTTGAACTCTTCATACCACACACAAAAACTGAATGCCATCTAGACTTCCTTGTCCAGGTAAAACCAGAATGCAGCAGAAAATGGCAGTGCTGGGGTGGCACGCATGAGGCCTCTCACATCCCCACTGCTGGAGGCGGCAATGGCTTGCCAACTCACCATCGACACAGCCACCTCTGCACAGCCGGGAGGCCTAGAACCCAGCTGCCCAAACGACCCCCCTGCCCACACCACCTTGAGCAAGGGCTGCAGCAATACCTCAGATGACCAGGACGGCCACAGAGCATATTCCAGCTCTACCTGCCTGGTGAGGCCACTGCCCTGCTGGGGTCAGGCCTCCTGAGCTCTGGTCATTTCTTAGGCACAAGGAAAAGGCTCAACACCAGGACTGACCATAAACCTATATCTGGCCATTTGAAAGCAAAAAAATTCCCTGCTTTCCATCTCAATCCCTCATCTTTCCCTCTTTGCTGCTGCCCAGGTTTAAAGCAAAGCTCAGCAAGTCAGAAACGAAAAGTCAGAATGAAAATGGAGAACTAATACAAGGACCCATAAAACTAACAGCAGGTCCCAGGATGCTCTGGGGCCACAGTCCAGAGCCCACTCTCTGACCCAGAAAACCCCCGACACTTCAGCCCGCAAGCCCAGGGGTGGGAGAATGAGGCCCTTGGAAGCAGACCCATACCCCACCCCACAGCACCCAAAGGACAGCCAGGTCTAGCATCTCTCAAGTTTGGCATAAGGTCCCTGCCCTGACTGTTAGATGAGCCAGTGAAATGTCCAGTGTGGACAGCGGCTACAGCAGGGATCGGGCTGGACCAGGGAGGATGGGACAGAGGGGACAAGGCCAGCCTACACAGAGATCACCTAGGAAGGTTCAATGCACTGTGGTATCTGCCTTCCCCAGACTGGAAATAAATCATAAAGCCAAATGAGCAACCCGTAGCGAGAAAAGGAAGGACTGAGTAGGAGCTAACATCTGACCTGCACGCTCCAGCAAGGGAGGACCAAGAAAACAGAAAGGAAAAGAATGAATTAAATAATAAATAAAAATAATGTCCCAGAATAAAGAAATTTTACATCAAAATGCTCACTAATGCCCAGCACAGTGAATTTAAAAAGACCAACCTGCAACTCAACCCAGCACTGTGAAATTTTAAAACACTAGGTGCAAAGGGTCCCAAAACTCTCAAAGCGGGGAAAACCACTGACTAGAATGGCACCAAGTCACTCCACAGCAGCAGGATGGGGACAGCAGAGAAAGACCTTCCCACCCAGCATGCCCTCTATTCCAGAGACAAAAATAGTGACCAAGGGAAACGACAGAATGAAAACACAGATACAGCGGCTGGGCTGGGGCTCAGCGGCAGAGTGCTTGCCTAGGGCATGCAAGGCCGTGGGTGCGATCCTCAGCACCACACATAAATAAATAGATAAATAAAGGTTTAAAAACCACAGAGATACACACTGCCTCCAAAACTACTCACTGGACACTAACAAATGGGGTGGAGTGGGGATGACCACCTACAAGAGAACAAAAACCTGAAAGAACTCTGACATGTGCTCCTGGGCCCAGCAGAGAAGCATTTGGAAAGGGAGAAGAAAGGGAGGGAAGAAAGGAAGGAGAGAGGGAGGAGGATGAGAGGAAGAAAGGAGGAAGAAGGAAGGAGGGAAGGAGGGGAGGGAGGAAGGAGGGAGGGAAGGAGGGGGAGGGAGGGAGGAGGGAGGGAGGGAAGGAAGAAGGAAAGAGGAGGAAGGGAGGGAAAGAAGAGAGAGGAAGAAGGAGAGAGGGAGGGAGAGAAGGTGAGAGGGAGAAGGGAGAGAGGGAGGGAGAGAGGGAGAGAGGGAGAGAGGGAGAGAGGGAGGGAGAGAGGGAGAGAGGGAGAGAGGGAGAGAGGGAAGGAGAGAAGGAGGGAGGGAGGGAGGGAGAGAAGGAAGAGGGAGCTGTTCAGTTCTGTGAAGGAAGCCACAGGGTGCTATGGCTAAGCAGCAGTAGAATCCAGTCCTGGACCCACAGAGAAGCCCACTGTCCCATGATGTTCAGGACTGCCTTGTCCATGTCTCAACAGCCCACAACCTGGGCACTGGGTTGGCAAGGCTCCCTAGTGCCAGAGCCTGAGCAAGGCAAGAAGGTGTCTGCAGGCCTGGCCTGTCACCGACCACAGGGCTGCCCAGCAACCAGGAGCTCGTGTGGGCACTCCTGCAAAACCAAGTCCAGTCACAGGCAGTCGGGCTGGCCATACAGAAGGGACTTCTGCACAAGAATAGACCAGCGCTCTTCAAAAAGTTCAAGGTCATGAAAGACAGGGAACTATGAAACCACTCTGTTCCAGACTGACAGGCCAGGCACCAGGACCTAGCACAGCACCACATAAAAATTAAGTGATTGATTATTGATTGGTTGACTAAAGTATAAAATATAATAACATTAAAAACACGAATCACTTTTTTAAATAATGGTGGTGGGAAAGCTATCAGTGGAGGCCTCTGTAAGAATGGAGGTAGAAGCAGAGCACAGGGACCCTCAGGCCCCACCTCCTAGCAGGATACTTCACGAGCCTGCCCCCCAGAACAGTGCATCTTGCCCCAGACCCAGGCACACCCAGAGGACTGGCTCTGCCTCTGGGTCCCGGGAAGCCAGGGGCCAGGCCTGGGACACAGCCTAAAACTCTCCGTGAGAGAAGTGGGACCTGTGCCCCACAGGACCCCAGGGACTCTGTCTCCTTGCCACTTCCTCAGGAGCCCAGATGCCCCTGTAGCTCCAAGACAGAAGCCCTTTCCTCCCCCCAGAGCCAGTCCCCAGCCCTGGAAGTGCACAGGTACAGTAAAGGTTTCCATTCCTGGGTTTGCAGAGAGCCAGGGGCAGAGCTGGTGTCCTTCCCATTGGAACAGCTGTGGGTAAAAAACACAAACACGGCCAAGGGGGAAATAAAGGCAAGTTTGGCTCTTTTTCTATCTTCTTTTTTTTTTTTTTTTTTTTTAAGCTAGAATCCAGAGAGAAGTAGTGAAGAGTTGCTGAGCAGAGCAGACAGACCTGCTTTTGCTGAGTTTAGGTGAAAATGAGAGAAGGAGGGGTGGACAGGGGGAGTTGGCAATTCTACAGCTTTGCACATTTCTTTCATTATTTTGCTTCTAACTCAGTCTTGCTGGTACTTTCTCTATTCAATAAAAGCCAAATGCAAGCCCTGTCC
This sequence comes from Marmota flaviventris, assembly GCF_047511675.1. Taxonomy (NCBI): domain Eukaryota; kingdom Metazoa; phylum Chordata; class Mammalia; order Rodentia; family Sciuridae; genus Marmota; species Marmota flaviventris. Next base: position 203,462,715 of record NC_092499.1, on the reverse strand, counting down.
CTTAATCTCTCCAACAGCAGCTCACTGCTGAGAAAATAATATGGATGTAACCTCCAGCATCATACACTTTCTTTCCCATTTATATGCAAATAGTGACCTTTCACCCAAGCTGCCTCAAAGAAGTATTTCCTTAAAAATGCAAATAGCATGTTACAGGCAGTCGCTGTGGCTGAGTCTTTCTTATATTATTATCATCATTTCTTTTAACCTTACCAATGCTGCAAAAACTACAGCTCAACTGCTAGGCAGTAATAACGACTTTCCAAACTAAGTCATATGACTGGCGCCCCAGGAGGCCTGCCATCCAGGCTGCCAGCAGGGGAGGAGTGTGCCCAGCTCAGGGCACAGTGTCACTGGATCACCAGTGTTACCCCAGGGTTGCAGGGCCTCCGAGGCTAGAACCCAGAGCAGACCAGGCAACCTGCTCTACAAGTTCTGAGGCAGGAACTTCCTTAGCCCCAAGTTGACCTCAAAGCTCAGCCCTGATCTCCACCTCCTGGCTGGCATGAACCCAGGATGCTCCTGGAGCCCCAGGGAACAGCACAGACACCACACCCCAGGCAAGGAGTCAGAGGAGGTGATTTCCAGAATAAGGGCAACAGGAAAGGTGCTGAAGGAAGAGCTCAGGAGGAAGAAACAGATGCAGTTCTGAGTGGCACTGATGGGCTCCCTCCTTCCCTGACACCATCCCCCTTGGCAAAGCCAGGCCACAGGTCAATGATAAGCCCTAAGCCCAGGGAAGGTGCCCCCACTTGCTGCTGCCCCCCAAGGCAGCCAGCCCTGTCCTATGTCAGGAAAGGAAGTTGGTGGACAATGAGGCTGCCTTGTAGGCCATGATCCAAGACACCTATTCAGACTAGGCACCGCCAGACTTGGCTTGTGTGAATCCTGGGGTACGGCAGACCCAGTCCCCACTCACTCCTCTACAAGCAGGACAGGAGAGGCAGATTGGGTCCTGAACTAAGAGAATGGGGCTGGCGCTGGCCCCACCCCAGCCCCAGGACAAGAGGGCAGCTAGAACTCTGCTCAGTGTTCCCTAACCAAGCACCAGAAACTCTCTTGGTCAGAACAGCCCAGTCCTCCAGCCCAGAGAAAGGAGAAACCATCTCCTTCCCTGATGCCCAACTTTACTGAGGTCCTGACGACCCAGCTGGAAGGAGGTGTGTCACCATCCCTGCACAAACTGTTCACGTAGACTCAGCTCAGAAAGCAAAGGGCCCCAGACTGCACATGGAGGCAGCAGGGGCTGCCGCCTCAAAGCCCTTGTGGGTGGGGGGGTCTTGAAAATAGTTCCATTCTTTTTCTCCCACTCCCAGTTCCTCCAGGATCTCTGCCCAAACCCTTATGTGTAGAGAAGGCAAGCCCAGGGAGCTGCTCCAGGGCGGGTTTGGCCACGGCCCAGGCTCTGGGGTCCAAGGTGAAGCAAGAGCCCAGTGCTGCCTTTCCAACTTGGAAACCCAGAGGAAACGGGTGCTTGATAATTCCCCACCCCGGATGCACAGTGCTTGGTCCACAAAGAGCCAACAGGGAACAAAGTTTGAAGAAAATGCGAACATTTCACTCACAGTCTGAACACCTGCAGGGAGATGTCCTCCCAGGTCCCAAGGTCACGCCCCCTGCACTGGCACACAGGCTTTCAAAGCCCCAGAGGGCTCTGTGGGGAGGAGAGTAAGACTCTAACTCTCCCACCCAGCTGGCTCTGGTCCCTCCAGGTGCGGGAAGCACAGGTTACTAGCCAAGCACAGAAGCTGGGGAGATGAAGGAGCTGCGCCCATCAGCGGTTCTGACCTGTGATTCACAGCCAGATGAGCCAAGACCAAGGGAACCGGAGGAGGAAGGCATAGGCAAGACAGCAACAGGGATGGACCACGCCCCTGAAGCTGGCTCCTCCCTCAGCTTTGGGCAGCTTTCAGGGGGTGCAAAGCCTGGCCAGTTGCAAATTGAATAACAAATCCCACTTTTCTTTCTCTCAGACAGATGCACCTAGGAAGAAGTCTCCTGAGGAGAGAAGGTAGCAAGTTGTCTATAACCTAGAGGCTGGGAAAATAGCCTCCTGGTGTGTCCTGGGGAGGGGACACTCACAGCTGACTGGGCTTGATGCAGAAATGAAACCCTAAAAGGCGACCATGGCTGGGTGTGACCGACTTACCGAGGCCAGGGTTGGGCATGGTGTATGTGCAAATGTAACAATAACCTAGCCCCCCAAAAATATATTTTTTTATACTGGGGATGGAACTCAGGGGTATTTGACCAGTGAGCCACATCCCCAGCCCTATTTTGTATTTATTTAGAGACAGGGTCTCACTGAGTTGCTTAGTGCCTGGCTGTTGTTGAGGCTGGCTTTGAACTCGTGATCCTCCTGCCTCAGTCTCCGTAGCCACTGGGATTATAGGTGTGTGCCACCACACCTAGAAGCCCCCACACACACACAAATCTAAAAACCAGACAATTTAAAAAATAATAATCCCTTAAGTGTGAATTCATTGCCTACTCTTTATCTGGGTAGGCATAGTCTCCAGTGGCCAGAAGGCAGGGCCCAACCTCCACCTCTTCGTCAAAGCCAAACTCAGTCCGTCTCTGGCTACATCCAGTCGGCTTTGGAAAGCTCCCAGCACTGTGTTGACAGGGAGCCTGGAGTCACAAGCTCCTGGGTCAGGTAAGCCTGAGTGGGTCGCCTGTGGCCCCAAGCCAGCAATCACAGGCTCCGCTGGGGGAAAGAAGAGACCCCCTCACATCTGCAATATGCCAGCCGAGTTGGTTTGCTTGCTTGCTTGTTTTCTTTTTTTGTGCCAGGGATTGAACCCACAGGCTGTTGACCACTGAGCCACATCCCCAGCCCTTTTAATTTCTCATTTTGAGATAGGGTCTCACTAAGTTGCTTAAGGCCTCACTGAGTTGCTGAAGCTGGCTTTGAATCTATGACCTTCCTGTCTCAGCCTCCTGAGCCACTGGGATTACAGGTACCACAGCACCTGGCAGGAAAGGTATTTCAAAGGTGAGACTGGTCAGACGTTACCTTCCTATGTCCATATATGAATACAGGGTTAGTGTAACTCCACCTCATGTACAACCACAAAAATGGGAAATTATACTCCAGGTATGTATGATACATTCTACTGTCACATATAACTAAAAAAAGAACAGATAAAAATATTTTAAAATAAAATAAAAATTAAAAAGCAAAAAAAAAATGAGACTGGTGAAAGTAATAGGCCAGTGACCCAAGGATCCAGGTAGCATCTGCACTAAGCCTTGAAAGAGAAGTAAAACTCCAACAGCAGGAGATAAAAGGAGCTGGGGACTGCGTCCAGGTCTTCTGGGGATAACCTGGCTGGGGCTGGGGATGCCCTCCAGCGCTGACTGGGTGTGGACAGGAAGGCCTGGCAGGGCTAGCTGGGGCCTTGGGAAGAAGGCTCCTGGTGAGCATCCCAAGCCCAGCTGACCACTCACCTCACACAGGGCAATGGTTAACAACAGTGTCAGGCTGTCTCTTTTCCCCCTCACACCCCAGGCCTTTTTTTTCCCCTCAATAGCTCTGTGTCAATGTAAAAAAAATATTGACTACCACAAGCCCTCCCAATTCCTTAAGTCCCTGTTTCTTCCTAAGCAAAACTTTGGTCAGGATGGAATGTGAGGGCTGGGGTTGTGGCTCAGCGGTAGAGCGCTCGCCTCGCACGTGCGAGGCCCTGGGTTCGATCCTCAGCACCACATAAAAATAAATAAGTGACATAAAGGTGTTGTGTCCAACTACAACTAAAAAATAAATATATTTTTTAAAAAAGAATAGAATGTGCAAGAAATTATAAAACTTCACCTGCAAACTGATGATTCACAAACCAATTGTTAACAGTTTTGGAACTGGGCAGATAGTTTTGAACCACCGAAGCCAGGGTCCCCAGGAAGCCCAGAACTGAGAGAGTCTTTTATGCAAGTCAGAGAAGAACAAGAGGCCCCTGCACCAGGGTCCCTTGGGCTACCCACAGAAGACTGCTGCTAGAACTGTCTCACTCTCACAATTCCACAAGGCTGTGGGTGAGAAGTCCCAAGTACTAGACAGAGCCACTCACCAGGGTCACAGAAGTAAAGGATGGATCTCAGGGCCTTGGAGTCTGGGCCACTAATGGGAGGCCACCTAAATCCTGCTGGTTTGAGATCTGGGGAACCGCCAGGGGCTTCTAAGCAGGCCCTAGGGTCTCCATGGAATATCCAAGCTCCTGCCCAACCAAACAGAACTTGACAGAGAGCTCTGTCCTGCAGATCCCAGACCCTCTGCTCCCCTAAAGTGTAGTTCTAGGCAACAAAATGGGAACTAGGAGAAGCCTCAGCTGACTTCTGCATGAGTCCTCAGACCAACACTGAACATGATGCTGAACAAGATTGAGGGGTGAAGTCAAGCACAGGGTGAGGGGGCCAGGCAAGCGGTCTACCAACAGTTCAGGCCACGTGGTGTCTCCAACTCTCTTCCCCATGCCTGGGTCACACATGTTCATTCCCAACTTGCTTAACCACCCTGTGCAATGAAAACCCAGGCTGACTTCCACTCTGAGGGCAATCCCCCTACAACCTCCTGGACAGGCCACTCTCCAAGGCCACTGCCCCTCATAAACTCAAGACCTAGAGAGTATGTCCAAACAGCTACAAGCAACCCCAAAGAACACCACACAGCAGTTGGGGTTGGGGCTGTATGTAGCTCAGTGGCAGAGCACTTGCCTAGCATACGTGAGGCACTGGGTTCGATCCTCAGCACCACTTGAAAAATAAATAAATAAAGGCATACTGTCCATCTACAAGTATATAAAAAAAATTTAAATAACATTGCATTTCTTTCTTAAAGTGCTAATTTAAAACTGAAAAAAAAGAATGAAGCAACAGTGAAACCCATCTTACAGGGAAAGCACAGCGTGTGGAGGAGCCCCAGACACATCAGGAGGGCCCCTCTGGAGATCCATGGCAGGACCCAGAGCTGCTTCCCAGCACAGGTGCTTATCAATCTGTCCTCTCTGCAGCAGCTCCTCAGAGGCTTGAGATTAAGAGCCTCTCAGTTCAGGTGAAAGTGCCCTCTCTCACCTTTCTTGGATATTTTAAATGACACCTGGGGCAATTCAGCAGCTATGGAAGATGGAAAATGTGCTGAGAGTGTCAAGAGGCTGTGGGAGCACCTTGGACCAAAGCCCCAGCACACACGCTGAACGCATGCAGTGGGCACCGCGGGCTCTAGGCCTGCAGGGAGCAGCACAGTCACCCCGCTGTCTTCCCTTCCGGGAAACGTGGCTCTTTCCCCTCTGACTGGCCCCAAAGACCATTTTCCTTAAACTCACACCACAAAATTCCCATTAGAACTATTTCTGTAGATAACTAACTTTTGGGTTGTTCATGAGTATTCACAAGGAGAGAGTAGAAGGAGCAGCCCTAAAGGTAGGAGGCTTGAAGAGCTGGGGGACAGCAGGGGCCCGGAGGACAGCCCCACTCCTCAGGGTTCTGCAAGGGATAAGCCCACAACGAAAGGCTCTGAACAGGGCTTTCCAGGGTTGGGATGGCCAGAACGCTTCCAGGATGCCTGAGTAACATGTGAGTCTGGCTGACTGATCACTGCCCAGCCTGCCCATGGCGCAGCTGACCATCAGAGCCACTACCTGCCTCACAGTCACCCCTGAGCTCTGCCAGGTGCACAGACTCCCTGCCTCCCTGTCCACTCCAGGTCCAGTGCTGACCAAGGTGTTCTGGCTATCCCTGAACCCACCCCAACCCAGCCCAGCCTCACTCTCCCTTCCGCAAAGCGGCCATACCTCTTGCACCAAGCCCGTCCAGGAGCACTCTGTCCCCACAAGCCTGCTTTCATCAACCAGCTGCTGGAGGCCAAGGAGGTCTTTGGCACTTTTTCAGACTGCAGGTCCCTCACCTGCTGTGTCCATCCAGTGCTGGACCAAGCAAACCAGCATTGCAAGTAGCCACTGCTGGGCAGGGACAGCTCCAGGAAAGTGGGCAGCTGAGCTCTGACTGGCAAGGGAGTTGGTGGGCCAATGTAGTGCAGCATCCTCTACCCAGTGCCACTCACTCACACACAGTGTCCCCATGTCCTCGTCTGCATATTCAGTAACCCCAACCAGAAAAGGTCTAGGGGACAGGGAGAAGGGGTGGGGATCCGGGCAGCATCAGAAGACTGCCCACCACGGGCTGGAGGCAAGCCAAGCTCTTGGCCCTGTCCATGTGGACACTATAACCGGCATGTGCCTGTCGGCTGCTTGGGGAGTCCAGCACAGGCCCCCTGCCAGCACACTCCCTCCAGTCCCTCCTGACGTCTCTGGGTACACACAGGTTTTCAATGGGGTCCATTCGCACACAGCAGCAGCACTACAGCCTAGAGGCTCGATGAGTGAGTCTTCTCAGAGTGGACTCTCCCTGCCCAGCACCATAGCACTTGGGTCACAGGGCTACAGTGTTGGCTCCAGGCACTCAGGCCTGCTTTTGAACATGTGTCAATGCCCTAAGTCACACTTCAACAGAAGAAGCCCCCTTCCCTGAGGAACTCCTAGGGCCACACCTGGGCTCTGCAACCTGTGAGGCATGGACCGCAGACCTTACACAATGGAAAGGCCTCTGTGTCCAACTCCTGGAGGCTTGTGGTTGACCCCTTAGATCAGCAAACTGCAAGGTCCAGCACCAGCCAGGTGCCCCACAATCGGGGGCCTCAGACTCCAACTTTATGGGACAGAGTAATCCGAGAAGCAGCCTCCTCTACCTGAAAAGAAACCGCCTCTAAGCCTCAACCCAGCCTCCTCCGCACAAGGAGCACAACCTGGAGGACAGGGGGGTCCTGCCTCCACTGGCAGCAGCATTGTGGTGTGAGGCTGCAGTCCCTGCTCTCTGCCCTTTTGTTTACCGATAATTAACAGGGCCATATGGAAGGAGATGATAATCACAGCAAAGGACCAATGGGAAGGGAGGTCTGGGGGCATGAGCCTGGGGCTGGGGGCCTCCCCAGCAGTCCTGTGGGGGGGAGCCAGCACCTCTACTCTCCCAGCGCCTCCGAGGAGCCAGAGGGAGTCCCATCAATGCTGGCTGGGTGCTCCTTCTCTCCGGGTTTGCCCCAACACCCTCCTGCCTTTTGTTTACTTGGCCACTAGCCTCAGAGAAGTCCTCAGGTTTCTCTAAGATTTTTTTCTTTTAAACATTGGGGCAAAATTTCTCACCCCCTCCTAAAAGATAATTAAAATCACCACTGTCATTATCATCACCATAGTGATGCCCCAAGACCAAGCCAACACACGATCACGAACCCACACCCCTCAGAGGTTTTGTTTAAGAAATTAAATCCCCAACTTTGCCAGCCAATGAGTCTACTGATTCAGAGGTGGCGCTGAGAGAAGAGGGTTAGAAGAGTGGTTGGGAATGAGCTAGCAGTGAGCACCCACAGCCCAGACCACACCACCACAGCTTCTTTATTTTCCTGGTGCATAAAGATTGTGAGTTCAGTGGACAGAGCCAAGCCCATGGCCCCAGAACGTGCTGTCCTACAGGCAATGGCATCGTGGTGTTCAAAGCTCAAAGTGACTTCCTAATTTTAAATATGCAAATGAAGTTATACGGACACCACAAATACTACACTTCCCAACCCCACAATCACATCACAAGAAGGCGCTGAGAATAGGCAGTGCTCAGTGATCTGCACATGGATCCCATAGACGCACACCCTGGGCGTCGCTCCTAAAGTTTGGAAGTACAGAACTGGCAAAGACAGGATGCTCCCGTGAGCATCCCTGAGCCATACCTTGGATGTGAGTCCCACCTGAGACACCCGAGCTCAAAGCCCTGCTCCAGAGAGATCTTGTAGTTAAGGAATCTTCCTCCTCCCTGGGCCTGGGGCTGCGGAGTCCCAGGACCCAGACATAGCTGCACTCCTTTTCCAGAAACGCCCATAAAGCTGCTGCCTCAATCCAGTGTCCCCCTCCCCTAATGACTTCTCTCTGACGCACAACATGCCCACGAGAATCTGGGTAGAGGAGGAGGAGGGACAGAGAGGAGAGGAACAGGGCCCGGGCAGACCAGAGGAGAAGAAAGCCTCATCCTCAGAACAACCTAAAAAGCATCCCAACCTGCTTTCCCTGCAAAGAGAGGCTCCTCACAGAAGCCAACTCTGCTGCCTGCACCACCCCCCCTTGTCCAAGAGGAAAGCCAGCCTTGGGTATTGCCTTTGTCAGCAAAAGAACATAAAGTGACTTACCTTTCCCCACAGCTATTGTCTGTCCTCCTTCAAAATGACATCACGGAAAGCAATCATGAAATTTACATGGGGGGGTGCAGAGCGGACGGGGGAGGGGCAGGCAGCTGCTGCCCTCACAGCGGTCACATGTGGGGAAGCCTGCTTGCGGGTTTCAATTAAATGTCTTCTCCCCTCAGTGCGAACTCCTAAGCCAGCGAAGGCGCCGTCTCATTTCCTTAATGACCGCTCTCATTAGCAACGGTGGCACGGGCTGGCGGAGGAGTCTCCTTTGTAAATACGCTACCCATGAACCCTTGGGGCTCCAATATATCTGTTTACTCTCTGAGGTGAAATAAATTTACAGTATAGCATCAGAAAGATGAATCTGCCAAATTGGGGGCGAGAGGTGCCCCAGGCCAGTGAAGCTCCTGTCTGCTGCTCTGAGCCTCACCAATGGAAGGTGCCTATATCTGCCCTCACTGATCCATAATCAATATGCAGCACGGTTGGGGTTTTTTTAAAATGAAAACCACACAAAAGGGCAGAGAACATTACCACCGCCATGCTCACCCCCCTCTGCTTTCTCTGCCAGTGGTTCAGTCCAATAATTCCTAATAGCAGCGACCAGAATGACAGATGCCCTGGGTTAGCATGGCTCCAGCGAAAGTGCTTTACAATATTTATTGGTGGTTAGGAATATGACCTCCCATCATAAAGAACAGGCTGCAGAATTTATTACTCAAACAAACCAGAGTATTACACATGAGTTCATCTGCATATTCAAGTCTCAGGAATTTAAATGGATGAGTTGTTGTTTGTTTGTTTGTTTTTAGTGCATAAAAGACACCAACAAAGTAAAGTCACACACAGAAAACATATCAGGAAAAAGACTTTTTTTCCATGGTCACACTCTTTTTTTTTTAATTTTTAAAATAACAAAACTCTCCCAAAGACAAAATGGAAATTGCTGAGCATTGGTACACAACCCCTAAAAACATTGAGCTCATACCAACCAGAGGAAAGCACACTGCTCAAGTTCTCTGTCCAGTCTTTCCCTGAGTCTTTTCCAAACTGTCTGAAACAAGCTATGCTTTGAGCATCAAGAGAGTCCCCCTGACACACCCTGGGAGTGCCCACATTGTAGGCACCTGCCGTCTACTTCCACGTTTGCTGTGTGGCTTTTCACATTCAGTATGAACACTGATTTCCTTGGTAAGCATCTCCAGAACCAGGTATTCTGTTTGCTGCCCAAGTCCCCTCCTCACACTGAGAAAACAGAACCAAGGCATGGGAAACTTACTGGGAAGGGAATTCAGACCCCTGCAAAGACAACACAGCCGGCCCCTGGAGGGCAAGCACAGCAAGCCTTTCTTGGTAAACCACACGGGACACCATACTCGATGAGCTCTAGAGGGCTCAGGTCATCAAAAGCATGAACAAGAAAGAACTGGAGCATTGGACTTTCTTGAGAGAGCAGATCATGAAATTGTGGTGATGTTAGCTGAGCTCCCTCCTCCGCGTGCCACTGTGGTCAGCATGCTGTAGGAGCTGTCCACATTGATGGAAACCAAGAGGCTCCATCCCCAGAGCAAGCAAGGTGGAGCCTTACACATACACACCATTCTCAGCAAGTAAAATGCAAATCTCATGCAGGACAATTGTGTGGATCAGGCAAAAGGAAATACATGCAAGCCTGCAGCAGCCAAACTGAGGATGAAATATTAATTAGCCAAATGAGAACAGTTTGAGGCTCCTATGGTGACTGCCTACCATTTTTCTATTCTTTCATGAAGTCGTATCCATTAGCATAAAAGGATGCATTCAGCCGAGAACACTCTGAAAAGCCACGTCTATCTCTTCTGAACATGCTGTGAGTACTGGATATTTTACATCCCAAACCTTTGGCATTGAGAAATTCTATTAAACTCTTATCGACAGACTGCAGGCTCGGAGCAGCTCTGTGCACCATTGTTCCCTTAGAAGGTGGGAGCCAAGGGAGGCCCAGTGCTGAGTCAGTCTTGCTCCCAGCAATTCCAAAGTTCCCAGAAAACCTTCAATTCAGACATGTAACAGTCGAACTTAAGGAGCAATGCAGAACAGGGAGAGAGCAGGGAGCAACCAAAATGTGCCACCCTGGGCCTCGGGAGGCATCGCACAGACCTGTTTGTCGCAGCCCACGTTCCCCTCTGAGTGGCCATGGGCTCCAGGGTGTCGCTCCAGTGGTCGGGAGGGGGCTCAGAGCCTGCCTGGAGCTGCTGGAGGAGTGCTTGGGATGCTCCCAGAAACTTCTCGTCAGAGCCTGCAACCGGCAGAACCCACAGCCCGGCGCTGGGAGGTTAGGGATGCACAGTCGTTCTCAGAAGCTGGGTTTTGAAGAGTACAGTTTCAAGATCTTTAGCTGACACCATCAAGAGAACAAAGCTGGAGTTTCGGAAAGCAGCCGGGCGGAGGAGTTTGCCCGCCTCCCTTCAGCCCTCAGAGGGAGCCTGAGCCGAAGCGGCATCGGATCAGCACTTTGGACAGCGCTCTCCCCCCACCGCGCTCGCCTTTGTTCGCAGCGCGCAGGAGGGTGCGTAGGCTCGGGGGTCGCGGCCGCTGGGCTGGGGCTGGAAACAGTGGCTCCAAACCCAACGCTCCAACCCACACAGCCCAGGCTTGTGACAGATCCCAGGTAGAATCTAAAGCTTTCTGTTTATATGGGGGTGAAAATTTGTCAAGTTTTTTTTTTTTAAATCATGAAATGTTTTCTTTTCTACAAAGTATGAAGCTCATGCTTTACGTTTTATTTTATAAAAATCTATGGGAAAACTACATGTGCCTTTTTTTAATGTGCCTTTTTAATTTTAAATTTGGAAAGATCCACAGGGGAACAACTCCTGTTCGATCCGTGGGCACTCAGACTCCACATGGGGAGGGGGGTAAATTTGTGAAACCAGACTTGTGGCTAAGAAAGTGCTTTGTGTGAGCTGGGGAAGCAGGCTTAATGACCGCTTAGCTGGTAAGATCATTTCAAATAAGGTGTAATTACTTGTGCAAATCTGCACACAGACATTCCAAGTGTCGATTCATCTGCTTCATAAAAACTCTTTCAAGTAATCTTGGTCTCAACTTTCTGCATCTGTAATTGGCAGCACCTCTCCAGTGGCCAGCTGGGGGTGAGGTTTCCTTGTTTCCTTCTGAAAGCTTCCCCGCAGATGGGCGCCTGCCCTAATGCTGCCGGCGACAATTAGGGCGTTGTGTGTGGAGCGGAGATGGTCAGCATTAATATTGTATAGAACAGCTGAGGGCTGGGGGCGCTGCCCCAGGCAGGCCCTGGCAGATGGAGCAAACAAAACGGAGCCCCAGTACCCACACTCCGCACTGACTGTGCGCCTGTCTCGCACTCACAGACATTTGGCATCCAGCTCGTGAGACTCACACGCTCACACACGGCTGCTGTGGCAGCCTGGCCAAAGCCCTCTGCCACAGGAAGCCCCAGTGGACCTCACACACTCTGCGCCACCCTCCCAAGCTCCAGCTGGCTGTGACACCTACGCCTGCCTCACACTTGGCAGACCTCGGGGATGAGTAAATTAAGAGGAGGCCCCTGCCCACCGCCCTCCCACCTCCTACCTCCTGTCAGATCCTCAGCAGGTCAGAGTCCACCTGAAGTGAGTACACAGGTGGCTCCCAGGGCCCTTGCTGGCATAGGGGCTGGGGTGGAGGACATGTGTCAGTCACTTCCTCAGCTGCCTGGAAGGAAGCACTGAGCACTGGTGAGGGTCCTGACAGAGTTGGAGCACAGGCTAGGGAGAGGCCTGGGAGATGGGGGCCAGGGTACGCACCCGGGAAGCTCCCACAGAGCTTCATCCTGGCAAGAAGGTGAGCCTCTCTCCAGGGCCTGGCACGTGTCACCTCATGCTAGAAAACACTGTGCACCAACTTCTGTGTCCCAGGGCTCCAGGAGCCCCCCACAGCAGCCAATCAGACTGGTAGGAGATAATCACAATTTGATGTCCGGCAGCCTGCCAAAGAGGCTCCCTTCCCCCACACAATAGCCTCAGGCCCAGACAATGGGCCCAGCCCACAGGGCCCAGGAAGGGGTGTGGGGAAGAAAAGGCGCTGCCCTCCCCACTGCTAAAGCACTCACAGTGAGGAAGGGGAGGGGCTGTCAGACAAGGTTGAGCTGAGGCTTGGGGGAGAGTCAGCTCAGGTGGGAAGGGCAGATCTGAGAGTGGGCCTTCCCCACAGCCCTGAAGACTGACCCCACTGGTCCAGGCAGAAGCGGGGGGGGGGGGGGGGGGACAGGGTGAAGTGGGGAACCAGAATGCCTCAGGAGGCCCGGCAGGCACGGGGGGGGGGGGGGGGGCGGGGGGGGGCATGCAGGGAAGGAGGCAGAGGGAACAGCACTGCTGAGGACCTGGGCCTCCTAGCAGCTCCATCAGAGTAGGGGTGGGGAGGTGGGGGAAGTGGAGACTGGGGGCCCTTTCTGGGACAAGTCCTCTGCCTCACCCATGTTGGGGACCCTTCACTGTCTATTAAAGTCCTTTGCAACAATGGACCTGGCCACACCAGGTCAGCACTGGGGAAGGCCACTGTTCCAGACCAGCGGAGTCCTCTCCCTCCCAGCCCTTAACCTGGGGCAGCATCACTCTGGGCAAGGAGGCTAACAGGGAGTTCAGAGCTCAGGAGGAGGCAAATCTGCGTAGTCCTGGCCTGCCCCAGTGAGGACTCCAGAGGGGGTCAGTCTGCAGTAAAAGGAGGAGAGGTCCAGGGGGCTCTGGTGCTGATCCCACCCACCTTGGGAGGGAGCTAGAGGAAGACAGAATGCTGGGGGTCTGTGTATGGTGTGGCCAAGAGAAAGTCACTCAGGGGCCCCAGAGTTCACCTGACCCATGGCCAATGTAGGGGAGCAGAGTGGGGGCACAGCTTTGCTTAGATGCCTGAGAGCATTAGTCATCTAGGGACTCTGTCACCCAGGTCATGCCACTAAGTCTGAGACTTCAGGGCAGGAATTAAGCTGCAAATAAAGCAAGTAAAGGTGAATCATCACAATCACACCAAGAGGGTGCAGTGATGAGACACCAGAAGAGGCTGGGAGAAGCAGGCGGGGAGAGGGGCAGGAGGGTGGAGGAGAGGAGGGAAGCGGGCAGGAGGGAGGAGGCAGGAGGTGAGTGGGTGGGACAGGAGGGAAGCTGCTCTTGTCTGTCCATGTTCCTCTTGTGGTGGCAGACATGATGCAAAGGGCCTGGTGTGGGTCACTGTCCTCTCCGACTTCTCCTCTGTCAAATGAGGGCACAGTGGTGCCATCAGGCCAGTACTGGTTGGTGCTATCTCACTGTGCTTAATATGTGCCCTCGACCCCTGTTCTCTTGGACACACCAGTCCATGGCCCCTCCAGGCATGACAGGGCCCACCAAGCCTGCCATTAGCAAGTCCTACCTGCTTTCTAGATTAGACCCTCCCCTGGAGGAAGTCATTCTTAAGTGGAGTTAATTGAGGTATTATTTAAATTCACAATGGTGGGAAATCTACAGATTGCTTTTTGCATCTTTATTTAGAAGAACCAAGCACAGGAAAGAATAACTTGGTCACATCAGAATTAGGCTGGTGCCCACTGAAGCCACTGGCTCCAGGAGGTCTTCAGGCCCATGCTTAGAGTGTGCTCATAAACCAGCAGAGCCTACCACCATGCCTTCTGAGCCCAGCGCGCCGCCTATGTACCGCTGGAGTTGGGAGCATTGGCCTCGGGATGCATGGCAGGAATGGAGGGCATCTATGAACACTGGGTCTGGATTCAGAGTGAGGGGCTGGGTTTGAGCTGGGGGCACACCACACAGGATGTCAGTCCAGAAAGCTATAAGCAGTGTGCATGGACCTAGGCACACTGAGGCAAGATTGGTGGGGAAGCAAGGTGTGTGTGCTGGGAAAGCAGAGCAGGGGAGCACAGAGTAGGTCCTTGCCCACAGTGATCTGCAGGCAAAGTCAAGGGCAAGTACAGCTGCCCCAGTAGGAGAGATAAGAGACAGATGTAGACAAGACCAAAGAACAGAGCAATTGGCAGGGAGGGGCTGGAGTTCAGAGCAGCAGGGTTCAACACAGGTAGACACAGAAAGGGCACAAACAACCTGGGGACAGAGGAGAGAAAAGGCTCACTAGACAGAGGACAGAGAGAAATATGCACAGAGAAAACCAAGAGGGAAACTGTGGAAACAGACACAGACATACAGATGCCAGAGACACACAGAGATCCCACAGACAGACACAAGCAGACACACAAAGAGGTTCACATAGATATACACAAACATACAGATATGCACAGTCATGCAGAAATACATACACAGACACATACAAATACACATAGACACAAATACACAAACATACACAGGTGCACAGAGATGGACACAGACACACAATCCTGTGCACACAAGCAGACACACACAGATACAGACAAGACTGGCAGACGTGCTGCTGTGGGCAAACGTGACTATGCACATGTGTGCACACAGACGTGCAGACCCAGACCACCAGGCTCCCAGATGCATTTGAGGACAGCAGGCAATGAGCTGCTGCTGAAACCTCCCATCTTCCCAGTCACTGCCTCCCACCTACAGGGCTAACACGGCCTCTGAGTGTGCTGTGTGCACGTGTAAATGCATGTGAGGCCAGGCGCATGCCCCACCTCAGGCTCTGTTTAAGTGGCTTTGGAATTGTGCTCCTGGAACAGATGGCCTCAGAGATAAAGCTGCCCAGGCGCCTGGACGGAGCTATAGGCGGTTGCCATGGAGGCTGGGCTGGTGAAGTCCACATAGTAGCAGACAGAGAGCAAGGCCACAATGTCAAGACAGACACTCGGGGAGGGCACCCCCAGCAGAGTCCTGGGAGGTAAGACCCTGGCCTGAGCCACCTTGCAGTGTAGAGCCCAAGCTCAGGGTAGGCACTTTGCTGACTGCACAGGGCTGACTCAGCCGCCCTGGGAGAAACAGCCTCCTGAGTCTCCATCCCAAGGGGCCAGGAGCTCAGCACACACTGATCCTAGGCTGGCTCCAGCCATAACTAAGGCCAGGAGCCACATGGGGCCATCCACCCTGTACAGTTCAGGAAGTTCCCTGAGCACATGAGAAGTGGAGAGGGTGGGAGCCCAGAGCCCTACCACCCCCGCTGGGGATGGAGCCCAGGTTGAAGGGCATCTTGAGCTCTGAACAGTTGCCAGCTCCCATCGTCCCAGAAAGCACACCCGGAGGCCTGCAAAGTCAATTCCATCAGGGAGACCCACTAATGTCCCGATGGTCCCACCACCCAAAATGCAGCCCTGGTGGGGAGATAGGGGGGTGTGCATCTGTGCCAGACACCAGGCACCTTCACCCATGGAACCCCCAGGGTAGCCCTGCAGGTCAGCATGCTTTCCTGACTCACATGTGCAGCGTGGAAGAGCCAAGAACCCACAGCTCCTGGGGCAGAACTGGGACTAGAGGCCAGGATTGTGGCACCAACACTGCAGCTGAGCCTTCTGATCCAGAGAGGGCCTCAGGGGCACCTTGCTTGGCAAAACCCAAGCAATGGTGGTCTGGGTAGACAGCATCCTGTGCTTGGCTCCAGGAAAAGGCACAGCCAGACCCAGCCCTGGAAATGAGCAAGAGGCATCCAATATAATGTAGCAAAGGGGTGGAGGGGCTGGGGTGCCAAGGGGTCCCTGGACCAGTGTCTGAAGGACACACCCACCAGGAAAAGCGACAACACTGGCCACAGAGTCTTGGGCTTGGGCAGCTCTGGCAGCCCTGCTCTGCTAGGGGACTGAACTATGCCAGGCTGGAAGCTCTTTCCAGGGCCCCAAGTACACACATTCCTAGACCCCAACCCAGTGCAAGCTCCAGAGATTCCAGACTTTACAGAGGAGAGTAACTCGGGGGTCCGTGCAGCCCTCCCATTTCCACCACATACACATATTCAAATACACACATGTTTATGCACATACATGCACAGCACATGCATTTATACACTCATGCATGGGTACACATAAGTGTGTGTGCATACACACACCACATGTACATGCATCGCTTGTATATGGCATATGTACATATCTGCATGTGCACATGCAGGTACCTGCATGTTCTGAACATGTGTACATGTGTACCACACACATATATGCATACACCAGACATATGTGCTTTTATATATACCACATGTATGTACATGCTACATGCATGTATATGCCCCCATGTACAACAGCATGCATACATGTATGCCCTGTTTACATACACACACATGCCATGCATGGGTGTACACATGTACATGTGGATATATACACATGTCGGAACCCTGAGTCTGCTGTAAGAAACTCCTCAGAGCCTTCTACAGCACTGAACTCCACAGCCCCAGTTTTGAGCCTGATGAGCATGCACAGGTGGGGGGTGGTACATCAAGTTTGCTGGTGCAGCTGTGTAGGTGCAAGACCGTGGTGGGTGTAGCTCACTAGGGACCTCAAGCTGAGAATCCTGCATGCCCTCTCTATCTAACCCGACACAGAGCTTCCCTGAGTCTGGAAGAGGGAAAGCTATAAAGCAGGGCCACCCCAACCCCAGGAGACAGGCTGTGGTGGGAGTTTCCTGGGAGAGGGCCAGAGCTAGCAAGGACCTCGTGTCATGAGCCCAAAAGCTCCTCGGGCTTTTTTTTTTTTTTTTTTTTGAGGGACAGGAACCTCAAGCAGCTATTCTACACAGAACCAGGAGGCACCACCAGGACCTGAAGTTGTCTAAGGGTTCAGTCTTGGCCCATCAGGCAAAAACAAGTTCATTTTACAAAAGCCAGGTGAGTGTCCAACATCCACAGATGATGTTCAACCCTTCTTACAGTTGGATATTCACTAGATCATCGCTGAATTAATGGAAACACACAGTGGACATGTGATCTGTGGAGGGATGTCGTGCCCCACTAAGCCTTACCTCCTGTCTGACTGCACAAATTCCATTTGGAGGGAGCCCTGAGGGTCTTCGTGGGAGGCCTTGTATAGCCTGGGCCGAAGGACCCTGCTGCAACCTCTCCTCAATGTGCAGACCCAGCCAGGACACTGTCCTTCCCCCAGAGCACTAGTCATAACAAGGACCCAAGGCTCAGTGACTAAGCTGGTGGGGGTCCCACTAAGGGCAATGCCCATTGATTGAGCCCCCAGCAGCAGCAGCTGGCAAATGCTGTCCCAGAAGATCATCGCTGCCATTCAAGTTTGTGATTTGATTTGTTTTCTGGGATCAGAAGGGTTAAGGGACCCCTTTTTCTGAGGTACTCAAGCATGGTCAAGTTAGGAATCAGGCCACTCTGGAACCCCATCATCAGTACACCAAGTGCCAGGCGCTGTTCCATGTCAGCCAGGATGAACAGGGAGGTTCAGAGATACTGGACATGGACAGCATCACATGTACCATGTGAGGGGCCAGAGCCTCCAGTGAGGCCCACCTGCAGACCCACAGAACAGCATACACAGGCCAGACCCACAAAGAACCACATGGCCTGAGACCACATAGCACCCAGGTTGGACTCCAAGTAGCTGAGACCTGGCCCGCTCCATCACGATGCCACACACTTGCCTTGGACCATCCCAACCTGCCTGTCTCTGGGGCACCCAGAAACACAGGGAATATCTGCCACTTGCTTCCAAATCACAGTATATGCCAGACCCCCCTTTCAGAGGCGGCCTGCAGGCTGCCCACAGCTCCACCACCTCCCTTTGTGCACCAAACACTCATGGGTCCCATGTTTGAAAAACCCGACTCTCCCATTGCCACTCAGAAGGCAGATGCAAATGGAACCAGCAAGAAGGAAGCCATGTCCTTAGAGGTTGGAACTGCCACCTGGATTCTGATCTCCAATTCAGCGCCTCTGGCCTGGGCCTAGAAGGATGAGGGACAGGAACCTCGAGCAGCTGTTCTACACAGAACCGAACATACCTGCCTGCCCCCGGCACAGGAGGCAGCTCTGTGCCCTGGGAAGGCACAAAGGACACAAGGCGGAACCAATACCCTCCCTGTGCAGCCAGCTTAGACCTCAGAAACCTCTTGCCCCTTCCATGCCCTTTCCAACACCAACAGGCCCCTTCACCAGGACCCTCAAAACCTCCACAGGCCTGGAGTTCACTAACCTGCTCCAAACACCACTCACCCCTGAGGCCCTCAGACGTCCCCAACCCTGCCCTGTTCCCACAGCACCCCTGACCCTTGACTGAGGAATGGCACTCCATGTTGGCATAGCTCTCTTCCATTGGGACGTTCCCTCCCCAAGAGATCCTGGAGCATTGGCTGTGCTCCTGAAATACATGCTAGACAAACGCTGAGAGGTCAGCTGGGCTACTGCATCCACCTTCAGGGAGACCAGGGCTCAGCCGGCTCAGACAGCTCCAGTGCCTGCCCATGTTGGCCCTGCCTCAGTCTTCTAGGACAGAGCCTGGTATCCAGTGAGTGCTTCCTGTGGACCAGCTTCACAGCTCTGTCCTTAAGTCTGTGCCCGCTCCAGGCAAAGTTGCAGGAGACCCTGTGCTGACCCTCTTCCTCCCCCCCTTATCTACTGTTCTTCTCTGAGAGGCTCTGACATCTGTTGACGCACTCCACCTGGGGGGCAGGACCCAAGTGCCAAGCACTTTATTTCCAGCTTCTGCCTTGGGCTCCACAGGGGCAAAGAGGAAGCCACACCCACAGCACCCTGCCTTCCTGCAGCGAGGCCTTCCCTTCCCCACACTGCTCTCTGGGAAACTCTGTGGTGCTCCTCTGGGGACCCTCGGCACTGACACCACTGGAGTTGTACAAGTCACTGAGTCACTGTCTGCCCAACAAGGGGCCAAGGTGGCTCCGCCTCTCCAGGGCCTCGCTCTGAGGAAGGAAGGATGTTGGAAGGATCACTGATGACCCCCTCCCATCCGAGGGAGGCTTTGCCACCACTGCTGGGGGTGTCACTGGGGAGACTCATAAAACAGACCTTCTTTGAGAGGCTGGGGGAGTGGGGAGGGGCAGACCAGAAGATGGCATCCCCACACAAAGGGCTCGGTCTGCAAACTCAGCCCTGCACCTGCCCTGGTGCCCCACTCAGGCAAGCCAGGAGCCCTCCCGGTGGAGCAGCCTAAGGGGCACTCAGTGAGGGGCCCAGTGGTCTGCAGCACTGAGAAACTCCCTCCTGCACCGTAGGCCGAGGATGGTGTAGCTCCAGAACTGACTTAGAGGCTTCTCATGTGCAGGGGCCATGGCTAGGCTCATGACAGGCAGCAGAGACCAGGTCTTGCCTGTTGTACTCCAAGGACTCCTCCTAAGAGTAGCTCTCTGCCCCACTGAGGTAACCAGTCCTCCACCAGAACTGGGAGTGGCCAGAGGCGTCTGGGCCGTGCCACTGGCCAGCAATTGGAATTTGCACCCAGCAGCTCACTCAGGGCTGAGCTTCTAATCAGTGCCACCCCTGTGTCATCCTCAGAGTAGGCCTAGCCCAGGGCCTCAGAGGGAAGCTGGCCCATCTCTCCAGGCCCTCTCAACCCTCCCAATCCCAGGGCCTCTATCTCCAGGTTACCCCCAGGCTGCCCCTCAGACCCTTGAGAGAAGGTGAGGCCTGAGATGAATCTCTAGGAAAAAGAACAAAGCCAACAGAGAAGGTGCACAAGTCTGAAAGGTTCCCACAGGGCTGGCAGGCTGGGCAGTGGTGCCCAGCCTGGGTGTTCAGCATCCACCTATAGCAGCCTGCCCACTACTTCCCTCTAATTGCTTTAAAGTTGAACTAATTGAGCTGGCTGTAAATGGTCTGGGGGTCTGGGAGGCAAGGCCCTTACTCTAGAAGCCAGCCACCCACCCTCCAACTCAAGTAGACATCAAGGCAGGGTGGAGCCCTCAGCCGCCAGGGCCTTAGCCAGTGTTCCCTGACCCAGGCCTAGCCAAGTTCCTGCCAGATCTGGGTCTGGACTAAGACCGGACAAGAAGGGGCCAAGCTCAAACCAGGGCATGTCCAATCACAGGATGGGACATCAGCAGGACTGACATGTGGGCTGAGACAGGGCCCCCAGCTCTCATAGATGTGTGATATCCAAAAGAGGTCCCGGACAGCCCCAGGCCCCCGGGCTATGGGGCCTGCTGGGCCTGGTGCATCCTCAGGCATCAGCTTCAGGTGCCTGTCCCAGTGCAGTCAAGAGGCCTGGAGTAGCACCAGATGTCACCGCCATTGTGCAAAGACTCCAACTCAATGCGATTATGACACATCTGTTCCCCACCAGCCAGGAAGCCCCCAAAGCAGGCCTGGGTTGACCCTCCCCTGGACCCTAGGAGCAGAAGGAGAGAGTAACTGACTTCCCCCAGCTCCAGGCAGAAGCACATGGTGGTGCACAAGCCTCCAAGCCACCAGCACAGAGCCTGAGATGTTCTGATGTTTCCTAAAGTCCCTTGAAGTCCCCCCTCACACTTGTCCAAAAGCACTGTACCTGGCCCAGCACAGGGCCTGCCTTGCTCCTGTGTCCTGGAGGACTCCACGGCAGGGCTCAGGCAGCACTGCTCTGATCACTGACACAAGTGTCCCTGCTGGCCCTGCACAGCCCTCTGATTCACTCCTTTGCTGGCCTGTCCCTGCTGTGGGGCCTCAAGGATGGGACTGATCAACTCAAGCCTGGCACAGACCCAAGCCTCAGGGCTTCCAGCATTGATCCCAGTGTCCAGTGTCTTACCCGCGAGCCTCCAGGCTATGTTGAACCCAGTTTTCCCCTTGGAGTAGGAGCCCCTGTGGGCTCCGGAGCCCTGTCCTCCCAGCCAAAGCCTGTCAGGGTGCTCCAGGCTCTAACAAGTCCTGTCTCAGTGGTGAAGGGGTTGGAGGAATTGGTGTGGTCTCTCCCTGAGTGCCAAGACCCCAGGGCCAGTGTCCCTCTGAGCTTGGCGTGGCAGTGTTGCTGCATCACCTGCACAAAGGGGAGGTTTCAGAGGAATATTTGAGGGGCTCTGTCCATAGGAAGTACTCAGTCCAACACACCCAGAACAGCTGCCTGTGCTCACAGTCGCACATACAGCACATACCACACTGCCAGCATGCCATATACATTCACACGCGCATGCACATGCAGCCAGCTGCAGCCCAGTATCCCCCAGTCAGATGCCCAGGTCTGGCCTCAGTGGGGGGCAAGACAGAAGAGCCCTGAGCACACACCAAGCAGAACTTTCAGCTGGACGTTAGCACCTCAACACTGCTGCCAGGGTCTCATGACATCTCCCCAGTCTCCCCTCCCCAGAGCTAGCAGGAAATCTTCAGGCTCAGTTCAAGGCCTCTATGCAAACCCCTTGCACACACACATTCATCACTCACACACATGACATGTGTATGACACATGAATAATACACATACGCATGCTACTCACACACCATTTTCATAGATGCACATGTTCACGTGTATATAATTGCACACATGCATGAGCACACATATTTGTGCATGTGCATATTTATGTGCCACTCATGTATGTACACATGTGCGTGCACATACATGCCACACATGCAGAGATTTGTGGACACATATATGTACACAGGTACATGTGTAAATATGTGCAGCATATACACAACACTCACATGTACATAGGTATGGGCATACACACATAAGCCCTGCACAAATACATATGTGTGTGAACATGTACATATGTGGTATGTGCACAGATACACAGCATGTGTGTGCATGTGTGCACTTATGTGTGCACATAAATATGCATGTACTTGTGTGTGTGACCATGCACACATGAGCATATTTATGCCATGAGCCCATCATGTGTGCACTGCATATATATGCAAATGGCAGTGAATGAACTGAGGCACATCTGCTCACATCAACACCTTCGCGGCATGCACATGTCCACTTACCCAAACACATACACATGCACACTCTTGTGTACTCACACTACACTAACAAACATGCCCACGAAGGAGTTGGTGTTGCTGAGGACCCACAACCTGCATTCCAAAGCTCTGCCTCACCCATGAGGGGCCTGCTGTCTCATGAAAGGGCAGGCATGCAGAAACGTTCCACCCTGAGGCAGCCCTGCAACAGGGACCTAACATAACAAAGGCAGGCAAGGCTCAGCAAGGTGGTGCAAGCTGGTGCGGAGCTCAGGGGAACACCGCCAACAAGCCACTGTCACAAGGGCTAGGAAGTGCTCCTGCCTGGGAGCCGAGGCTCCTGGCTTGCTGTTCACCTCCTGAAGCCCTGTCTGGTGGAGAGAACTGTGGAAACATTGGGCATGCTGATGGGGTGAAGGAAAGAGGATAGGGAGGCAAGGCCACCAAGACTGAGAAATTTGGGAGCCAGAGGGAGAGTGGTCAGCAGCGCACAGCAGGTGCCATGCAGGCTGGGGCTAACCTGGCGGACAGCTGCAGGGAGTCCTCATAGCAGCAAGGCGGAAGCCAGGAGTGGAGAGAGGTAGCAGGATAATGAGCTGATTGGCAAACGAGTAAACAGCAATTGCTTGATGAAAAATGTTTACGGTGCAATTAGCAGCTGTGCCATAATAAAAGTCGAACCACATTTGTTGTGAACTGGTTGAGCCACGGAGCGGTTCTCCATGATTGAGCTAGCCTCTGAGACTTTGGAAATATCTCTCTGACACTCGATTCAGCATCCTCTCTGCGCCCATCTACACTAGATCCCCAGCCTTCCCCTGACTCAGCACTCAACAAGGAGCCTGGTCGGACAGGAATTCACCCCTTCCTCGGCTACATGTTGCCTCTGCCGCCCACATCACATCACCACTGTGGGGGCACAGGCGTGTGTCCCCTGCTGGGCTCCAGGTTCCCTGAAGTGCCCTCTGACTCCACTGGACTCCTTCAGCAGCCAGCTTAATGAGAAAGCAGAGCTCCTGCCTTCTTGCCGTACCCAGCTCTAGCCTTTCCCTGCAGCTCTTCCTCTTCCTACAGAATCCTGCTAGAGTCCTCAAATTCCTCCCCCTGCCCAGCCTAGCACCCAGGCTTCTCCCCTGCGCCAGACACGACTGTCCTTCCATAAACTGCCTTCTCACCTCACTCTCAAAATCTTCTGTTGTTTCGTTTTTAAGCAAGACAATGTTCAGACATGTGGAGGGGCATCCCTGAAACTGCTCCCACCATCTCTGCACATTTTCAGTTTTAGTTTCTGCATATACACCCAAGGATATGCATGACCTTTTTCGGTTTGCACTAATGTGATCATGTGATCATGCAGAACAAACCCGTTGCAAGTTGCATCTGCCATTCCATTCAACATTATTTTTAAGGTGTATGCAAGTTGATCTGGCCAATCCAAACCCACGTCACGTCTCACCTCCTGCTGCTGGTGTCTCAGACCAGGCTCTTCAGGCTCTCCTCCCACCACCTGAGGTTCACCACTTCACACAGACTTGCTAGCACGTGGGGCATGCAAACTCCAGTGTTTCAGACTGGGGATGTAGCTCAGTTGGTAGAGTGCCTGCCTCACATGCACAAGGCCCTGGGATCAATCCCCAGCAAAGGAAAAAAAAAATTCCAGTGTTTCACAGTGACTTAGAACGCAGGGTGTCTTTTCATGCGCTGCAGTCTGGGGTGAGGTGACAGCCTGACAGGAAGGAAGCTCCCCACGCTCAGGCTTCCCATCTGGTGGCCCCAGACCTAGAGCTTCCACAGCAGGTGGACATGGCTCAGTTGGCAGGGTGCTTGCCTTGCAGGCACAAGCCCCTGGGTTCGATCCCCAGAACCACAAAGGGAAAGCGTGGTGGGTTGCACCTGAGATACTCTGAGTGTCCCACTGAGGCGGCTATGTCCACCCTAGGGAGGGTCACAGACATCTAGGTCTCCCACTTTCCAGATGCAGCCCAGCTCCTATAGGACCACCTCTTGGGAAAGGACACAGAACACAGCAGTCCCCAGAAAAGTTCCTGCCGTTTCTCTGCCCGTTTTGGTTTTCCCGTTTATTTGCGAGCACTTTTCCCCGTTTCTTGGAAGCTAGCCCCAGCCGGTCCACATCCAGCTCTTCCCTACTTCAGTTATGACCTTTGCACCTTCACCCCTGAACCTGCACCTGCTCCCAGAGCCCTGCCCCCTGGACAGCTGCCTCCCTGCTCCTGGTGGGCTCAGCCTCTTCTGGGATCTGCCCATCCCTGACACAGCCCCAGCAATCTGCTGCTTCACACTTCAGAACTCCTTTCCATCACAGATGGGTTAGGGTGGCGTTGCTGGCTTGGAAAATGAGGGAAGAAAAGCACCTCTCAGGGCTCTGGTGTCTCTGCATGCCCCTCAAGGCAGCCAGCCACATGGCATAAGCCACAGATTGTACCATGTGTGCCATCTCCCTTGCCCAGCAGGCTGCCTGGAAGTGCAGAGGGTGAAGAGGGAGGAGGAGGAGGACACGGGCCCAGACGGGTCTCAACTGTGATGTGTTGGAGGCCAAGAAAGGCCTCTGCCAATATCAACAGCCGACTCCTGCTGGGAAGTCCAAGGGCAGGGCTTGGCTGACAGACAGGAGGTGCTGTGCAGGGGCTGGGAGGAGGGAGGTCTGCACCTGCTCACGCCCCTGCTTTGCCCTGCTCCTGTCGCGACCCCTTGCCCGCAAGGAAGACGCAACTCCGAAATCTTCTCTCAGTAGTTTTATTCGGGCCCTTGATATTTATTATTCTTTCTTCTTCTTCCTCTTCTCGGATGCCCTCCCAGCCTTAATAAAGCATCCCAAGCCCCAATGCAAAGCTGCCGCGTGGAACTCTCTCACAGGGTGATGAAAAATCATGTGCCAACTCTCTCAGATAAGGAGTTGTTTGTCACATACCACAGCGGAGCCAGCGCCATCTCGTAATGGCGACCATAGTCTGCAGAAACGGCAGAAGCGGCTCACCACAGTTCCCCCTTTCTGTTTTATTAAAACAATACAGGCGAGAGTAGAGGTCCTATCCCACTGTGCAGAAGTGGCTGCATAGTATGGCTCAGTCCTAAGGAGGGCCCTTCCCCAGATCCGAGGCCATATCAGCCGACGCCTTTTTTCGTGGGGCGGGGCGTGGACGCGTCTAACCCGCATGCAATAGGACATGCTCTCCTTGAGGTCCACGTCAAGGATCACTCAAGTGCAGTGCCTTGCCTCGCATCCTGTATCGTGACGATGGTGGACGAAGGGGGATAGCTGAGGCTGAACTGTGGCTGCATAAATGACAAACAAGTTGACAGCACCCTGAAAGAAAGGCACGGACTTTAAAGCGATAGTAAAGCACTAGTGTGGAAACCCATCTGCGTGCAATGGCAGCAAGACCAGCAGAGTGCAAGGGCTTTCCAACACTAAGAGAATAACAAGGAAAGTCATGTCGATCCCAGTGCAATGTTATAATAACTTGGGGTGCAACGACCATGACAAAGGTTTACTGTTTAAGATGCGCAAGCCAGACTTGAGGTGAGTTGCCATTTTCTAAAGCTGCAAGAGCTTGTATGATCATAGCCTTTTCTTGTGCATGGCGAGTTTTAAGGCGACAGAGAAACCACAAACAAAGGAACATACCGAAGCAACACATTGCACCAAAAATGCCTACCCCCACCCACTCTTTGAAGAAGGAAAAAGCAGAAGATATCCAATCGGTGAATTGACCCAAAGTCACTGGTTCGACACGGGTATTGTTCAAGACAGCAATCTGAGTTAGTTGAGACTGGATCAAGTTTTCTGCTGCCAAGGACCAGGTTCCGGATAGATATTCCCCGATGATGCGGGAGGCATTTCTGGAATCATAAAATCTGACAGAGGTTATACATAAATGTGCACGTTGATCAATACAACCCAAATGTACTAGGTCAGACAATTCCTCAACTTGAGCTTGAAGCAGATCTATCCTTTGATTAGCAGCCAAAATCCCAGATAAAATGTGTTGATTAATTCTACTTTGAGATTCAAGTACAGTGGATGTTTGTTGAATAACCTGATTAGTAGTGGCAGCAGTTTGTACTTGACTGGCCATGGCCACTCCGGCCGTAACCGCTGCAGCAGCAGACACTGCCACAGCTGTCACTATAGCTGCCGTAATTCCAAAATCTCTACGGGTTCTAATCAATTCAACAATAGGAAAGGATTCTGGATCTGCAGTAACCGGGATCGGGACAAAGGTTGGAATTTTCATAATCACTGCCATAGTCCAGGAGCCATTCCAACACTCAGACAAGTAGCAAGTAACATTAGAACAATTAAGCATCCCCTGTAATGTAACATTAGCCAAAAGAAACAGGAACGGAGATTGGAGACAGACTGCTGCGGAAGGTAATGTAGCATTAGATAAAAAGCATATCCTTATCCCAGGCAGGGCGTCCCACTGCATGATTTTGTGCAGCCTGCTCTACCGTGCCCTCTAGCATAAATGCTCTCCAGTCCAAGTATTTGCCTGGGGAGACACAAGCGCGCACCAGACTAGCCCAATCTGAGGGAGTCATGCAAAATCTAGTAAGTCCCTCCACTTGAGTGAGAGTGAAAGCGGCATCTATGCCATAAGTGCGGACAGATTCTGCCAAGGTTTTAACTATCTTAAAGTCTAAAGGCTCATGATATCTTCCCCTGTTATTGTCCTGAAATACAGGGTATGCAAGTCCCATATCTGTATTAACTGTCCTCCAAACTTGCACATGAAAAGACCTCCCGGAACCTTGGCTCCCCCCCACATACGGGGGTGGGGCAACAGGCATCATATCTTCTTCTAAATTTTCAACCTCCTCCTCCTCAGAGTTTTGTTGACCAATATTAGATCCCTCCCCCTTCTTACAGTAGGCATGCGCGCCTTGTGTCTCCTTTTTCTTCTTTTTTACTTTTATCTTATGTAGTTGTTGCAACAATATATCAAGGTCCTCAGAACACTCTGAGCCGCTTGTGTCCTCAGATGTTTTGAATTCGGTCAAGTCTGGGTAGAGCCTTCTCCTATTTTTATCTTCAGGCTCTTTTGCCTTCTCACTACTGTTACTTTTGATACTCTCTGCCACTTCACTATGTGATCCTTCAGATTTTTCCTCATGTAGTTGTTCAAGAACGGCCTGACCCTCACTCACAGCTTCTTGGCATTTACCATCTGTAAGGCAACTACGGACCATTTTCCAAAGGGGTATCACCCCACCCTCTAATATTCCCTGCTCAGATGCAAAATCAAGATCTTTGCCTAATTTATCCCAACTAGGTACAGTAAGGCTGCCCGAAAATGCAAACCACGGTGCAGCGATATCTATCTTCTGTAAAAATCTCTGTAAAGTACTATGTTTCACTTCCAGGCCCTTGGAACGTAACAGGCCATCTAGGGCCAGGAGAAGCGGACTTGAAGATGCGGCACCCATGACACAACAACAAAAGAAGCACAAAAAACAAAAGCGAAAGTAGAAGCAAAAGTACACAGTGCAGCTGCAATAAAATGTAAGGCTCTCTCTGTGTTTACAGAGGAGCTGCCCCGCTTTGGTCGCGGATCCCATTCACCTGGGACTAACCCCGCTTTGGTCGCGGATCCCACTTACCTGGGACTAACCGGTGCACCACCCCTGACTGCTGAAAGTTCTGGTTCCCGGGTCTCAGCACCACTTGTCGCGACCCCTTGCCCGCAAGGAAGACGCAACTCCGAAATCTTCTCTCAGTAGTTTTATTCGGGCCCTTGATATTTATTATTCTTTCTTCTTCTTCCTCTTCTCGGATGCCCTCCCAGCCTTAATAAAGCATCCCAAGCCCCAATGCAAAGCTGCCGCGTGGAACTCTCTCACAGGGTGATGAAAAATCATGTGCCAACTCTCTCAGATAAGGAGTTGTTTGTCACATACCACAGCGGAGCCAGCGCCATCTCGTAATGGCGACCATAGTCTGCAGAAACGGCAGAAGCGGCTCACCACATGCTCCCATGTGGGAGAGTGCTGGCTGGCCCACCCCAGGCCCTTGCTCTCCCTTTCCTACCTTCTTCTTTCCTTTCCCAGCCGATTCCTGCTGGATGTTGAGCTTTGTGAGTTCAAGGACTGTGCCTGCTTATAAGAAAGTGCTCTGGACCCAGGGGCTATACTTGACCTCAGAAGCACCTGCCTCCCCTCTGCCTGAACTTCTCCAGGACCTGAGGTGGGGACAACCTCAGGAGTTGGGGACAGCCACTGCCTCTTCATGCAGCCAAGTCCTGGGCCCAGCTTTGGGTTCCAAGCAGGCCCCAGCAGGGGAACAGAGGTTCTAGAAGTGGGGCCCATGGAGCCTGAGGACTCTGGTGCCAGTGGCACAGGACATCCTCTGGGCAGAGTTCAGCAAGGCCATTACCCCTCTCTAATCCCAACATTCTGAATTCTAAAGAGAAGCCCATCCAGACACTGAAGTCAGACCCACAGCCCAAAACATCTGATGGTCCTTAAGAGCTCTGCCTCCATTCACAGGAGGGCCAAGTCCATGATGAGCTCCAGCCGGAAAAAGAAAGGAAACAAGAAGGCCCTGGACAAGGAGCCCTCTCAACTGCCCCCTCCTCACTCCTTCCCTGGAACAACTCTGTGCCCTGAGCTCTCAGGTGGAGCTTGAAGGAGCTGCTCTGCTCTCCTCCAGGCTTGGCTTTACTTCCTACCAACCCTCCCTGACACTGACGCTGGAGCAGCAGGCAGCTCAAACACAGGCAAAGGAGAGCTGTCCCTTTAATGTCCTCCCAGGTAAAGCCTCCAGACTACAAAACAACATTTTAATTTAAATTCCAACTCCACATTCATGAGGCAGCAGCTCTGAGCAGGGATTTTATTAAAGGCTTGATAGATGTCATAGGGCTCATCACACTGGAGTGTGGTGGAGCACGCATGGTTTCCACTTCCAGGACTTCAAGGGCTCAGAAGGAACTTGCCTGTGAAATGGAGAGCCTGCTTTCCCAGGAAACCACAAGAAAATCAGGACCAGGCTGGCACAGGGAGCCAGGGTTCCAGGCCCAGGCCCAGCCCAGTCCTACAGGAGGAGGGAAGGCACCTCTCTATCTGCCCTCAGCTCCCTGGGTTTGGGGCAAGTGCCTGGGATCACAGTTTGCTCCTTGACCTGGACACAGGGGGTCAGTTGCTGATCAGCTGGGCCACATCAGGTACAAGACACACAGCAGAGGTGTCAGTGTGTCAGCCAGGATAGTGGGCACAAGGCTGAACAAGCAGCAGCAGCCAGGTCCGCCTCACAGGAGGGCCTCCTTGACACTACACTGCCTGCCCTTCCAGCCCTACAACATGTACCCAGGCCTCGCAGACTCCCCAGAGTCAGCCCACCAGCAGCACAGCAGTCTCCACCCTCAGAACCAGGAGCTCAAGTTTTGCTGGGGGCCTGCTATGGACCCTGATCCCTGACCTGTCCAGAGTAGGTACACTGACCCTTACCAGTACCCACCTGGACCTATGTCCACTGACTCTATGCCCTCCTGAACAGGTCCCTTCCCTTCTGCCAGATGCCCAGGAGGAGCTAATAGACCTCGGGGCTCCCTACCCTGTCTGTACACCACATTGCACACTGCCCATACCCTGCTCCTGGGCAGAGGGTGGCAGCCACACCCCTCACCTGGGCATCAGCTCCCCTTTTCATCCTGCCTAGGGACTGAATTTCTACATCAGAGCAAGTGTCACAAGTCCATCAAAGCAGGGCACCAAGAGTAATTCCTTTTTTAAGAATGTCATTTTGGGGGGCTGGGGATGTGGCTCAAGCAGTGGCACGCTCTCCTGGCATGCGTGCGGCCCGGGTTCGATCCTCAGCACCACATACAAACAAAGATGTCGTGTCTGCCGAAAACTAAAAAATATTAAAAATTCTTTAAAAAAAAAGAATGTCATTTTTTCAAAAGCATTCAGTCATCATCCCAGGGGAAACACAATGTTTTTGGACTTTCTTACACTGCTTTTGTAGTTTAATGTTGTTTTTATATTGATTTTTTTAAATACCAGGGATTGAACAAGGGTTTCCCACACTAAGCCACATCCCCAGCCTTTTTCATTTTTTATTTTGAGACAGTGTTGTCCAGACTGGTCCCAAACTTGTTATCCTCCTGCCTCAGTCTCCCAAGTGCCGGAATCACAGGCATGTGCCACCAAGCCCAGTTTTTATGTTAAATTTTTTTATCAAGGAGCATCCTAACTTTGGGGCAAGCACTGAATACAAATGTACTGAATGGATGGATGGTGGTAGATAGATGGGTAGGTAGATGAATGGGTGGATGGATGTATGGGTGGATGGATGGATGGGTGGATGGATAGATGGATGAGTGAGTGGGTGAATGGGTGGATGGATGAATAGTGGATAGGTGGGTGAGTGGATGGATGGATGGATGGATTTATGCACAGGTTGATGGATGGGTGAGTAGATGAACAAGTGGATAGGTGGGTGAATGGATGGACAGATGGATGGGTGGATGGATGGATGGATAGATGGATGGATGGATAAATAGATGGATGCATGGATGGACAGGTGGATGGATGGATGGGTGAATGGATGGATGGATAGTGAATAAGTGAATGGATGGATGGATTGATGGATGGATAGTGGATAGATGAGTGGAAGGATGGATGGATGGATGGGTGGATAGACAGATGAGTAGATAGACGAGTGGATAGATGGTGGATGCATGGTGGATGGATGTAGATAAATGGATGGATTGATGCACAGGTGGATGGATGGTGGATGGATGGGTGTAATGGTTAATTTGAATTGTCAATTTAATTAGATTAAGAGATGCCAAAGATTAAGAGGCTTCTGGATGTGTCAAAGAGGGTATGTCTAGGAATGATAAGCATGTGGGATAGCAAACTGAAGTGGAGATCCTTCCTAAGCACAGTCAGCACCATCCAATAGGTTGGAGGCTTGGATGGAATAAAAGTCAGAAAAACAAGGAAGCAGCACCAGATGCAAGCTCAATTCTTCTTAAACGGGTTCTTGATTGCTGCTATGATTGCCTGAGGACATCAGACTCTCTCTCCTTCCTCTTCCAAAGCAGACTCTGCCAGTGATTCTCCAGGGTGGATGCATGGTGAGTGAATTGATGGGTGGGCGGATGGATATGTCAAAGGATGGTGCCTCTAGCGCAGAACAAACTGCTCAACTGTCCTGTTGAGCCCATGAGCTCCCACCCACCCAGGGGAGGATGAGCTCCCCTGAGTGGAGACAGCCCAACCTTCACTTCCTTCACTTCCCAGGGCTGCAGCACAACTGGGAGGAGGGCACTTGAGCCCTGCAGTGAGGCGATTCCAGATTCTCTACAGATTGTGAGCTGGCAACTTAACTCACCAAACCCCAGCCTCTAGGTTAGGAGACCATCGTGAGCTCACGAAGGTAGACACAAGAGGTGAGCACATAACAGGTGGTCCTGCAAAATGGCCACGGGTCTGAGTCCAGGGCCTTAGGATGGAGAAGGGTTCACCAGTGTCTGCTGACTAACTAGATGGATGAGGAATAGCCTGTGGGTCTCCATGCACATCAACAACCTTCCTTTCACTCCCCATCCCCACAGGCCCCACTCCATCCACCCCGGCACCCTGTGTCCACTGCAAGACCTCCAGATGCGGAGGTCCACACAGCCCTGGAGCCAGAGCGGGAGATCACAGCCTTGACCAGACCAGCTCATAGGCCCACATCAGCTCTTCTCTTTGGCCTCCACTGGGCCCAGGCCTAAGCCCTCCCACCTGCCCCTGGGATTGACCAACAGGGAGTGCCGTAACTGAGCAGAGGAGAGTGAAACCACAGACCCATGTGTGCATAATCAGGAACACCGGGAAGGACTGGTAAACGGACACAACATTGGTCAGTCCCACAGCATGATCACCAATTGCATTTTGCAGGGCTAAAATCCTTTGTGTTTCCATGAACAAGAATTATTAGTATTACTCAGTTTTCTAAATTACAGAGAATAGTTCAAAGACAGTGAAAGATAGAAAGTCTGGGTGAGCTGATACAACATCCAATCTTTTTTTTTTTTTTTTTGACACTTCAAATTTCTTTGTAATTTTTCCTGACATAAAATTTCAAACAAAAGAGTAAAAAGAATACAAGGAGAGGGCTGTGGTTGTGGCTCAGTGGCAGAGCACTTGCCTGGCATGTGTGAGGTACTGGGTTTGATTCCCAGCTCCACATATAAATAAATGAATAAAGTAAAGATCCATTAACATTTTTTAAGAGAGAGAGAGTGTGTATTTTTAATTTTTTTTTTTTTTTTTTTTTTTAGTTTTCGGCGGACACAACATCTTTGTTTGTATGTGGTGCTGAGGATCGAACCTGGGCCACACGCATGCCAGGCGAGCGCACCACTGCTTGAGCCACATCCCCAGCCCGATTCATCAACATTTTAAAAAATATTTTTTATAAAAAAGGATACAAAGAGGTCTATGAGCCCCTCATCCCACCACAAGGTCACTCTGGCCCACTCCTGCTTCATCTGCCCACCACGCGACAAGACACAGTAGCGGGAAAGGGCCTGCCACATCAGCCCTGCTGCTCCAGCTGCCACCAGAGGTGGCTAGAGTTAGAGTCTGTCCCAGGGGAGGAAGGAGCTGCTCCAGGTGGATGCAGGGGACCCAGGGCTCCTGGTGGGCTCCCCTGGGACTGGAGACAGCAGCTTTCTCTTGGCTCATCTCACAGAACAAATGCATCAGTCTGCACATACCCTGTGGGGCCACACTTCTCAGATGTGGAGACAGAGGCACCGAGTGGGATGCAGGTTCTCCAGGGTGTGTGGGGGTCAGGGTTTGAGCCTCGCACCTAGGTCCATAATACAGGGTCCTGACTGCGGTGCAACAGTGGATTCAGGCTTCGCAGACTCTCAAAAGTATGCAGCATGTGGACAGTGATTAAGTTAAAAGCAAGTAGAGGGGCTGGGGTTGTGGCTCAGCGGTAGAGCGCTCGCCTGGTACATGCGAAGGCCTGGGTTAGATCCTCAGCACCACATGTAAATAAATAAAGGTGTTATGTCCAACTACAACTAAAAAATAAATATTGGGGCTGGGGATGTGGCTCAAGCGGTAGCGCGCTCGCCTGGCATGCGTGCGGCCCGGGTTCGATCCTCAGCACCACATACAAACAAAGATGTTGTGTCTGCCGAAAACTAAAAAAAAAATAAATAAATAAAAATTTTAAAAATAAATAAATATAAAAAAAAAAAAGCAAGTGGAAATTTGATCCAATTTTGATGAAATTGCAAAAGAAACCCAGGGGAGCTGGGTCAGAGGGGCCTCAGGGATCCGAGAATGCCCTCAACCTGAATGAGGACGTCTGTGCTGTTACCCAGGAAGAGAGTCCCAAACCTTCACCAAGCTCTCCCTGTGTTGCCGCCCCCAAGGATGGAGAATCCCAGTGGGAGGCTCCTCAAGTGCAGAGGACTCCAGCCATGACAATGGAAGCTTCTGCCCCCAAACAAGGCTAGCAACACAACAGGTGGAGCTCAAGAATGGACGCCCAGGCTCCTCCTGGGCCAAGCCTTCCAGAGCCTGGGGCAGGGTGGTGAGGCCCAGTGCTGCAGCTTCTCTGTGGGTGGTGCTGAGGATTGAACCCAGGCCTTGTACATGCCAGGCAAGTGCTCCACCACTGAGCCACATCCCCAGCCCCTTCATGGCTTCTCAAAATGGCTCAGGTGATTCTACTGTACGTCCAGGGAGACTAGGAACATTAACATTCCTTATGTATCTTCACACAAGGTTCTAACAGAAGTTGAAGGTCGACCATTGCAGATATTTGCCCACTGTTGAAATCCGCGTACATTCACCCTCATCTTAATGTGTTCTGCGGAATTGACTTCATTCTTTTACAAACTGCAGGCAAGATGAGAATGAACTGCTGCATTGAATTCTGGGGCTGTCATACTACTTTGGGGTATAAGTTAACTTAATCAAGCCAGCTGCAGGATCAGTGTGCTGCCCTTAAACCAGCTCAAGGACAGCTCTGCCAAGTGTGTGCTTCATGGCTCTTTCTGCCAACTAGAGGCAGAGCCCTCCCCAGGTTCCACGCCTTCTCTTCATGCCCACCTTACCCACCAGTTTGCCTGAGCTGGCCTTGGTGCCCCTCTATCCACATTTCTGCACTCTGCCCCAAGCCCAGACACAGGTGCCCACCAGCCTCTTCTGGATCCCCTGGGTTGCTCTTCCCACACTCCTCGGAGTGCCCCTCTCCCCCCAGGTTCTGCCTCCACCTCCTGTTCTCCTCACATCTCTCTCTCTCCACAACAACGTACTCACCAGCCCCAGAGCATTCATCACTCCTGGATCTCCAGGCCACATCTGCCAACAGAGGCTACACCATCTGGAGCTCACCACACCTAGCCTCAACACACCCAAAAAAGGGTTGTCTTTCCCAGACCCTGCTGCCCTTCCAGCTTGAGTCCACAGCAAGCATCCCCAAGTGCTGACTTCAGCTTCCATCGACCATTGCTGACAGATGAGCATGCCCATTCCTCCATCTGGAGCTCCAGGGCCCCAAGTCAGGTGGATGGGTGAAGAGATGTGTGGGTGGATGAGTTTATGGGCAGAGAGGATGAATGCCTGGGTCGGTAGATGGATGTGTGGGTGGGTGGGTGAATGGATATATAAATTGATGGATGATGGATGGCTGAGGAGATAGATATATGGGTGGATGGATGCATGACTGTGTTCGTTTTTGTCACAGTAATCCAACACTTGACCAGAATAACTCCGAGGAAAAGTTTATTTGGGGCTCACAGACTCAAAGGTCTTGATTCTTGGTCAGCCAGTTCCACCACTCTGAGCCTGAGTGGGGCCACACACCATGGTAGAAGGCACTGCAGATAGAAGATGGTGGCCAGGAAGCAGAGCAACCCTACAAGGAGCCAGGGGCAGAATATAAACCCCAGAGACACGCCCCCAGTAACCCACTCCTGCCTTTAGTACCACCCAGCTAGTCCATTCAAATTATGAATCCATCAAATGATTAGTCTACTGATTAGGCTACAGCTCTCATAATCTTCTGATTTCACCTCTGAACATTCCTGCATTAACCCAAGAGCTTTTGGGAGACACCTTATATTCAAACTGTAATGGGTGGGTGAATTGATGGACGGGTGAACAGATTGGTAGGTGAATGAATGGGCTGATGGATAGATGGGTGGATAGATGGGTAGGCTGGTGGATACGTAAATGGATGAGTCATTAGACGAATGGATGGATAGATCCTGTTTCTTAGTTTCCAAGGCACTCTGACCCACAAGTATCTCAAAAAAGCAAAGTTTTGTTTTCCCCATTGTGCAGATGTGAAATTGAGGTTCCAAGAAGAGAAAGGGCCTAGTCAACATTATACAGCTGCCAATTAGCAGATGTGTGACTTCGACCCAGACATCCCACCCTCAGAGCTAACCATTCCCACCCCTTTTGTGTTGACATCCATCATTCCCTCCAAATAACACTCCAAGTGTCCAGTCTCTACCCAGGCTCTGATCACCCCACCTCTTCACTGTATTGAGGCCTCAGAAGCTGCACTTTTGACTGGCCACCTGCTCTGTCCACCTTCCCTCCAGCAGTCAGAATGCTTATTTTGAAATACACATATGGCCATGCCACATCTCTGCTTAAAATCCTCTGGGGTCCCCACTGTCCACTTCCTCACAATCCACCTCCCTGACCCGTGCCCTGAACACTAGGCCCCCACCAGCCTCATGTGCTGCATTCCCACTGTGACTCCCCTGCCCTCCCCAAGCACCCCTGATCTTCCTGAGCAGCTGGGCTCCAGAGACCGCCTTCCCAGGAACCCTGCCCTGATCCCTCCAGAGTTGGAACCACCACATTATAATCTCTAGTGTGATAAAGAGCACGTCATATGCTTGGGCCTATCAACACCAGAATGGAGTTCCTTGGAGGCCCTCAAGGACACGGTGCCCACCCACTCCCATGACCACCCACCAGTGCATGCTGTATCCACACCTGAAGCTGTACCCAGGAGTCTCCCTTGAATGGGTCAGGCTATTCTTTAGGAAGCGCCCAAGGGTCTGGGACAGGACATGTCCCTGGCTATTCCAACTCCTCTGCACCAGAACTTGGAACTGGCCACTGGGGGTCAGGGTTGGTCTGCATTGCACAAAACCTGCTCAGTCTAGAGCCAGAAGGGACTGTGCTCATCTGCTCAGCCCTGGGGAAAATGCTGCCTCTCTGAGGGACAGAGCTCGTCCAGGAGGACCTCCTGGAAGAGGGGACTGTGAGGTGCTTCCACTCCATGGCAGAGCCCCACACCTCGGCCACAGCTGGCCACCTGGTCTCCCAACTGCCTGCATAGGCTAAGAAACCCCCACACACACCTGCAAGAAGCACCCCCAGCATCCTGAACTACTCACAGCAGATGTGAGATCAGTGTTCCCTCCAGGCTGAAACCCAGACTAGGTCCAGAGCAGCAGGGGCAAGGGCACCTCCTTCTAGCAGCATGCAAACACTGAGTGAGCCCTCAGCCAGTGCCCTTCAACCCCTGTACTTTGCTAAGGCAGGAAAATTACCTCAAATAAGGAGATGAGGGCTCAGAGAAGCTGAGTAACTCACTCCAGGAACACAGCAAGGAGAAAGCTGGTATGACACCTGTACTCCTGACCACCACCTGGTCTGCCCCACAGGGCAGACCGTGACAGCACCCTGACCAGCATGAGTCCATCAGGCTCTTCACGTTCCCACAGAAGAGCCATGGCTGGCAGACCACAGCAGCACTGCACACTCCACCTGCCCACAGTGTGTGGGGTGGAGGGGCAAAGAGCTCTGCCCACGTCTCCAGTGTCCTGAGTCTGGGAGGGTTCTGCTCACCTCCACTGAGAGGCAGAGGTGTGACAGTATCCACAGACAGGAAAGGTCATCTGGTGGTACACAACCTGTCCTCTGGTGGAATGACACACCCTTCCCCGGGGTAGCCACAGGCTCAGTATCTCCAGGGAGCCAGGCTGGAACCAGGGCCAGCTGCTGTGCCAGCTCCCGGGAAGCTAAGCCAATGTCCTGTGGCTCTAGGACCAGCAAGCATGTGACAACACTACCTGCATCTGCACCACTCTTCACCTGTGCCACAGCTCACCTGCACCAGGCACACCTGTGCCACACCTCATCTGCACCAGGCGCAACTGTGTCATACCTCACCTGCACCACTCCTCGCCTGTGCCACACCTCACCTGCACCAGGCACACCTGTGCCACACCTCACCTGTGCCACACCTCACCTGCACCAGGCACACCTGTGCCACACCTCACCTGCGCCACACCTCACCTGCACCAGGCACACCTGTGCCACACCTCACCTGCGCCACAGCTCACCTGCACCAGGCACACCTGTGCCACACTTCACTAGCACCACAGCAACAGCCCAGAATCACCCAGGTGGTCCCACACATGGCCCACACATGGCCATCACATTATGTCCACCCAGCTTCAGCTGGGTGCTGCTACGCAACCTCAAGACCTAGAAAAGCTGCTTTTGCCAGTTCTTCCTCTAGGACAAGGAAGCACATGGCACTACTTCCCTCCACCTTCTGTCCCTAGAGATGAAGGAGGGAAACCATCTGAGACGCCATATGACATACACAAGTAGTCCCTCCCTCCCTGAGACCCTGGGCTGAGCACACTGGGAAAGGAACAGGGGGGATCCAGGACTCACCAGGACTCCATGAAGGGTGGTGCACAGAAGACACGTGTCCTGTGGGGCACATGGCCAAAAGGACCAGGACAAATGAAGAAACTGAGGCCCCCACAGGTTCCTTTGCTTCCCAGACCAGAGGCCTCACTCACATACCCTTCACCCCCGTCCCTCAGGCGAAGGCCCCACTCCAGCTCTGGAAGCAGAGACCACCACTGCCTCCCCAAAGGGTCTGAGCTGGTGTATCTGCAGTTCTCAGCTGGGCCTGGGAGTCCCAGCCTCAGTGCCTCCCCCGGCTTTGGCCAGGGTGGTAAGAGTCTCCTTTAAGCAAGCCCTTGACAGAAGCATCACCCCTACACCAGCCAGGTCCCAGCCCAGTGTAGACATCCAAAATCAGGCCTAGGGCCTCACACACAGTGGGGACATTGATGTCTGCTACCCAGGCCACAGAGGTACACAGGAGCAGAGGTACTCACCGGCAGAGAGTGCCTCCCCAAGTCTTGGCTCGTACCAGAAAATGCCCACCCTGAGCAGAGGTCAGTGTGCAGCCTCCCTGGCCTACACCCTCCCTCAGCTGCCCCAGTAGCCTAGCCCCAGAACAGCCTGATGACAGCTCCCCAGACCTTTCCGAGCATCAGGTTCTGCAGGATCCTCAAAACCCACGGGTCCCCTCCTATCTCCCCCACTCCATTGACTGCCTGAGATTTCACCACAGCAGGACCTCTGGACGCGGCCATAGGGGCCACAGGGGCCACAGAAAAGCATGTGTAGTGAACGGAGCTGGCCCCTCCTGACCACCCAGCACCCTTCCTAAAGCTCATCAGCCAGGGCACACGCAGAGGACAGTGTCAGGGAGAGGCTCCCAGGGAAAAGGAGTCCCCAGGCTTGGAATCTGTGGGAGAACCTCAGGACACGTCCATGAGGCACACAAGCAGGAGCTGTGCCCCTGGGAGGGCGGGACTGTACGGTGAGTGCTGAGTGTGGACCTAAGCAGAGGCAACTGTGCCAGCAAAGGTGGGAGACATATGCTGCACAGTGAGCTGCCCTGGCCACAGGCATGAACCAGTGTGCGTGGGGCACAGGGAGCAAGTGTGGGACCAGGGATCACCAGTGCCCTGCCCCCGTGCCCAGCATCTGCCCTACCCGAGCCCTTGTCCAGGTGCCGCAGTCTGGCTGGGCACAAATCACGAGCCACTGAAGCAGGAACAAACTTTATTTTTGAACTGCAGGAAAACACTTCACACAGCTCCCGGGGAATCCTCCCGAACACCACGCGGCTCGTCCAGGAACCCCCAGCCGGAAATATCTCTCCCGGAAATCCCTCCTCCTGCACTTCCCCAACCAATGGGAACTCTCAGGGAATCCCCGGAAATCCCCACGAGAACTCTAAAATAGTGCGAGAACTCAAAAGTTGAGGCAGAGGCGGATAGTAATGCCTCGCCTGTCAATCAATACTGTTGGCAAAATGCCAGGGGCCATACAGACTCGGCCGTGGCTCTCAGCATCTCCCCCTTTTTGTTTAATTAAACAACAAGCAATGTGGCTTAGGGACCGTGCCTGTTAGGCAGTCCAATTCAACATATGGTCCTTACCCGTCATCGGATGAACTGACCTCTAGGCGTCAGCCTCCTGTCTTAGGTTGGTACCACTGCAATTGGATCATACCCGTCACTGACTACCGGTCCAGCATACAGCCATACTTGTGGATAGGCCTTTGCACCTGTGGGGGGGTGAGGTTCTTTGCCTCACCTCTGTTGGCCCCCAAATTTTAGACCATCACTAGTAGAAGGGAGGAGGATGCAAAATGCCATGACACTAAGCCAATTGAGGGCTCCTTTGAAAAATTGTACCACCGGTGACACCATCAGCAAAAATACTCCAGCACTACCACAATTCGCTGTACCAACAGATAGTTCACAATGCATACAAGTGATACATAGTCCAGGCAAGTTCTGCAAGCAATTCAAAGCAGAGGAATCTGTCAATATGTCCATTTCCTCCCAAGGTAAATCGACTTCTTAATTGAGCATCACTTGTTGAGTTATTATTCATTGATGCATCAGTTTTTACAGTTTGTTGTGATAACTATCGAAGAAGCTGTAGTTTGGTTTTATCTTTGTCTTCACCGGCACTGGGATGAAGATAGGAATTCTGGCAATGATGCTAAGAAAAAAATTATGTAACATTCCAACAGGCACTAAGAAAACAATTTTTTGAACAATTTACATTATCCTGAACAGAATTATTAAATATAATGAGAAGGAAAGGTGAAAGTAAACAAACAGATCTGTTAACCTCCTTATTTGTTCACATATTAAAACAATTTTCAACAGCTGTTTACCCAATCTAAATTAAACCATTAAAATCACGTGAATAAAAAAATTCGGATCCATTTATTCATGAGCGCTCCTCATATATGATATATGGACATATGCACATACAGACATACAACACAAAACAGAAGTGTGCACACATAACATACAACACATAAGACAATAGTAAAGGCCTTGTAGCTTTACCTAGGTGAAATCTCCATTGCAATGCTTAAAAACTCCACAGTCAAAAAATAAAACTGATCAGAAAAACATTAACCTAGGTCTGTATGAGCTCAAAAATAAAATAGAACTTTATGATGTGGGAAAAGGCAAATAATAAAATAAATACTGAAAAAAGCATCCTGGTTAATCACTGTCACAGATGTAAGAATGGCCAAGCTGGAGTTCTGGATATCAGCTGTTATGGATTTGAGTCAAATCATCTTCTTTTCGATCTGTAGAAATTGTTTTAGTTAATCTCTCTGGAATCCAAATCGGCTGCTGTTCTCCCTGTGGAAAAACACAAACAGAACCCCGACTCCAGACAATCACTGGGTCAGGACCTTTCCATTGTCCTGTTAGAATATCCTTCCAAAGTACCTTAGGCTTATGTACATTTTTTGGACACATATGCCTTTCCGCAGCACTAAGCCCTGAGGAATCCAAATTTTAAAAGTTTAGAGTAAAAAGGGTTATTTTAAGTTTATCCTTGGGTGATATATACCCCTTTCCAATTCCCTCTTTTTGCTTTAATAAGTACATTTTAATAGTTTGATGAGCTCTTTCAACTATGCCTTGTCCCTGAGGATTTTATGGGATTCCTGTTATATGAGTCATGCCAAATGATGAGCAAAATTGTTTAAAAGAGGTAGAAGTACAACCAGGACCATTATCTGTTTTTAACTGTTTTGGAACGCCCACAGTGGCAAAATTTTGTAAGCAATGAGCTATAACATCTTTAGTTTTTTCTCCGGAATGAAGGGAGCCCATCAAAAATCCGGAAGAAGTATCAACTGTAACATGCAAATATTTTAATTTTCCAAATTGTGGCAAGTGTGTGACGTCCATCTGCCAAATATGGTTAGGTATCAGCCCTCTAGGATTGACTCCAAGATTAACTTGTGGTAAAAAGGTCACACAATTTTGACATTGTTTTATTATTTGTCTAGCTTGTTCCTTAGTTATTTTAAAACGCTTTTGTAAAGTATTAGCATTGACATGGAACCTTTTA
The DNA here is from genome assembly GCF_047511675.1 of Marmota flaviventris. Lineage (NCBI taxonomy): Eukaryota > Metazoa > Chordata > Mammalia > Rodentia > Sciuridae > Marmota > Marmota flaviventris. Next base: position 203,421,495 of record NC_092499.1, on the reverse strand, counting down.
TGAAAATGTGTAGCTTCTTCTAGTGTAGAGAAAATATGTATGTCATGTGCAGTTTTATCTGCTAAATTGTTGCCTAAACTAAGGGCTCCAGGCAATCCTGTATGTGCTCTGATATGTCCTATAAATAATGGATCTTTTCTGTCACAGATTAGACTTTGTATAGCAGAAAACAAAGAGAAAACAGTAGAGGAAGGGGAAATCCTGCCAGCATCTTCAAGGGATACTGTAGCATTAACTATATACTGACTATCAGAAAATAAATTAAATACAGAATCTTTAAACATCACAAAAGCTTGTAAAACTGCATTAAGCTCTACCTTTTGAGCTGATTGTTTGGGTACTAAAAATGTAAAAGTTTGATCAGGGGTAACTACTGCTGCTGTACCATTATTTGACCCATCAGTGAATACATTTGGAGCATTCATGATAGGGGTTTTTCTTGTCATTTTTGGAAAAACTACAGGATGCGAAGACCAAAAAGACAACAAAGGATTAGATGGTAAGTGATTATCAAATGAAACATTAGATTTACACATGATTATTGCCCAAGTATTTAACTCATTAGCTAACTCATCAATTTGATCCATAGTATATGGAGTAATAATTTTATTGGGAGAAATTCCAAACACTCCCTTTGCTGCTTTTATTCCTTTGAGTATTAATTGTCCTACAGCCTCAGGATACCTAGTAAGAATAGTGTTAGGAGAATAAGATAAATGTATCCACAATAATGGACCTTCTTGCCAAAATACTCCTGTAGGAATATTTTTTGTTGGTATTACAATAAATAATAAAGGCAAAGTTATATCAATTCTATCCAAATGCATATTTTCCATATATGTTTCAATAATTTTTAATGCCTTTCTTGCTTCAGGCGTTAACATGCAGGGTGAATTTGGATCTGATGGACCTTTTAGGATATCAAATAAAGGTCCCAACTCTCCTGTTGGTATGCCTAGATAAGGCCTTATCCAATTTATGTCTCCTAATAACTTTTGAAAGTCGTTAAGTGATTTGAGTTGATCTACTCGTATTTGAATTTTTGGTGGACGGACCATGGTTGAGGATAATAGAACTCCTAAATAATTAATTGGAAAATTTAATTGTACTTTATCTATTGCTATCTCTAGATTATAATTTTTTAATAAATTTGTAAGTGTGGCATAACATTCTAGCAATGTGTTTTTATCTTTGTGTGCTAACAATACATCATCCATATAGTGAAATATTTGTAGTTTAGGATTTTGATTTCTAAGTGGCTGGATTGCTTTGTTAACATAAATTTGACACATAGTTGGGCTGTTAGCCATCCCTTGAGGGAGTACTTTCCATTCATATCTCTGATCAGGACCTTCATGATTCAGTGCAGGGATAGTAAATGCAAAATATGGACTATCCTCAGGATGAATTGGAATTGAAAAAAAAAACAATCTTTAATATCTATAGCTAAAACGTACCAGGTTTTTGGCAAAGCAGACAATTGAGGAATCCCCGATTGAGCAGGTCCCATAATAACCATCTCATTATTAATGGCTCTTAAATCTTGCAATAATCTCCATTTACCAGATTTCTTTTTAATGACAAAAATGGGAGTATTGTAAGGAGATACGGAAGGTTGTATATGTCCCTCCACTAATTGTTGTTTGACCAGGTCATGGGCTGCTTGTATCTTTTCTTTAGTCAGGGGCCACTGAGGAACCCATACTGGTCTATCTGATTTCCAAGTAATTTTTATTGCCTCAGTGACCCCTTCTGAAAACCCAGTCCATGTCTATTTATTCCCTGATCTATTTGAATTGGTGCTGCTATGCCTTGTTCTCCTAATCTTTTTTCTTTCCTGAAACCTTGTCTAGCCCTAATAGTGGGTGCATTTGGATTGATGTTATTTGTTAATATCAAACCTAATTGATCTAGGACATCTCGTCCCCATAAATTTATAGGAAGATGATCCAATACATATGGCTGTATAGTTCCTTCACATCCTTCAGGATCCTTCCAATCTAATACCATTGCACTTCTATGGGGATTAGTTGCCACTCCTAGGCCTCGAAGCGTTTGAGTGGCTTGTTGTAACAGCCAATGTTTTGGCCATTCTTGATGAGATATGATGCTAAGGTCTGCACCTGTATCCAGTAGCCCATTAAATTCATGTCCTTGAATATTTAGTTTTAGCATGGGGCGAGAATCTAAATTTAAAGACAGCATAGCCCAATCTACACCTGTGGAGCCTAATCCCCTGGAACCTCTTTCTATAGTACTACTGGAAAATTTATCATGTAGGCTGGGTATTATTAATAACTGTGCTATTCTATCTCCTGGTGAAATTACTGATATACCCTTTGGAGAACTAGCTATAATTTTTATTTCACCTTCATAATCAGGATCAATTACCCTGGGACTATCATAAGTCCTTTTAGCGTAGAAGAACTGTGTCCTAACAATAAGCCTACTGTTCCTTGGGGAAGAGGTCCTTTTACTCCTGTGGGAATGATTTGAACTCCCATCTCTGGAGTTAGTACTGCTCTGGCGGAGGCTCAGATGTCCAACCCTGCGCTCCCTCTGGTTCGTCTGATGAGAGATCTGATGGACAATGTGTCCTGGGCGCTATCCTGATGGTGTTGCTGGGTTCCTCCATGGTGTTTCTGGGTTCCTCCAGTGCCCCATACATTTGTGGTCATGGGCCCCGGAGCATTGGGCCCCCCGTCCGTTTTTTGACAATGGAGCCCGATGCCTTTCTCCACAATATTGTGGGTAAACACTTGGTCCTTGTCTGTTTTTTGATAACAGAATACCCTCTATGGTGGTTTGAGAATGGCATTCATTAGCCCAATGTTTCCCTCTACGGCATCGTGGGCAAATACCCGGTATTCTATTCCTTTGATACCTAGCTTTGTTAAACCCTCCTCCTATGGGGCAACTCCTTTTAAAATGTCCTGTTTGATCACAATTATAGCATGTTTTTGGCCTGGCATCTAAAGCCTGTTGTACTGCTGCTAAGACTTGCCCTTGTTCATTAATGTCTCTACATAATTTAATACATGTGTTTAAATCTTCATGTCTCCATGGTCTAATGACCTCTCTGCAGCAACGATTTGCTTGGTCATAAGCCAGTTGTTTTATAAATGGCATTGCCTGTTCTGTATCCCCAAAAATTCTGGAAGCTGCTTGAGTAAGCCTATCTACAAAGTCAGCATAAGGTTCATTAGTTCCTTGTATTACCTTAGATAATTAACCTTGTAAATCTCATGCCCCTGTAAAGTTTTCCATGCCCTAACCGCATCTACAGCAATTTGTGTGTATACGCCAGGATCATATTCAATTTGTTGCCGTTGACCCTCATAAGGTCCTTTTCCTAACAACATATCTAGATTTCTTTGAGGGTAACCGGCTGCTGCATTTTGCCTAGCTGTCTCCCTGCAAAATTCCTCACTGGCAACCTTCCATAACAAATATTGTCCTCCATTTAGCACAGATCGACACATGTTAGCCCAATCTGCTGGCGTCATGTCCAAGTTGGTAATGGATTCGACCATGCTTACAGTGAACGGTGCTTGAGGACCATAGGTTGTTACAGCCTCCTTTAACTGCTTCACTGTTTTGAAATCTAAAGCACAGTGAATTTGCTGCCCTCCTGCCTGCTCAAGTACAGGGCATGCTAATCTTTGAGGTCCTGTCTCAGGATCCCATCTATCAACTACGGGGTTTGAGGGCCACTCAGCTATCTCCATAGGGGGAGCTGTTGGTTGAATTACGCCCTCTGGTGATAGAACGGTGTTAGTAGCAGCCTCCTGTTGTAGCTGTTTCTCCTCTAAGCTTTCTTCCTTTAAATTTTCTTCCTCTGTCTGACTACCTTGAGAGACCTTCTCTTTTGCTTGATCTAAAATGTCTTTCTCCATGGTCTGAACCTCTAACAATTTACTTAACACTCTTTCAGTTTGTTTTTTACTAATTTCTAATCTGTTATAAAGATAACGCAACCCAATAAGATAACACAAAACAAAACCGAAACAGAATGAAACAAAAACGGAACAAAAAATCGTTCTATCAATTTTCCTATTTTCTTGATATGTGCATCTGTGGTCTATTTCTATCTCTTCCTCAGGGGTGAACAACTTCAAACCTTGAGCCAACCATTTTCCCAATCTGCCTGAGAAAATTCTAGGGATAGGCAGCTTGAAACAAACACAAAACAAATCAAAACAAGAACACATTGTTTTTTAAAATGGTCACCCATTCTCTCGCCTTCCCTTAGGGGCAAGCAATTTCACTTACCCCCAAGCTTCAGACGTTCCCCGCACGGGCTGCCAAATGCCGCAGTCTGGCTGGGCACAAATCACCAGCCACTGAAGCAGGAACAAACTTTATTTTTGAACTGCAGGAAAACACTTCACACAGCTCCCGGGGAATCCTCCCGAACGCCACGCGGCTCGTCCAGGAACCCCCAGCCGGAAATATCTCTCCCGGAAATCCCTCCTCCTGCACTTCCCCAACCAATGGGAACTCTCGGGGAATCCCCGGAAATCCCCAGGAGAACTCCAAAATAGTGCGAGAACTCAAAAGTAGCGGCAGAGGCGGATAGTAATGCCTCGCCTGTCAATCAATACTGTTGGCAAAATGCCAGGGGCCATACAGACTCGGTCGTGGCTCTCAGCATCCAGGGAAACAGACCTTTCTCTGTTCCAGTTGATCTGGAGAAGTTCATGCAAACATGGTGTGCAGGAGGGTGACGTGTACAGGTGTGCCTGCTGTTTGGGACAGTGGCATCCATTGTCCTCCCAGGCAGCTGAAGCTCCTGCACAGGCTCAGGTCAGTGTCTGCCCTTTGAGCTGGAGGTTGGGGCCAAGCAAGTGGAGAGCAGAGGAAATGGATGAGGCCAAGAGCTCCCTAACCCTATGGAGCCTGTCACACCTGCCCTTCAGCCACCAAGCCATGTCGGTTCTCCCTATCCTGGGGGTACCAGAGACCAGCAAGCCTCCCCAGCCTTCTCAATCCCAAGTCATCAGCCCACGGATAGCCTAGTCTAAAGTCCACCAGTCTGGCTACTGGAGCACCCCAGAGCATTGCCCATACACCCAGGACCACAATCCAGCCAAGTGAGGGCATGAGCCTATGGGGACTGCCCGCAGGGTCAGAGCTCTATACGAACTAGTGAGGGAGTGAGAGCCTTGGGGCATCAAGCACAAATCAGCCCTGCCTGCCCTTTGTCAGGAATCACCAAACAGAAAGAGGCTGGGGTCCAGCTTTGGCTCTTGGATGTTCTGGGCCCATCTTGGGAGCTTGGGGTTCCCCGCCCTGCAGTATCAGGAGCAGCGAACCAGTACCATGTGTGTTTGCACACACTGACATGCCTGGGAGCCCCTTTCTCTGGAGACTTGAAGGCACCTGCATACTTCCTGCCCATTTTGCCTCCACTGACAAGTGACTACAACTGCCCCCCAGCTAGGGACAGTGAGACCCCCCAGACCCCTCCTATCCAAGGAGGACTCTACATCTTCAGCAGTGCTTACCACCCCTTCCTGTGCACCAAGACCCTCAGAGACATGCCCCAGGAAGGACACAGAGCCCTTGGTGAAGCCCCCTGGGACTGAGCACCGGGCAAGTTTGGAAGCTGCTGGGAATCCCTGGGCAAGGACAGGTGTCCCAGGGTCTGTTTGGGTTTGGGGCCTGGGCTCCTGCCAAGCAGGTGTGGAAGATGGCCCCTGGAGCTGTGGGCGTACTACCTCCCACCGCTTCTGTTTGGATGGGGCCTCTGGGGGCAGGGACTGGGAGCACTTCAGTGACTGACTTCTACAATCCCAGTAGTGAGGCTAAGATGGGCCTGGGCCCTGGGGAGCAATCAGCTCCTTCCTGTTTGTGCACTTGAGTCACAGTTTCGCAGCCAAGTTCTCTGAGCTGGGGATCTGCCACCTACATGACCCTGCAGGGTGGCAAGGGGAGTCAAATCTTCTCCCCCCGCTCACCAGAGGAGACTCAGGGGCTAAGGGGAGGTCTTGGTGTCCTCCTAGGCCAACCCCCCTCCCTCCTGACCTGTCACCTGTCTGCCATCCCCAGCCTGCTCAGCTACCTGCCCCCAGAACCCCTGAGCTGAACACCAGGCAGGGGGCTCCACCTCCCTTGGACTCCTCACTTCCCCCCCGGGCACTGCCTCCGCACCTTCTCCAGGTCTTGCTGTGGCTGGTCCTAAACCTAGGCTGCTTCTCCTCCTGGCCCCTGTGAAAACCCCACACACAACACCCCAGTGCAGGCCACCGGCCCTGTCCCCTCCCTCCACCCCCAACACCTAGACATACCCAGCCTTGCCCCACCCCACCCATGGACCTAGCACAGGGCTGCCTCCACCCCTGACCTCTAATTGCCCCACCCAGAAGAAAGCTGTTCCCTGCGCCTCAGGGTAGGAGCTGAGGGACACAGAGTGGCCCTGGAGCTCTTGGAAGGGGAGGAGGCAGCTGGAGCCCTGCACACATGGCCTCAGGCCAGATGACCAGCACTTACAGCGCCTCCCTGGGACCCTGGGCCTCCCCAGCCCAATGGGCCTGAGTGCCTAGCACTCACCCCTGGCACCCCTGGGCCTCCCAAACCCGTTCTGCCCCTCAATCCCACCCCTCCTCCTGTGAGCATGCTAGCCATTAATACAAACCAGACATTTGTGCCTTTCCACGGTGTCAGCTTCATTGAATAACAGTAAAGTCACAGGCTGTACCACTTTCCCACTCTGAAATTCACTGAGTATTCCTGGGTTACTTCATGGCCTTCAGTTGGACAATCATAGGTTCTTTTATTCCAACACTAATTACTAATATCTATGACACTCAAGACACACCACACCTTACACAGTGATGCAGGTTACAGAAAGGCTAAGACAGGGTCAAGGTGGCCCTAGGGTGTAGAAGGCTGCACCCAGAGAGAAGATCAAATGCAGAAGAGCCACTGCGGTGGTCAGAAAGATGCTGAACCAACCCAGATGTAGAGTGTCACGCAGCAGGGGCGTTTCTTACCACTGGGTGGTCTGGCAGGGCTTGTGCCACTACCAGGGCACCTCTCCTTTCTGGTGTTTCAGGTGAGGATCACACCCGGCGAGACCCACAAACTCACCAGGATACCTGGTTTCTCTGCTCTGGGTTGGTACACCCTTGCATGCAGTTGCTTCTGGGGTTTTTTTTTTTTTTTGGGGGGGGGGGGTTGGTACCAGGGATTGAACCCAGGGGCCCTTAACCACTGAGCCATATCCCCAGATCTTTTTTATATTTTACTTAGAGATGGGGTCTCACTGAGTTGCCAAGTGCCTCACTAAGTTGCTGAGGCTGGTTTTGAACTCACGATCCTCCTGCCTCAGCCTCCCAAGCCACAGGGATTACCGGCTTGGCCACCGCACCCAGCTTGTGCTTCTGTTTTCATTCTGCAAGTTCAAGTGGTCACTTTTTTCTAGTGTGATTGATTTATCTATTGGTTAAAGCCTTGTGATTGTGCTGAGCATGGGAGTTTCTCTTCCCATGACTTCTGCATGTCCAACTTCTGGTGGTCATCTGATAGCCAAACAAGTCACAGGCATGTCCAAAGTCTGGTGGTCATCTGTTAGCCAAACAAGTCACAGGCATGTCCAAAGTCTGGTGGTCATCTGTTAGCCAAACAAGTCACAGGCATGTCCAAAGTCTGGTGGTCATCTGATAGCCAAACAAGTCACAGGCCATTCTGCCTTAGCATTTGCACTGAGAATGGAGTAGCTCGAGGCTAGGCACAACATTATAGAATAAAAAACCCTGATATATTGTGGAATGTGCAGAGCACCTCCCTCCCAACCCCCTTCTTCCTTCCCATCACCTCCCTCCCCATGCCTGTCCTTCCCATTGTCCCCCCGATTTGGATGTGATGGCCTTGGTGAGGGTCTGACTAGGACAAGTTGGAAGGCAGAGAGAGGGTGTGGAAGGGGCTCTGGCTGAGCCAAACACGAGTAGGATTGCTTTAGACGAAGCAGGGGCATGGTGGGAAGCCCTGAGGGGGAGTCTGAACCCTAAGAACTGCCCTCTGGTAGTAGGCTATTCCCCTGTGGGGCTGGGGGGCAGGCAGTCTAGAGCAGCAGCTCTGGAGAAAGAACAGTGCCTCTGGTGTGTGTAGAGAGACAAGGAGCAAGAGGGTGCCCAGAAGTCCACCCAGGCTGGTGCTCAAGGCAACACTGGCTCTGATGCTGGGGGGACCAGCAGCACCCCGGAGCAGGCCCAGCATGGTCAGCCCCAGCCCCACTCCAGGAGAGCACGTGCCCCCACCATGCACGCCTCCGTTGCGCTGAGGTGGGGTCAATCCCTCACCCCAGCCAAGACCCTCACTGCCTGGCCAAGCCCATGCCCTTGGCAATGCCTGTGCCCCCCCCACAGCCAAGGAGGACACGGCCACCACTTACAGGCTGCCCCTTTCTCTGTCCTGTCTCTGGTTTTCAGGAGCTTTGAACAGACCACCTAATACCCCAAAATCATGGTCTTTAGGCTTTTCCTGGGGATGATCCCTCTGGGCCCAGCCCCGGGCCCTGCTGCCAGCCAGGCCCCCTTTGGACTCCATTTCCACATGGCACGTGGCAGGGAGCTAGGGGCCCATCTGCAGCGCCTGTGGACGTGGCCTCAGGCCTTGCAACTTCCAGGCACTCAGGGCTACTTCCCAGGCTCCTGTCCAGACCACAAGGGGACACAAGCACAAGCAGAAACGATGGAGCGACTTGCAGAAGAAACCATGAGCTGCAACCCAGAGGGCAGTGGCCACTACTCTGATGGGCAGCCACAGGCCTCCTGCAGCCAGCCACACCGAGGAACCTCCTGAGGCTACCACCCAAGCCTGCTCTGCCAGAGTGCCCTGCTGTTCACCACTAGGCTGAGTGAGTCTGGGCACATCTAGCTCCAGGAGCCAAAGGTGGGGAGAAGGGAAGGACCTAAGGATCAGCCCAGAGAGAGTGCCACACTTGCCACCGCTGCATGAGCCACTGAGCCAGTGAGTGGACAGGAGCCGGCAGGGAAGCAGACCTCCCTTCCACCATCTCAGGGCCTGCCAGCTTCTGCTCCATACATAAAAGACACAAAGAAGCTGTGTTGCCTGCAGCCAACAGGTTTCAACATGAGGACATATGGTCCCCAGGCCCTACATTAGGCCAAAGACACCCAGACCCCCTCGGACACCGTGTAGAGTCACCCACAGAAACCCCTGTGCACATGACAGGGACCCACATGCATGTGCCACATGTCGTGCACACCCAGGATCAGGCATAAGACACCCATGTACACAGGTAAGGCTTTCCAGGCCCATGGTGACCCACAGATGCTCTCAATGCCAGAGGCCCCTGCATGGCCCACCCTCCCAACACACACTTGCACGCACAGACTCAGACGCACATGCTGCTTAGCTAGCCCCTTGGGAGTCCCTAGCCGAGTGAGCGCCAAGGAGGCCCTGGATGGGTTGATTGCAAGGCACCACGGCACTGTGGGGGGGCTGCCTCCTGGGGCTCACAGCGTCAGCAAGAGAGACCCGCCTCCCTCCCTCCCTGCCTGCGCATCAGCATTGCCACAGGGAGGAGAGCCTAGCTAGGAAACCGGCAGCAAGCAGGCAGGTCCTGGAATCCCCCTCCCAGCTGGTGAGGGCTGACCAGGACCCCTGCCGGAAGTCTGTCAGGGGACAACCACCTCCCTTCTCCCTCCCAAGGCTATCTGAGCTCTGCTGCCACTCAGAGCCTGAAGGTCACCAACTTCTGGCCCCAGGCACCTGACAGGTGAGTGGAGAGAAGTCTGGCAGGGTCTGCAGTAGTGGTAGGGAGGAAGAGAGGGTGCAGGCTGGGAACTTCTGCAGGAAAGTGCTTTGTTCTGATACTTTGGTACTTGGGATTTGAAGGCAGCTAGGGATGCCCCTGGGAAGTGCATTTGCCAAAGGACAACAGTCCTGACCACTCTAATTGTGGACTGTGCTTGGGCAGAGTGGGGGCTGCTGGGAACAGCTCCAAGCATCTGCCTCCCAAGAGGGTGGTGGGGCTGACCTCGCAGAGCAGGAGCAGGGTCTAGGGAAGGTTGCTGAGCTGCCCAATGTGCCTGCCATCCCAGAGGAGACCCCTCACCCAATAGGTTCTTGCCTGCCTCAGGACCAGGATGGACAGAATGACTCCCAAGTGTTCTTGGCCTGGTGGAGTGGTGGCACCCTCTGCCAGAGAACTTGAGGTGGCCACTGTTCTGGTGGCCAGAACCCAAAGTTTCTGGCTATTTATTTCCCAGAATCCAGCCCAAGGAGACCCCTGCCCAGAACCTGCCTCCAGCCCCAAGACAATGCAGTCAGCCAGGCACACAGAGGTCAATGGCAGTGGGAGTTCCTTCTCTGCTGCCACAGTGGGCACCAGCCTCTCCCAGGACAACGGCACCCAGCCCAACACCACTTTCCCCCAGCCGCTATGGGCACTCTACGTGCTGCTGCCAGCGGTGTACACCGTGATCTGTGTCGTGGGGATAGCCGGCAATGCGGCAGTCATCCTGGTGATCCTGAGGGCACCCAAGATGAAGACCGTGACCCACGTGCTTGTCCTGAACCTGGCCGTCGCAGACGGGCTCTTCGTGCTGGTGCTGCCTGCCAACATCGCAGAGCACCTGCTGCAGCGCTGGCCGTTCGGGGAGCTGCTCTGCAAGCTCGTGCTGGCCATCGACCACTGCAACATCTTCTCCAGCATCTACTTTCTGGCCCTGATGAGCGTGGACCGCTACCTGGTGGTCCTGGCCACCGTGCGGTCCCGCCGCGTGCCCCGGCGCACCCCGCGGGTGGCAAAGGTTGCCAGCCTGTGTGTCTGGGTCGCTGTCGCTGTCCTGGTTCTGCCCTTCTTCTCCTTTGCTGGCGTATACAGCAATGAGCTGCAGGTGCCCAGCTGTGGGCTGAGCTTCCCAAAGCCAGAGCGGGCCTGGTTCCAGGCCAGTCGCATCTACACCTTGGTGCTGGGCTTCGTGCTGCCTGTGTGCACCATCTGTGGGCTCTACGTGGACCTGCTGCGCAGGCTGCGGGCCGTGAGACTCCGCTCTGGCACCAAGGCTCTGGGCAAGGCCAAGCGGAAAGTGACTGCCCTGGTCCTCACGGTGCTGGCTGTTTGCCTCCTCTGCTGGACGCCCTTCCACCTGGCCTCCGTGGTGGCCCTGACCACCGACATGCCCCAGACATCCGTGGTCATCGGCATCTCCTACGCCATCACCAGCCTCAGCTACGCCAACTCATGCCTCAATCCCTTCTTGTACGCCTTCCTGGACCACGGCTTCCGCAAGAATTTCCGTACCACATTCCTGTGCTGAGGGCCTTGGTGCCCAGCCCTTCCCTCTCCTCCCAGATGCAGCACCCCAGCCAGGGGTGTCCATACTGTTCCCATCATGCCCCTGTGCTCTCCATACAGAAGACACCAACCCTGCACAGACAACCACAGAAAGACCATGCTTCTGGACAGCCCTGCACGGACAGAAGCAGAGACTCCGGTCCCAGCAGAAGGCACCCAAGCCCGGTCACACACACAGGAGGGACCAGCAGATGGCCCCCAGATGGTCCCATCCATGTCCTCTCTGGAACCCAGGAACCTGAGAACCGCAATCGGTAGGGGAAGGACCCTGAACTATGAGTTTGTCCTGGAGCCAGCACCGTGTTCTCCTAGGCTCCACCCAAATGGGACTATGATGTGACCATACTGTGGGCACCTCGGGCAGCACAGCCAAGCGTTGCTGCCAAGGCTGAGGACAAGGACATCAAAGGAAGCCACAAAAATCCACCTTGGCCTGAAGCCCAGGGACATCCACCAGGAGGCCCACGCCCTCTGGAGGCCCTGGTGACCTGCTGCAGCACCACGCCCTCTGGACCCCCACAGTCTAGAGGCTGTAGGCCCTTGGAGGAGCAGGTATCCAAAACTCCCTTCTCCTGGGTGGGCCTGGGTCCAGAGCTGGGTGCTGGATCTCCCTCCAGGGTAGGGATGCACACACAGTTCAGGGGTCCAGAGGCCATGACTGCCCAAAGACTAGTCACTCTGGGCACCCTGGCTCTTGGCCTTACGGCATGGAGCATCATGCGGTAGGTTTCAGCCCTCACCACTTCCGAGGCACCCCAGAGAAGGTGCCCCCTCCCCCACTGGACCTAAGTCCAGAACAGTGCCAGCCCACCTCACTGTCCCCTCCCTGCCTCCATGAGCCCCAAACAACAACTTAACTGTAATCTCTACCTGGCATCTTCCCTAGCCCAACATTGCATGTGAGACCTATTGCTGTTTCTGCAAAACCCAGAGCTACAAAAAAAAATCAATGTTGTTTTTGCTGCTCGCTGTCAGGAAGCAGGAGTGGCCTCTCTGGGTGGTTCTGGCTCTGTCTCCCTTGTCCAGTCGGGACGCGGTGGACTCAGGTCCTCTGGAGGCTGCATAGGGGCTGAGGATATGCATGGACCCTCCACAGACTGAGGGCCTCCAAGCTGGCCCCAGTCCCCCAGGGAGTTGATCCTGGAGCTCCAATAGGAAGCCTGGACATCTCTTAAGTCTTCTCAGAAGTCACTTGTCACCGTCTCTGGCATATGCTGTATACTAGATAGGAATGTTCCTGGGGTCCTGGGCTACAGGCCTGTCCGATTTTGGCCACTCACCCAAAAACCAAACAGAAAAGGTCATGGTGAAAAGCAGGAGATTTTAATCACTGTGGTCACATTGGGAAGGCAAAGTGAGATCCAGCATCCCAAGCCTGTCTAACAGATGCTGACAGAAGCTTTAGATTTAAATGGAGGAAGAACTGGGGCCAGGGCAAGAGGCCTGCGTGATTAAGCAGTCCTGGACAGGCTGTGGTCTGGCCCATAGTGATTTCAGTTCTGATTTGGCAAGATGGCTCCAGAGAAGTCCTGATCAATTTCTGCTTGCTGCTCAGGACGTGTATCTTATCAGACCTGTGGTCCTGTGCGGGAGCCATCAGCTCCCACGAGACAATTGCTCCTGCTCAGGGTGGGGGTGTCCCCTTTGGGGAGCCATGCCTTCCTCCGATGGTGCCTGGAAGAGTTAGGACAGCACTAAAGACTTCCCGGGTCTGAAACTGAATGCTGCACATCTTGCCTCAGTCTTGGAGGGGGATAGGATGGCTAGGGTAAGGTTAAGATTAAGAAACCTCATGTTACAGTGTTTAGCTGAACACTCCTTAAATGATTGACATGCCCGCATGCGCAGTGGAGCAGCGTCACCACCATGGGAACAGACACCGACGGAGACAGAGATGCCAGCTTCCTCGGCTCCCAGCCACCCGTGGGGCAACTGAGGCCTAGTGAAGAGTCACTGCTCTCAGCCTAAGCAGCTCCAGCCCCTCGCCCTGAGGGGCTGAGGGTGCTTCTTAACCACCATCCACACCCACCACTCCACAGAGAGAACGAGCTGTGCCTGGGCTGTCACACCTCGCAAACAGCCTAATTACCACTTCAAGCACGCTGTTCCTAGGCCCGAGAACTCCTCAGGACCCAGGCGGAGGCTGCATCTTGCTGTGGCAGCAGAACCAGGAGCACAGCACTGAATAATGAGCCTGGAGGAGGGGGTGAGTGGGTGCGAAGAGCAGGAGGCAGGCGTCCTGGAGAGCTGCCAGGCTTGGGGAGGGCCACGTACAAGAACAGGCCCCATCACATTTTGTTTATGGCTCCTGCCCCCATCCACAGCCCAACAAAGGGAGCTGCCTCCCCTTCCCTCCTCAGCTCCTTGGGAGCACCATGGGGACCAAGAGACAGACACAGCCAGGGCCCAGTGATACCAAAGACAGACTTATCAGGGTCCTGCCCAAGCCAGCCTAGTCCTCCCACCAGAGACTCCTACTATTGGGTAGGGGGGCCACCCTGAACAGCTCACTCCTCCAAACCCCCACATTCTGGCTCTTGGTCCCAGGGAGAGCCTCACCCCGGGGGGGGGGGGGGGGGGGGAAGTGCCCAAATCTCACTGCCCTCATGACCTCAGGGCCTCAAGGCCTTGCCTTGGTCTGCCATGTGACCACAGCACCCCCTGGTGGAATAGTCTGAAACAACTCTTGTGCCCAGGCTTTCCTGACTGAGCCCCACATACACACCAGCCCTACCCACAGCCCCACCGGGATGGTTCTATGTCTCCCTTTGCACAAAAGAAAAAAAACAAGGCTCATGGAAGCTGGATTTGTCCCCATCCAGGGACAGGATAAAGGTGCAGGCAGGGGTGCTGTGGGGCTGGGTGGACCTTGGGAAGGGCACAGTCCTAGAGAGCCATGGAGCCTCAGCCTCCCCCTGTGGCCTCACCCTGCTAGCCAGGCTCCTGGCAGACCCCGGGTGGGTGCTTGCCCAGGACATATGCCCCACCAGAAGGGTGGGGCAGCAGCCCAGGACCCCTCACACGAGCCCCTCCAGCAGGACCACACCATCTCCTGGGCATTAAAACGCTGTCCCTTGGCAGGGCCTCTTCCTCCCACATTTCCCTTGATGCTGGACTTCTGTTGAACAGCAATGTGTGAGAACTCTAACTCCCAAGTTCGTATGCTGTAGTCCTAGACGTGTTGGTGTCAGGAGGTGAATCTTTGGGAGGTGAGCAGGCTGTGAAAGTGGAACCCTGTGGTGCTGCTAGCATCCTTATGAATGGGACAACCAAGCTCTGGAGCCCTCTTTCCGTCATGTCACAATGAGGAGGTCAGCTCTTACTGGAACCTGATGAGTCCAGCACCCTGTCCATGGGCTTTCAGCCTGTGGAACTATGAGAACTCAACTGTGGTGCACAAGCTGCCAGTCCACAGTGCCTGCTACACCGCCCGAGGCTGTCCATCATGAAAACTTGCACAAAATAGTATCAGCCCACCTGCCCACCCTGGAAACCCTGAGCCCACCAGTGTGCCGTCAAGTCTCTCTGACAGGGTCCTCTCTGCCAGTCAACTCGGGAGTCAAGAGGTGAGTATATGGTTCAGGGTGCAGGGCCACTCGAGAGGCTGCTCTGCATGTTTCTGCTCACAGAAGGGGAACTGAGCAGAGGTGAGGGTCGGCACATAAAATGGGGTGAAGAGACTCCTGCAGCCCTGGGAGGAGGGGCATCAACCATAGCCCAGGGCGCCAGGTGCACTATTTGTATCAAAGGGAAGCCCTGAAACACATCAGGAACTAGTTTCCTCTCACCAGGTCAACTTCCTAGGGACAGGGCTGACCTGTGAGCTTCACAGAGGCCAGAGGACTCATCAGCCCCACAGCCCTCTCCCGCTCATGTGCTAAGCTCGACACCAGTCCCCATGTGGATGGAGTCAGAAACACCTGTTCTAAGGAGGGCATCCAGTCAGAGAGCAGGTTTATCGTGCCCTCCTTCATGACCCTCGCGACCACAGGGCCGCCAGGCCTTGCCTTGGTCTGTCATGGGCCACAGCACCCCCTGGTGGAAGAGTCTGAAACAGGACACAGGTTCAGGGCTGGCTACACACACAAGGAATGACACTGGTCACAGGCATAAATACACAGGTAATGTCACAGGTGGCATTACAACAGCACAGAGTCAAAGTTCTCAGCCTTGGTAAGAAAGCACTATAGCCAGGTGGCTCCTGCCAAAGGCCTCACAGAGTGTGCCCGGGTCTCCCCAGGAACAGCCCTGCAGCCAAGGCTCCCCAGGGCAGGAAGAACCAGCCCAAGACTGACCAAGGTCTGGGGAAGAAGAGCCTCTTTTCAATGTTGCAGGTGTTTCAAAAATTCACCTGCAGGAAGAGTGTTCGCAAAGCTGCCTGATTCTCTGGGTGATCACAGCAGGGTTTCCCCAAGGGACAGAGTTCCCAAAGCTCAGAGTCCTTGCAGGTTAGCCCAAGCAAACCTTGCACAGCAGCTCTGCTTGTGAGGCCAACCTCACATCTGGCAGCAGGCTCAGGCCTTACCCAGAGACACTCTGAGGCCTGCGACTAAACAGTGAGCAATGGGTATGCAAAGCAAAACCCAGCCCAGCCATACCTCCCCAGGCCTCAGGCCCCTTCCATCTGCACAGCCACTGACCCAACTTCAAGCAAAGGAGACTGGGAGAACTCCCCAGAAGGTGGTAGGGCCCTCAGGGCTGAGCATGCTGTTCTGACTAAACACACAGGGCCCATGCTTCGCAAGCCATAGAGCCACCCACGGTGGTCCTGCAGCACCCCTCCCTGAGCCACCTCCCACACCTGCAGAGGCAGCACTGGCTGCACAGTCTGTGCACAACAGTGCACATCAGGCTTCTGGAGGGCAAGAGCCCCTGAAAAACTGCTGGGGTCAGGCCTCCTGTTCGCCTCAGAAAGGGAAGTGGGAGTCAGGCCCAGGGCAGAGCCACCATCGGGAAGAGCAGAGAGCGGCAGCACTGAGGCAGGTCCAATCCACAAGCTGTACATTGTAGCACAAGAACATTGAGAAAGTGACTGGGCCAGGACCCACATGAAGCCTCCAGCCAAGGCTGACAGCTTGCTGCATACCCTCCTAGGGTAGCCCTGGCTGCTCAGATGGAGTCAGAAAGTGTTCCAGGTGGAAGCCCTGGGCTCAGGGTCAGTCCCTCCACAGAGAAATGCTGCCCACTACACTCCTGGGCAACACCAAGACAGTCCAGTGGCCCTGAGTAGACACTGCAAGGTCAGAGGCAGTCAGAGCCCTGCCACACAAATAGCACACAGCATGCGGGGTGCAGGTGACTACAGAGCCGCGGCTACACCTGGGCATGAGCCCACCTGCAGTATCAAGGCTCCGCTGACTCAGCATGGGAGAGGTTGAGGAGGAGTCACAGGAGCATGGCTGCTGAGCAGCAGCTCCTCTCAAAGGTGTCCACAGAGCAGTGGACATTTGCAGGCAGTGTCCTTGCATCCCCTCTGGCCCCGCACCAGGAGTGCAGTTTAGTCTTATAGAGGCTACAGCGGGAGAGGCAGCCACAGTCCACTGCCCCATGATGTCATTCAGGTCCTCCTCTGGGACTGAGTATCATGGGCCAAAGGGAAAAGCCATCTACAGCTCCAGACGCTTGGGATCAGCCTACAGAGCAGTGACCTGTGTGAGCTCCGTGTTGGGCGTGGATGGGCTCTGTGGGCTGACGGGCACCATAGGCAGGTCCACGCCTAGTCATGCGGGCCGCGGCACTGTCTCAGAAGTCTTGCAAGCAAGGGCCACATCCTTGGCGATGCTCCGCACTCGGTCAGATACCTGCATCTCCCGATGCAAGGCGGATGCACAGCAGAACTTGCGGAAGCAGGCCTTGAAGTTCTCATCCAGGAAGGCATAGAGGATGGGGTTGAGACAACTGTTGACATAGCCCAGGGCTGTGCAGAAGCGCAGGATGGCCACAGCCGTCTCACTGCCTGGCTGGACACCCAGCCCTTGAACCAGAACAAAGACCTGCACAGGCGTCCAGCAGCCCACAAATACAGCCACCACCACCAGCACCAGCCGGGTGATTCGCCGCAGGTTCCGGTCCTTCTCTCGGGAGCCCGAGAGCAGACGAACACCACGCAGCCGCCGGATCATGAGGCTATAGCAGACAGAGATGATGAGCACGGGAATGATGAAGGAGAAGAGAAAGATGCAGACAGCAAACACGGGGCCCCAGTAGTCCTGGGGGGCAGGGATCTCCACCAGACACTCGATCTCTGCAGGGAGAAAAACGAGATCAGGAGGGGCTGCTGGGAACCATGGGGAACCTGGTACAGAGAGGAGGGCCACCCACTGACCTTCATCCTCCACCTGTGCTGAGCCCATGATGGCAACAGGGACGCCAACCACAGAGGCCAGGGCCCATATGGCCACATTGACAGCCTGAGCCTTGCTGGACGTCCGGACATCAAGGGCACGGATCGGGTGGCAGATGGCTACGTAGCGGTCTACACTCATGGCCGTCAGGGTGAAGGTGCTGGTGAACATGTTGTAGTAGTCAATGGCAATGACGGTCTTGCACAGGGCATTCCCAAATGGCCAGAAGCCCAGTAGGATGTCTGTGCCCTGGAAGGGCAGTGTCAGTAGGACCAGGGTGTCTGCCAGAGCCAGGTTAAAAATGTATATGTTGGTAGCTGTCTTCATCTTGGTGTGCCTGAAGAGAGGACAGGGAGAAGAAAGGTTCCTTTGGCCACTTAGACTAGACCTGGCAGGAAAGGCAAGGACTTGGTCCTGGACCCAACCCTAGGGCCCACTGAGCCAGTCTGGGGAATGAAGCGTGGAAACAAACATTCTAACAGGGTGACGCTGAGTTCAGAGGCAGCTTCAGAAAGGGATTCTGACACCTACAGAGAGCTCCAGACCTTAAAGACTGTGGGGTGCCAGAGCACATGCCTGACTGCACGGCAACGGGGTCGGAATCATAAGAGAAAGACCCTGTCCTTTCCCCTGAGTTTCCCTCAAGATTCCTCATGGACTCAACTCCTGACCCTTCAGCTACCAGAGGTTTGTAAGAGCTCCAAAGTATGTGAAATCACATCAAAGACCTCCTAGTCCATACTACTGTCTAGCAATGGAAACAGGAAGTGGTGACAGGGACAGGAGGGGTGCTCATAGGGTCCAATTGTATCCAAGCACCTGGAACAGAGCTGCAAAAATGGCAAATTAGTAATAAATACTTGTTGAATTAATAAGTGGTTGTGATAGTGGTGGGGAGAATGGTTATGGGGGCCGCGATGGTGGTGATGATGGTAATGGTGGTGATGGTGGTGACGATGATCATGGTGATGACAGTGACAGTGGAGATATGAGGGTGGTGTTGGTGTTGATAGTGATAATGATGATGGTAAGGATGGTGGTGGTGGTGGTGGCAGTTAAAGCACCAGAGGTGACGATATTCCACGTCGATTTAGTTGCCATAAAATAACCTGGGGTTCCGTTCTGTTTATTAGAGATTAAGAATAAGCACAAAGATGGGGGCTGGGGTGGAGCACTCGCCTGGCACGTGTGAGGCCTGGGTCTGAGTCTCAGCACCACATAAAAATAAATGAACAAAATAAAGGTATCGTGTCCATCTACTACTGAAAAATATTGGGGGGAAAGGAAAGCAGCAGCACAAAGACGGCCAGTGCAGTGGTGCGTGCCTCGATCCCGCAGCTCAAGAAGGTGAGGCAGGGGGACGCTGAGCTCAGAGGCAGCTTCAGAAACGTGGAAAGGCCCTAGGAATCTCAGAGAGATCCTGTTTCTAAATAAAATATTAAAAAGGGTTTGGGATATGGCTCACAAGTTAACTGCCCTGGTTTCAATTCCTGGTACCAAAAGAAAAAGAATAAGCACAAAGAGGCCGAGTTGCAACCTCAATGCGAACAGCAGTGACAATGATGGTACCTCCCTGTGTCAAGCTCCTCCACGGATGTTATCTCATCTAAGATTCACAGAGATGCTACTGGATTGCCGCTGTATGGGGGAGAGAACTAAAGCTCAGATGCCCTAAGTAGCTTGCTTTCTTTTTCCTTTTTTTTTTTTTCATGGTACTGGTGAGTTAATCTAGGGGTACTCTATCACTGAGCTGCATCCCAGCCCTTTATTTTTCAAGACAGGGTCTCACTAAGTTGTCCAGGTTGGCCTCCAACTCACAATCCTCCTGCCTCAGCCTCCTGAGTTGGGATTACAGCCATGTGCCACCATACCGAGTCTATGAAACTTGTTAGGGCCTTAGAGCTGATAAAAAGCGAGTGGGGCTTGGAACCAGGTGTTTTAACTCCTAGAAGCCACCCCAGTCTGGTGGCTCAAAACGCACTCTGTGCCACCAATTGAGTGGTGTGGACATGGCAGCTCCTCAGCATGGGTCTTTCTGAGGACACTGGTGGTCAAGAAGGCCTCCATGTCTACTATAATCCAGGAAGTGGCTGTGATGCCCAGTACAAGGAGACACAGGGAGGTGCTGTTAGCAGGAAGGTGGTCAGGGTACATGGCTGCCCCCAGGCAGCTGCACTTCTGGCCACAGAGGCCTGTGGGTCAGGCAGGACCCTCCCTAGGGTCCTCCCTAGAGGTCAGTACTGTGAAGGGCAAAGCTGCTCTTCCCCTTATCCAACCATGCATCTCTCTCTCTCTCTCTCTCTCTCTCTCTCTCTCTCTCTCTCTCTCACACACACACACACACCATACACATACACGTGGCTATGTGGCCTGTCCTTCCCACTTTCTGGATGGAGAAACAAGGCTCACAGAGAAATGGGGTTTGTCAGGGATGCTCAGAGGACAGTTGGGGAGTCAGGGACTGGACACTCCACTGTCCTGTTCTGCCTCCACCAACACCACTGCTACCCAGCAGCTTCCTGGGAGCCTGCGAGGCCCTATGGAGGGACGCTTGCTTCAGAGCCCTGAGCATTTCTTCAGAATCACCTCTTTCTGGGTCAGAGAGAACACCCTGAGCCAGTAAAAACTCACTGGTTTCTTGTTTTCCTGCTCAAGTCTCCCAAGGCTCCTTTCAAGACCCCACTCACTGTCTGCAGTGCACTCGACTCTCTCCCACCCAGAGGAACACAGGGTCCCTCATCTCCCCAGCCCAGAAATCCCTCCCCTTCTGCCACATGTGCCCAGGGCATGTGCCACGTGAAGGGCTCCTTACCCACCTCACAGTGCAGCCCCACAGTGCCCCCACAGTGCCCCCATGGCCACCCAGCTGTGCCACCACCCTAACCACCTGGCACTAGCATCTCCTCTGGTCCCCAAGCTCTCCCATCTCTGAGCACCAGCAGATCCAGGCTCAGAGGAGAGGGGCCTCAGGGAG
Source organism: Marmota flaviventris (assembly GCF_047511675.1). Lineage (NCBI taxonomy): Eukaryota > Metazoa > Chordata > Mammalia > Rodentia > Sciuridae > Marmota > Marmota flaviventris. Next base: position 203,400,848 of record NC_092499.1, on the reverse strand, counting down.
GCCTGTCCCTGTGGGAGAGGTTGGCAAGCCCTGAGGAGGGCCAACTCCTAGGGCCGCTATGGAGCCCACGAGGTCACTCACAGTCAGCTCAGCACAGCTCAGACCAGGGTCTAGGGAGGTGACGTCACTACCTGGACGGACAGGCTGGGGAAAGGACTAAGCATCCAGGGCCTCAGGATAGATCCCGCTCCCTGGACAGGGAGAAAAGGAACTTAATGGAAGCAGCAAGATAGCCCCATCTGCTCAGGTCCGTCCCAAACAGCCTCCTGCCTCAGTCTCCCATCTGCAGCTGTATGGGACTCACAGAGAAATGGGCCCCACCTACCTGAGGATGACGTACATGACGAGGCAATTCCCCAGCAGCCCCCCGATGCACACGGCCAGGTAAAGCCCCACGATGGTGACCTTGAGCCCAAGGGGCAGGAAAGAGCCACGGCTGGCATTGAGCAGCAGGTGGGGGGGCATCACACTGTGGTTGGAACTCAGGAGGGACAGGTTGCCCTGAAGGTGGCTGCTGTAGAGGACCTCCCAGAGTGGGGCAGGAAAAAGCGACTCCATTCTGCTGCCCTGAAAAATCAGTCTGTATAGGACCTGGGACAGGGCACAGAAACAAGTGACCATGTGGCAAGGCACACACCCACACAGGACGCAGAGCACAGCAGGTGCAGCCCAAACAGGCATGCAGACCCCGGGGCTGGCTGCAGACACCAAAGCACACATGCAGGACAAAGCACACACGTGAGGATACAGCCTGTGCTTACACACAGACACACATGGAGACACAAGGGTGTATGCAAGAGAGGGACACAGAACACAGAGACACTCATGCCCACAAAGGTACCTCGCATTTGGTTGACAGACTCAAACGTGGACTGCATGGAGATGGTTACACAAGGACACACATCCACCCACAGGGACTCGGGAACACAGCCACGTATGTTCAAAGGTGATGTGATGCACACATATGAACACAAAAATGCCCAAACCACCCTCATGCACACACAGAACAGACACTAGCGCCCCTGAGACATGCCCAGGAACACCCGGGCACAGCCTTCTCCTGCCCCTCCCAGCCCTGCAGAGCAGGGCCCCCCACTTACCTCTAGCACCTCAGGCCCTATCTCCACGACTTCTTTGGGAATGGGGACTGAGGAGACCCCAGCCCTGGGCAGATGGATGGAGAGGCTGAAGCAGAGTGGGGCTAGGCGGCTCGCTCCTTGCCTCAGCGCAGGGTCTGGATGGGGCTGCAGCGTAGCTGCTGCTTCTCAGCAGACGCCAGACTAGACGCAGTGGCGAGTGCAGCAAGTGCGGCAGCCAGGAGCTGGGGGAGGGGGAGGGGGAGGAGGCTGCTGCTCCAGAGCAGGAGGGGCTGCGCAGGCTGGAGGAGGGGTCTATGGAAGGAGGACGGCTGCCCAGGGCCACCTGGGCCCCATACCACATGGAAACAGACATGAGATCAGGGCACACATAAAGAGAGGGACCCACAGACCCAACAGACCCACACACAGGCCAGGACACATGACATGGATGTGCACAGACACAGATGCAGACACAGACCAGAACTCAGACACATATGAGGACGCAGGCTCAGACAACAGAGTCCCAGGAACAGGAACTCAGGGAGAACCCTACAGACAGACCCACTCAGGCAGACGTGGGCCCCCAACACATGCAGTCACAGCCTTGGACAGCCTGGTCCAGACCAGCCTTGGATGGCCTCCCTGCCTAGAACAGCACCCCTCAGCCAGGCTCCACAGTCGGCAGAGCCCAGTGGGCAGGCAGACAGCAATGTCCGGCCCAGCCAGTTCTCAGAGCCTTGCTGTAAACAAGCAGAAGGGTGCTGAACCCAGCACTGCAACCACACCTACTGTGTGCTGCTTGTGCCTACCATACGCCATGCCTGAACAAACAAGCCCATTCCCCAGCACACACGGCTGCTGCCACGCACATCTCTCCAGCAGATGAGAATGTGAAACCTCAGAGGTGTAAAGACCCCTGTCCACCTGGCAGGCTGGGAAAGCCCAGGTCTGCTTGTCACATGGAGCCACACCAAGGGCATCTCCACAGTTGGGCCCCAGAGAAGGGCCCTGGCATTCACACAGCTGAATCACTCCCATGGATCTGCCTCCTTGCCAGCACAGAGGTCATAAGCACACTGAAATGAAAGGTTACAAGTCAAGGCCATGTGGGTGACCCCTGCACTGAACAGTCATGGGGTTGTTCTTCCTACACAGGATGTAAAGGAGAGCTAGACCTCCCCCCACACAGCCAGACCCTGCTTCTTTTCCAAGGATGGGGATCTGGTTGCTAGGCAACTGACAACAGTGTTGCTAGGATACCTGTCAAATCAGGAGAGGCCAGAGCAATCAGACGCCCCAGGACTCAGCATCCCCAGCTGTCCCCCAGGATTGTCTCTGCATCTCCACTGCAGCTGAGACTCAGGAATACATGTGACATTTGGGGAACACATACCAGCAAACATGTACACAGATACCTAGACAAGCACGGGATAAATACACAGAGACACAGGTACATGCTTAGGGATGCACACCAGAGCCACATACATGCAAACCATTACAAGGTGTACACAGGCATGTTGGCAGACTCAGAGAAAGCACAGACGCCCACGGGAACAGGCAAACACCAGCCGAGGCTCTCTAACACCCAGGAGACACACACTCTCACACACACTCTCCAGACAAGGCTGACCCCAGACCTCAGGGTCTGACCCCAGACCTCTGGGCCAGGGGAGGCTCAGATTCCTGCAGCTCCTTCCCTAGGTGAGCCCAGAGTTCCCACTCCAGCTGCCCCTTCCTGTCTGCCCATCTTCAGAGCCTCATTTCCTAATGGCCTTTGCTGCCTCCCAGCCCAGATCCTGTCCTGGAGAAGGGGATGCTGTAGGTACTGTGAGGGTCGGCAGAGCAGAGCCACAGGACACACCAGTCTGATTATCTCACATGTCCCTGGGGCTGCCACACCCATATGGGGCAGGGGGCTCCAGTCCTGCCTTGCCCCTGACCCCAGCCCTGGATCCCTCAGCCCACCACAGGGCCTCCACACCAACTGCTGCAGTGCTGCAGGCAGGCCTGTGAGCGATCTCAGTGGACACCTGTGGAAGTCTCCATGGAGGCTGGCACAAAGGCCAGACAAAGGAGGCCTCTTGGCCCCTCATAGATACGATCACAGGTGGGAGGACAGGCTTGTCATCTGATGGTTGGTGACCAGGATGAGATGCAGACTACCTTCCCACAAAGGGGGACTGGCAGTGCAGAAGAAATGGCAGACTTCTCTTACCCTGACCAGAACTCAGTGAGCCCTCAAGAGGGGTGCAGGCAGAGCCTGGGCCTGACCAGAACATACGAGTCACACAAAGCTCATCAGGGGACATGTTATGTGCACATGTCATACACAGGCAAAACAAGGCATGCAAGGAAATCAGGGATGGCCCAGACATGAATGTCACCCATGAAAGGAGCACGTGCCCACAAGTCGCAGTGGAGCCAACAGGGCCATGTGGGACGTCACCTGCATCTGGGCAGAGTTGGTGCCAGAATGAACACAGCATCTGCAAAGGGCGCACCCACCTCCATGCCTCCCTGGTGCCAGCCCTGGCGCCCAGCCCCAGTGCAGGGGCAGGGAGTCCTCCTGCTCCTCCTCCCCCCCTCCCTGCATCAATGCTTCTTATTTATACCAAGAGAAAGCTACAAGTCCCTTCTGACAGGACAGAACTCTCTCCAGCTCCCTGTGCCCACATCCCAGAAGAAGGACCACGGTAAAACCTCCCCACCCCCTCTGTGCAGTGCCTTCCCCCACAGTGCTGATGCCCAGGCACACACAGGAGGGGGTCAGCATCAGGAAGGCCCTGGGATGCTCAGTGACCGGCACCTCAGCCAGGAAGCTGCACCTGTAGAGTTCTGGCTCTGAACTCCAGAAGGTACCATCTGCCTACCTAGGAACAGGTATGATAGGATTGGGAAGCAATGCAGACAGGAACACACTATGATTAAATCTGCACTAATCTTAGTCTAACTAAACTGTGGAATGAGTATGTGAATACCTGATATGTGCATGAATCATTACAGAATTAATAAACTGAGAAACTAAAATTGTCATTGTATCATAAAATTAATAAATGACAAATAGATTATGAAAATCTAGGACCGGGCTGGTATGCAGCTCAGTGGCAAAGCATCTGCCTTGCATTCGCAAAGCACTGGGTTCGATCCCCAGTTCCAAAAAAGACAAAAAAAAAAAAAAAAAAAAAGAACGCCACCAAAAATCTAGGACCAATCACCCAGGGGTAGGATGAGGGGCCCTGAATTCTGTCCCAGTGCCTGATGAGCACTGATGGGAAAGGATCTCAGCCTTAAAAGTATGGTTGCAGTTAGGCCCAAAGCCCTCTCCCGCGCCCAGATGGTGAGTCCGTGGCCCCCAAAATGGTGCGTCAGTATGTACAGCACAGAGGTCACTTCAGCCTGAGGGGCCGCCCCCCACCCACCCACCCACCCAGTTGGAGGTGGGGCAGGGCTCGGGTTGCCGGGCAACCGCATCAACAAGCACCGAAGATTCCCACAGAGAACCGGGAAGTTCGGGCGAGTGGGCGCGGGTGGGAAACTCTGAAATTTGGGGGCGGGCCGGCGGTCCCTGGCTCTGCTCCTGACCCACGGTGAGCCAGGATCTGGCCCGAGGGTGAGATGGGGCGACTGGGACCAGAAGGACGCTGGGCTTTCCCCTCTTCTCTGAGCTCTGCTCCCCTTGCCTCGGCCCAGCAGGAGTCAAGCCAAGATGATGGCGACTGCCCTAAAGCAGTCGGCTCAGAGCCTCCATCCACACACATGCAGCCATACACACACAGAGCTACAAAGATACCCGCCACAAAAAAATGTATACCTACACAGACATGCACGAACCTGGAGGCACACAAGCACACCCATCTCGGCCTGGCTGGTCACCCCCAAACCACTGCTCCTGGGGCCGGGACAGGACAGGACAGACAAGACCAGTCCCCGAGTTCTAGTGGGATGCTGACAGGTGACCGCAGAAATGGGGGTCAATAGGCCTCACCCAGGGAAGTCCCTTGTGGTCTCTATCCCTGGGTAGGCCTGAGATGGCCTGGTTGGGGCATTTTCTCAGTTCAATCCTTCGGTGGGCAGAAAGGGCAGTTTCTAAAACTGAATGGATCAGGAAGTCCTCGCTGGCTGCCGGAGGCAGTGGGTCAACCACCCGGCTGAGCGCCTTGGCCACGACCTGTGTTCAAAAAGGCCAAAGGTTGGGCAGTGAAGTCTGCCGCGACAAATCCAGCGGGGGGAAAAAGCTGGACCGCGCGGTGGGACCGGTTTAAGGTTGGACAGCAAACGGGGTGTCCCTTTCCCTCCTCAGGCCAGCGGATGCCGCCGCCCGCAGGGAAGTGCTCGAGTGAGCAGGTGGGGAAGAGCGCGTCAGGAAGCGGGCCTCGTGAGGAGCGCGCCAAGCGGGTGCCCGCGACCAAGCCAGGCTGGACCCTGACGCTGGAGGGGCTGGCCGCCATGAGCCCCACGCAGCGACACCGCCACCTGCTTTTCGGTGACCTGCTCGAGGACGTGGGTGCAGCCGCCTCCATCTTTCCGCGCGAGTCGGTAGAGCTGGAGTACCTCGTGCCCGACCCCCGCACCTGGACGCAGTGCGAGCTACCCACCGAGCGCTGGAACCGGCTGCTGGGCGTCCTCAAGGCCGCGGAGGCTCGCGGGCGAGTCCGCGCCCTGCGACTGCGCTACACCCGAATGCGGGTGGGCCTGGAATCAAGGGCGGGGGCACCACCCATAGGGAAGACCACCCTCTCGCAGGAGTGGGCAGAGGGTGGGTACAGCTGAGGCGCGCCGCCGCTCAGCCGGCTTTGGCCCGCAGGCAGAGGAAATTGCGCTCCTGATCCAGCGGCAGGGCTCAGCGCGCGCCGCCATCAGACTGGAGACATTCCTGCCGCCACAGCTGAAACCCACACGGATTCCGGATCCCCTGGATCGACAAGAGGTTCTGGCAAGCCCTGGGTGGGTGGGAGGACCCCTCGCCTCCTCCCACACCGACCACAGCCCCTCTCCTTGCAGCGGAGGCGTGTGGAGACCATTCTGGAGGAGGCGGTGGATGGCAGCATCTTCCCACGGTGACAGTGACCCAAGTGTGTCCCCACACCCTCTCCTTACATAAAGTTCTTCTCTGAGGGCTCTCTGGTCTTTCTGGACCCCCACAGGGAAGGGGCGAATATAAATGCTGTCTCTCCCCAACATTTGCAGTTAGACATCATGGTATAGGAGTGGGCCCCCCAAAACAAGTAAGATGTGAGTTGGCAGGAGTCAAAGTAAGGGAATATTCAGATCCCCCAATCCCAGCCTGCCCCCATCAGGCAACCAGTGCCATGGTGGCAGACATGAGAGGCCCCCAGACTGGAGGGGAAGAGAAAGAGCCTGTCTCAACACCAGCACCCCATCAACCAGGGCTGCCTTCAGTGCTGGTCATCCCATGGAGGGTTGCATTCTGCAAGGGTGAGTGACCACAAACCAAAGCCAGCCATGCCCAGAGACTGTGGAAGATACCCCCAGGGCGTCCTACCTTCTGGAACAGAAAATCTACCCTCTAGCCTTCTCTCACCCTGAACAGTACCCCCACATACACCCTGCTTCCTTCCCCCAGACCCCCCCCCCACACACACACACACACACCAAGCACAGTAAGGAAACCACCCCAGCCCATTTTGACAAACAAGCCCAAGTCCTATAAGACCTCTGCCCAGTTTCTGGACAGCTCTTACTTGTATCCTTGATGGGTTCTGCAGAACGTGGGGCTCCTCTTGGTCTCCTCTCCCCTGTCCCTCCTGCCCAGAGGACTACACAGAGTTGGGAGCTATAAGGAACCAGAAGATACCAGGGGGCTCCCACTGGCTCTGCCTGGAGCAGAGAACAGATCTGGAGGGAAGGCAGAGGTCAGAGCTAAGGTTCTGCAAGGAATTCTGCTCACTGGCAGTCAATCCCTAGCCCCATGGGGACCTGTGTCCAATATCCCCTCAGCACCTTATCCTTCACCTATTCTGGGTCTTTGCTGCCCTGGGCCTTGACCCATGCCCACATTCTGCAGAGCTCACAAGTCAGCAGGCCTCCTAGGAAGAGCAAAGAGAAGGGGGAGGAGTCAGGCAGGAGGAAGGACAAAGGGGAGCAGGAAGATGGTGGGCTTGGGCAGGGGCAAATAAATAGGGACGTGGCCTCAGAAGACAATCTGTGTCTCGGGATGACAGCCAGCCCTGGGATCCTCCAGTCAAGCTCCCTGCAGTTTGTATGCCAGGATTTTGCCTCTAGGGATGTACTGAGTGACTAGGAGGATCTTGTCTGGTTAATAAAGTCATGCATCATTTCATCACTTCTCTGCCCTTCATGCCTTCATGTTTAAGATGAGCACCATGGGGCTACTCAGGGACTCAGGGCAGTGCCCAAAATGACAAGTGTAGAGGCATGTGAGGACCAGAGACAAAGCCTTGCACCCTAAGAAAACCTGCAAGAAAGGGGCCAGAGACAGCTCTGTGCCAGGCCCCCTTGATCCTCATGCCTGAGAAGAGCTGGGTCTGCAGAGGCAACTAGGGAAGAAGACACTTCTACCAGCAGAAGCTGTACAGGGGAGCAAAGCCTGCAGGCTAAGGCCCAATGTACTGTGGTCTGTGAGGGGGTCTGGAGCAGAGGGTCCTGGCTTTAAGTCCCACCCCCATCACCACATGCCCTCCCTCACTGTTGGGCTCCTCCCTCACTTAAGGGGATGCTCTGTGCAGGCCAAGGGAGTGGAGAGCAGGCCTGAGGGGTCAGAGGACATGGAGGAAGAGGGGATACAAAGTAACATGAGAGGGTGGAAAGTATTTGGACCCCCACCCACACTGTCAGCTCCCCACACCTGCATTTCCCTACAGTGGAAAGGCAATGACAACCACTTCGGGATCAGCCAGTTAGGTGGCCTTCACCAGGTGCTGGACATCTCTTTGGGGCCTGCTGGTCCTCACCTGTACCTTCCCCTCAAAACTGGTGTCTAGGCTAAAGCAACAGCTGCTTCCATCCAAATCGGCTTCCTTGCCTCTGTCCTGTTTTTACTAGCCCATTAACAGGACATCCAGAGCATAGTTCTGTTAAATCACCAGGCCCTGGGCACACAGCACTGCAGGCAGCATGGCCACCCAGCTGTTCTCAGCTCAGCCAGGCGTGAGCACTATGCAGTGCCCTGCCCTCAGCCCTCCCACCTCTCACCCACCCATTTCTTGTCTGCTTCCCACCCCCTATCTCCGATACCAGCCATTAGGTCCAAGCTGGTGTATCTGGCTCACTGCCTGGCATTCAGAGGACCCCAGATACTTCCAATGGAATGAAGAGCTTTTGTGAAGTCTCCAGTTTGCTTCTCAGAGTTCTACACAACTACTTGTGCAATTAGAAGGCATTTGTGCAGAGGACCCCAACACCTGGAGCTGGCCAGGTTGCCTACCTACACTGGGCAGGGCAGGAGCCTGGCAGCCCAGGGAGACCAAAGACATTCCGCAGACCATTTCCAGAGCAGGGTAAGGGCTAATCTGACTCAGGGCCAAAGCATGCTGGGATAACAAATAACCCACATCTGTACTCACTTATAAAAGGGCCAGAAGAGTTGGCCAAAGGGACAGGCATTGGTGGCAAAGGGGACAGTGGGGCTTTAAACTTTAGTATATCTTGGGGCAGCTTGAAGGAGAAACAGGGAGGGACTCAGCCAGACCCTATCAAACATTGTATTCACACTGGATGCAAGAACTTGCACCCCGGCACCCATCCTGCAGTACAGGAATCTCCTTTCTTGAGAAGTTCCACCAAAGGTGACAGGCTCTTGACCCCATTTTACAAGAGATTCAGGCGAGGGGTTGGCCAAGCAGGACAGGAGTACTCCCAGCGACCAAGGCACACATAGGGCCCAGGCTCTCCTGCCCTGCGCTGGATGCCCGCATGAATGAAAAGGCCAGAAGGGCCACGCTAAGCAAAGTGGGGTGCCGGCTGCGGCCGCGTTCCACGCGCCTCAAGGCCCGGGCCACTCAGCTCCACGGTGCGGGCGGATGGGGCACGGGGCCCTGGGCGGGGCGCAGCGAGCTGGGCGGGCCAGCGCCTACCCGCTCAAGGAAGTCCCGGCCCCTGGCTTTGGGGAAGTGCCGCCAGGCGCCTGCGCACTGCTCCTGCGCCCCCTCCCCGCGGCCCGCCGGACTTCTGAGCGCACCGGCGGCAGAGGCGGGGAAGCGCGGGAGCGCGGCGGTGGGTGCGCGCGCAGCGCAGGACGGCGGGCAGGCTGTGGGGGAGCGGGCAGGAGCCTCAGAGCGGGCGCCGGGCACTGCCCTTTCTCGCGCACGTGGACCTGGGCTGCAGTGAGACCCGAGCCCAGCCCCCGCGCGTGGGGGAGGGGGCATCGCAGGAGAGTTCCCCTTTTTCTGCAGTTCAGAGCCGGGGGAAGTGATTGCTCAAAGGTGGGGGCCGGAAGAACCCAGGTTTCCGCGTCTCCCGCCCCCCCGAGCCTGGTGGGGAGGGGCAGGGCGGGACACGACACGACACCCAGTCCTCGTCTGCCCCACCCGTTGGGTCCAGCAGCCCTCCGCTGGGCAAGCCGCAGGGGAGGCGCTGCGCCCCCCCGGCCCTAGCCAAGCGGGGCTCCGCGCCAGCCTCCCTCCTGGAACGCCGCAGGAGTACCTCCTGCCGTCTGACTTGAGTCCCCACTACAGCAGAGCACGCCCCTTCGACAGCCAGGGTGGGGCCAGACCGAATCCGGCCCTCCGGCCCCCACCCGCCTTTGGGTCGCCGGTGAGTGGGGCGCCATGGAGACTTCTTTAATTTAAGGGAGGGTGGGGGCGTCAGAGGCTGGATGAAGGGGCCCAGAGGAGGAGATAGGTTCCTCCAGACGACCCCACCGGCAGAAGCTAGGCAAGGGAGGTGGGTGGGGAGTGAGGGTCACTAGGGGCTGCGAGGCCCGGCCTGCCTTGTTGGAGGCCAGTTGGGCTAGCAGCAGATAGGAAAGGTACTAGGCAAAGTATGGGGCTCTGTTAGCCCCCTCCCAAAGGTTACGACATTGTTTTCTGAGATTGTCACTTTTTAATTCTTTTTTTGGCCTGGGCTGGCTGCAGACGTTCTTCTTCCTTCTGTGGAGCAGAACAGCAGCCACTCCCTAGGGATCCTCTGTCCCCAGAGACCAGACTTGTGCCTGCCTGGCCTCTCCCAGCCCAGGCTTGGGGATCAAAGCCTGGGGGGCTGGGGAAGAGGGAGGAGGCCCCCAATGCCAGGATGAGAGGCCAGAAGACCCTGATTCAGACCGTGTGCCCCACAAGAAGGAAAGGCAGTGGTCCAGGGCCCTGTGGGCATTCTGGGGATATGTGTGGTTCCAACTGGGTTGCTGAGGGAGCCAGGTCCAGTGTCTGCCTGGGAGGAAAGGGCTTGCTCCCACCTCTGCACCAAACCAGGTCCCCAGCACCCAGGCTGAACACCACAGACACCCCCTTCTGCCCCACTCTGAGTGGTGCCTCTGAGGACATCTGCAGGGAGAATCTGGAGGAGGAAGAGAGAGCTCTGGGTGCCACCAGACTTCCAGTGGCTGTGCCCCTTCCTTTCCCTAGAAATTTGGCCCCTGGAGGAGCCCTGCTGCAACTATTCTGTGTCCCTATCAGCTCGAGGGAGCCCATGGGACTAGGATCTCAGAGGAAGCCAGGCGGATAGTGAGGGGCCAAGGCCCCCTAAGTGTGTAGCTCTCAGGTATTGTCCCCTCTTGTCAGCACATACAGGGCCCTGGAAGGCACAAAGAGGCCAAAACAGGCAGAAACAGGATTAAAAGGCCACAGCCTGGGGGAGGAGCAGAAGGTGGATAGAAAGTAATGAGAAAATTAAGTGGGATGGATTCTGAGCCTCATGGCCACTAAAAGGGAGGGTGGTGGATATGAAGAGCTGGAGGCCTTGCAGGCCCTGACCTGAACACAGGTGGGCACAGGCAAATGGGGGTAAGGCTTTCAAAACTTCCTCCTGGCCACCTTGCTCCACTGTCCCTGGAGACACTGGGATTGCATTTGGCTTTAGTGAGGGGGATGAGCTCCCTGTACATCCCACTGGTGGTCCAGGGACACTGAGGCTCCAGCTGGGGAGCTACCCCCGCCTCCTTCCCTGACTCGAACACCCTGCAGTTTCTGGAGGTGTTGGGCAGGGAGGGAAGGGGAGCCCACAGTGTTGGAGGGAAGGTGTAAGAGGCATTGAGGACCAAGGAACCTTGTTTCCCCATATACGTTCCTCCTCACCAGTGCATGCTCCACTCCCCACACCCTCAGGAAGTCCTTCCTCAAGTCCCACTCACGTCCTCAATGCTGCAGGCCTAGCTGCCCCTCTGGCCAAGTCCCAGGTGAGTAGTCAGAGTTCTCTGGGTCCCTTTTGGTGGGGAGCACCTCTGCCCACACTCTAACCCCATAGTCTAGCAAAAAGACCCTAGGGGTAAGAAGTAGGTCCAAGTGTCTGACACCCCCACATACCATACACCAGCCTCAAGCCCCAGCCTCCTTGGGAGGGGCTAGGAGCCGGAAACCAAGAAAGAGGAACCCAGGCTTCCGGCTTCCCAGGGACTGAGCAGATGGGGGTGTCCTGGAACCTCCTGTGGGTGCCTCATTTGGGGCCCAGTCTAGAGTGAGAAGCCGAAGGTTGCTGCAGCCCCTTCCTCACTGACCTGGGTCTGCCCCCTGGCCCTAGTGTAAACTAAGGCTGGACGCAAAAACTCTGGAAGGGACATCTCTTCTAGGACCTAGAGAATAGGCAAGGGCCAGAGTCATAGGTGCTTAGTGAGCTTGACCCCTTTCCCCCCCAGGCTGTGGTGAAGGTCCTGGAGTTGGCACCACAGAGCCTGGGCAGTCCCCTCCACCTACCCATGCCCACCCCGCATGAGGCTGAGAAGCAGGTAAGCCACTTCCTCCTCACCTCTGCCCCAGGGAGGGTCGGGGGCAAGCAGGGAGAGGAGCTGGGAGAATCTCTAGGGTATCTGGGGGCCTAGGGTCATGCCCTTGGGAGCATAGCCAGATGCCGGGTCCAGTGGGCTCTGTCCTAGAGGCTGAGGCAGCCCCATCTTTCCCAGCACACAGGGCCAGAGGAGGCGGACAGGCCCCCCCCAATGTCCAGCCATGATGTGGTCCCCCCGGCGGCCCCCAGCCGCAACCCCTGCTGTTTGTGCTGGTGTTGCTGCTGCAGCTGCTCCTGGTATGTGGGCCTGGGGGGCATAGTTCACTGAGAGGGGCCAAACCCAGGGACTCTAGGGACTCACGGGTGGCTCCATGGCATCACCTGTGGGCAGTTGGCCCTTTCTACCTCAAAGCATTGTCCTGTCCCAGGACTGCTGGGCCCTGGTGGCCGGCACCCACTCCCCCTGGAGGACTTTATGTGACTCCTGTGCCTGGTGTACTGAGGGCTCCCCATGTGCAAGGACCAGGCCTGCTGCATGCACACGGGAGCGTTCTGCACACGCCCATCAGTGCCTCTGTGAGCCAGCCCAGGCAACACCCTAGGAGCCCAGAGGAACACAAGAGGCCCAGACCCTGCAATAGGGCACATTTGAGCAGAGACCCAGCTGAGGGAACAGCGGTCCTAGCACATAAGGTATCTGCACGAGGGAAGCAGTGAAGCCTCCAGGTGGTGACAGGATTCCCTTAGGTATGTAGGGAAGCGGAGGGTCATGGGCCTTGCAGAAGCCTGGCCCTCCTCAGGGTCGGGGACCCAGTGGAGTCTACTAAACAGTGATAACGAGGCCTGAGCCCAGGCAAGGGGCTCAGCCATGAATTCAAGGGACAGGACAGGGTGGGGACTGTGTCTACTGAGAAACAGGATGTGGCAGGAACGCAGTGTATCTAGACCTTTGGGCTTTAGATGTCTGTCCCCCAACACAGCAGTTGGCTGGGCATAGACTTGGGGCCAGCACTGACAGAACAAGTTTCCCTTGGAGCCAGGGTCAGGATCCAGGACCAGACAGATGTAAACACACAGACTGAAGGTTCTGACCCTGCATCAACCAGCAGTTCCAATTATTGATATCAGGCCTGCAGTGTGGGCCTGTGAGTAGCCTCTTCAGAAAGAGACAAACAGGTCAGGCTGAGAAGCCCTAGATCCTGCCCATTAAGCCAGGGAAGGGGAGAAGCTGAGGAGCCACAGAAGCACAGATGGTCAAACTACTGACCAGGAAGAAGTACTGGGTACTATGGCCAGGACATCAGCCTGTATAAGTGGATTCAGTAAGGGCCCCAGAACGTGTGGAAAGATCCAATGCTCAGGACCATGCTCCCTACACATGTGCCAGGCACCGATCATGCTTGCTCACATGCCAAGGCCACATGAGGCTATGGCAGCACCTGTGGAAATCCCAGGTGCCCAGGGCAGAGCCACCTTCCTCTCTGCTGCCAGGAACCAAGAGCGGCGGCAAGCATGGCAGGCCTCACAGGAGAGCAAGCTGCAGCCCCTCCCCAGCTGTGATGCCTGGTGAGTTCTGCCGCCAGGGGCATCTGTGTCAAGGGGCAGGAGGGGACAGGCCTAATGTGCTCCGTCCCTGCCTTCAGCACCCCCCCAAGCCCTGAGGAGGTACAGAGCTGGGCGCAGTCCTTCGACAAGCTGATGCACAGCCCCGCGGGCCGCAGTGTGTTCCGCGCCTTCCTGCGGACAGAGTACAGCGAGGAGAACATGCTCTTCTGGCTGGCCTGCGAGGAGCTGAAGGCAGAGGCTAACCAGCACGTGGTGGATGAGAAGGCGCGGCTCATCTATGAGGACTACGTGTCCATCCTGTCCCCCAAGGAGGTGCGCCAGCTGCTGGCACGGGTTGGGGTGGCCTGGGGAGGGTGCCTCTGACCTCGGTGCCCCGTCCCACAGGTGAGCCTGGACTCCCGAGTGCGGGAGGGCATCAACAGGAAGATGCAGGAGCCGTCAGCGCACACATTTGACGACGCGCAGCTGCAGATCTACACGCTCATGCACCGGGACTCGTACCCACGCTTCCTCAGCTCCCCAGCCTACCGCACCCTGCTGCTCCGGGGGTCCCCACAGTCCTCTTCAGAGGCCTAGGCTCCAAAGGGCTCAGGAACTCCACCCTCTGGTGGGCAGACTCAGGGCTCACACTAGTGGCCCCCACATGGCTGGCCCAGGATCTCCAGCCCTGGAAGCAGCCCAGGCCCAGGGGGAAGTGCCACACCCGTGACTCCACCCCTCACCAGCCTGCTGCTGCCCAGGACATGTCTCTTGTTGGTAGCAGGAGACCCTCCTACTTGAGCTGTCTGCACTGCAGAACCAGACCCAGAACCAGATTCAAGTGACAGGACCTGAATATATTTTACATATTCATGAACTCTAATCCTGGAAACATCTCCTTACTGTATGTTTTACCAAGAAAGAAAAAAAAAAAGTTTTCATATTTATCTCCATTCCTACACCCCCAAAATGAGATCTTATTCTTGAAGGTGTAGTTGAAACAGAAGCCTATATTTATGCCCACTTTGTGGGGGGAGACAGGAAAATGAGGGATCATCCTTGACTGTTCCCAGACCCTCCCCACAGCAGGGGCCTCTGGAAGCTGAACTCAGCCTCACCCAGGTGGGCTCCAGACCTGGTGTCTGCCTCCTGAGTCCTGAAGCAGGATCAGGCTTGAGCTGACACAGACTGCAGGAGTCCCTGGTAGGTATCATACCTCCCAGAGGGGTGGCCACTAAGGAGGCAACCTTCCCAAGAGTCCCTTGGTGCTGTCACAATGTTGTCTTCATCATAGGCCCCATAAGGCATCATCTCATTCCTCTGAATTTCTGGGAGCTTCAGTGACTTCAAGCAGGAATTGGCCAAGGGCTGGGACCCCATTCCCTTGGGGCAAACTGCATTCTGTCTCCCCCAGTGGAGGCAGGATGAGGCAGGCTGTCCTAAAGAGGGGGCTGAGCCCTGGCTGCCCGTCCCGTGGGTGGGTGCTGAGCAGGTCAGTCTGACCCCTCACATGGACCCCAGGTTGTCTGTGTGTATACAAAGCCCCTTCCCCACCTGCCCTCACAGCCAAGTCGGTAGGGCCTGCCCCATGGCACACTCAGGAGAGGCAGCGCCACCCCATCATCCTGGCCTCGTGTCACAGGTGATCTCTCCAAAAGTCGCCTAAGCTCTTGCCTCAGGAGCTGCCCTGCTAGGGCTAAGCCCAAGAGTTGCCTGTCCACAGCAGCAGAGAAGAAACAGATAGGCTCAGTTGAAGCCTGTGTATAGCCCACCAGGAGCAAGGCCCAAGGATGGCAAACAAGACATTTAATAACAGGGCAAAGGGCAGACAGGTGCACACCAGGCAGCTGGGGCAGGGCATGCCGTCTACTGGGGGTCTCCAGAGAAGCTGTGTCCACCAAGAATGCAGGAGGGGCAGCATTGGCCAGGACCTGGGGCTATAGCGCAACTGCACAAGTGCTCAGCAGAACTGCAGGGAAGCAGTGAGGCGACCAAGCCATGGTTTCAGGACCGCCAGGGCTGGGGTCTCCACCCGCCCCCACCATCCCTGAAATGACTAGGAGGCAGGCTGGGCATGGCCATCCCTGGTTCACGCCACAGACCCTACATAAGCCAAGGTACCCACTTACAGAGAATAGGGTTGGGGGTTGTCCTGAGCCCACCCACCTACCTTCCAGCGGTTTCCACATTCATTGCAAACAACAAAGGTGGTCATGGGCTCATCAGAGCTGCGGGTCTGTACCTGTAGGGCAGGTGGAGCCCAGGGTCACCACCAATCTCTGCCAAGGGTGTCCCTTGACCTAAGCAGTGCTGGCCTCAGCCCCTGGGGCAGCCTGGGTGACCTGATCTGAGAATGCCCAGTCTTCCAGAGCTGAGCCTGTTGGTACATGAGCCACCAATGGGGAAGTCCTTGTATGGGTTCGAAGGGCCTAGCAAAGCTAAGACTGTCAGCTGAGAATAGGAGGGACCCCATATTGGGGTGACGAGCAGGGATGCCAGTGACCATAGCCACCTTCCAGGAGGCACAAGGGCAAGCCTCATCCCACAGGACCATGGGAAACCAAGACAGCCCTGCACAGACCAAGGCCCCTTGCAGGGCTGGGGCCTTGTTTCCACAGGGAAACAGCAGTTCTCACTGGCCTCCGCAGCCTCACCAGACAAAGACTTATAACCTCCACCTTCTTCCCAAGCTCCCACCGTCACTTGTCTCCCCAGACACTTGGGCATCCATTTCCACAGCAGGGTCAGGATCCTGCCTGCACTGACATCCTCATGTCTCCTGTACTAGGCAGGACAGCCCTCCAGCTTCTGTACCCCAGATCAAGTGGGACACTACTTACTAGGCTGGGAGTCCTGGGGAAATGAGGGCCCTGAAAATGCAGGAGAAATCCACACTTGGGCCTCTGCCCTGGCCTAAGTCCAGGCATGAGAGCAGCCCCCACCCAGCCAGGCGGTGACAGGTGTGGGCTCCAAGGAGAGTATGAATGCCCAAAGACATGGGCTCAGGAAGTGGCAGCCACTCGCCTGCGTGTAGGTACAGTTCTTCTTCCTGCACTTGCCACAGGTGAACAGGTCTGTCTGAGTGCCACCTGTGCGTGCCATCTGGTGCTCGCGGATGGCCTCCTTGGTCATGGCCTTGCGGATCTCCTTCAGCTCATCACTGGCCATCTCCTGGGGTGAGGGGCCAAGCACTCAGCCTGCAGCCCCACAGAAGCAGCCCCCAGCCCCTGCAGTGGGGCTCACCTCCGAGGTCATCACCGCAATCTGCTGGGGGGTTATGGCACCACACAGCACATTCCGCCGGAGGTCAGGGTTCTTGGCATCCTTCAGGTTGGCAATGCGACTGCGCACACGGTTCTTGTACTTCATGTCTGTGTTTCCCACATCCCGGAAGATGCGTGCAGGCATTTAAGGACCCATGAGGCCACTGTGCTCCACCTGCCCTGCTGGGGGCCATGTGGGGATGTTCTGCCCAGCTACACAGGAGCACTCCACCCACCCAGGCCTGGTGAGGAGCTGAGGGGCCACAGTGCTGCACCTCCCCCAGACACATTCCTAACTGAGATCTAGGCCCCACCAGCAGGCCATGCCAGCCTCTTGGCTCCTCCAGGGAGGGCCCTCCCAGGGCTAGCCACCCCATGATCCAGAGAGGCACAGGGCAGCCCAGCAATGGTATCCCCCAGCCACCAAGAGGACCTGGGGCCAGTAGCCTATAGACCACCAGAAGCCCTGGGCCCCAAAATCCCTGCACAAAGGATATATTCCTCAATCTGGGCCGACAGTCGCTCACAGTCTGCACCAACAGCCGCATGGTCATCTGCAAGAGGGAGCCCTCACTTGCCACCCACTTGCTTTTCTGCCTGCACCAAACCCTGGCAGCGAGGAGATACACTCACATCCCTGGGGTCACTGCCCAGGATCCAGGTTCCCTGGTAACCCCAAACACCTCCTGCCTCCTCCAGGGTCACAACAGATTGGGGGAAGAGAGCCACATCCCTGAAGCAGGCCTCTACAGCAGGCAGGGGCAGGCCACCCTGTGAGTCTGGGTGCATATCCAGCCAGGGCCTGCCAGGCACTCACGGTCTGTTTGCAGGGCAGCGGTCAGCATCTCCCGGCACTTGTTGCGCACAGCATCACAGGTAACAGGCACTGGGGGAAACGTGGTAATCCTTGGGGTGGACAGCATCCTGGGCAGCTCCGGCCTCTTGCGGCTGGAGAGACAGGGTTAGACTTAAGGCCACAGGCACCCTAGTAGGATGCTGGTCCCCAGGAAAGTAAATGTCATGGCACTGTCCCCACCTTCAAAGCCAGTCTGCTGTACCCTGACAGGCCCTGGCAATGGCCTATCTTCAGTCAATGCCCATGCAGCCTGCCCAGCTCCCCAGAGGGAAAAGTAGACTGTAAAGTCCCTAGTGATCAGGGCTCACGCCCCAAATGGGGACAGAATGCTGGATTCTTCTCCCAGAATGATCTGTGCAGCATCCCCAGCTGCTCAAAATGAGCTGGGGATTTCCTGACACCTCTAAAATGTTCCCCTTGCAGAGGACCCAACCATGGGCCACTTTACAAATACCTCCCTCTGTTGATGGCAAACCAAGGACAGGGAGTGACCTATAGCTGCCTGGAGGAAAGATGACGCAGGAGCTGCCCAAAGTTCAGCCTGTCCTGACCAGGGCCCAGCCTCCATTCACTTACTGCCCAGACTGGTCAAGGGCAAAGCGACCCTCAACCACAGCCTGTCACCAGCAGAATTCCCAGTCTCCATAGCAACAGGGGCCTGACTTCCCTCCTGGGGACAGTGATGGCCACATATACTTTCAGGACAGGAGAGGGGAATCAGACACCCTGCTTCTGATTCTGAGCAGGATCTTGTAGAAGGGGTTCCAGCCTCAGGCTGAAGGGGACATCCAGAGCAGGCCAGTGAGAACTAGACCAGGACAGGGTCTTGAGGAAGCAGGCAGAGGGTTCCTACAGAGGATCAGATGTGCAGCAGCTCTCTGCTGAGGAAGATGTATGTCAGGGGTCTCATTGACATCTGGGAAGACATGGCCACCCACCTCAGATGGCTGGGGCAGGGAGTCTCAGCTGTGAGACACAGTGCCCAGCATGAGGCTGACAAACATCCTTAGAGAAAGCCCCTTCTTCAGTGCAGTGCCTAAGCACATGAGCATCAGCACCCTTTTTCTGCTGAGGCAGGAGGGTGTACACCTGAATTCAGGTATGCTACCTGGGATCCATGGCCTCTGAGCCATCCTTTGAGGATGATGTGGGCAGAGGTGTGCCCTTCCCCCGGTTCCTGGTTTTGGCATCAGAAGCATCTGCCATTGTCAGAAAAGAGAGGGACAGACTGCTCAGGGGCAGGCCACCATCAAGGTTCAGTCCATCACCACCAGCCCTTGTCCAACAAAGTGCCAGGAGGCCACCAGGTCCTCCTGCCAGTGGTCCTCTCTCCCCCATCAAGCCCATCTACCTCCCCTCACATTCCCCCACTCAAGCAGCTCACTGTGAGGCCCCTCCAGGGCCCCCTCCTGCCCATCCAGGGCCTGCCTTGGGGACTAGGACATGAATATGGTACTCCCAAAGGCCACACAACTGGAAAGTCTCAAGAGATGATGATCGTCTCTCAAGGGTGTGGACAGAACTCAGGAGAGGCTTGGTCCTTCCCAGGTCCAGAAACAAGGCTACCTCCCTACCCCATGGGGGATCTGTGCCGCCCAGGCATCCTGTCCCCAGGAGGAGACCATCTTCCCTCAACCCAACTTTCTCTAGTGGTAGCTCCATCTCCTCCTCCTCCATCACTGGGAACCTGGAGCATCCTGGCCTTACCCTTCTCCTCTGTGTGATCTAAAACAGCCCAACTCCCTCTTTCTAGGGCTCCTGGATGTCCTCAATGTTCAGTCCAGGTTCTGCACTGGACTCTGCTCTCTACCTGTTCTATATGGAAATCACTCCCCAACACACACCTTTGTTCCAATAGTCATGCCCTACAGACTATCCCACCCATCACTGATGGGCACCCATTGGTCCACTTCCACCCTGAGCTTGGCTCCAGACTTCCTGTAGCCCACTTCCAGGAGGCCAGCTCAGGGTAGCACAGCCAGCAAGAGGCCAAGTGTCCCCTGAACCAGCATGTGGCCTGACCCACACCCAGGAGCTTCTTCCAGGACTTGATGAGGGACTTGGCCAGCGCAATGACCTCCTCGTCCGAGCTCTGTTTCCGCAGGGCGTTGACAGACATCCCAACACGGGTGGACTGCAAGGCAAGTGGCCTAGGTTGGGAGATAGTGGAGACCCATCCCAGGAGTCAAACCCTCTTAGCAGACCCTTGGTGGCTTCCATAAGGCAGGGTCTGGGGATAAGTCATGAGGAAGTAGACACCTCTCTTAGTGGCTCTTGTCCCATTTGGAACTCAGGACAGAGTGAGTTATTCTGAGATGTACCCTCCCTGCCTCATCAAGCATTAGAGAAAGGCAGGAACCCTCTCCTCAAAACTGGTGTTTGTGCCAACCAAACCCTAGGGTGGGGGTAGGCATAGGAAGCCCTGCCACATGCCAGCGGCATGACTATTCCTGGAACTGTGCTGGGCTGCAGCAGGCAGGGCCTACCTGGAGCAGGTGTAGAGTGATAGGCATGGCCTTCAGCTCCCGCAGCAGGTCCATGGCTCCCTCCTGGAAGGAGAAAGGACCTTCATAAAGGAACTTTAGACCTCAGCAGACAATCTTACCTCCTGCCCATGAGGGAAGACACAAGGCAGTAACAATTTGGAGATCAGAAAGAAACCATAATTATTCCACCAGGAGATGCTCAGAGCTCTGCACCAAGAGAGTTTCTGCCCCATGTCAGGGGGGCTTTATTGCCCCTATCTCAGGGTAGGAGAAGGAAGGGCTTTGTAGTCTCACTCCTCACAGGTAACATGGCTTCCCAACCATATCCCTGGCAATGACCTCCCTGACCTCACTCAACATCAGGTCATTGACCAAACAAGAAGAGTAGAAAGGCCACAGCTCCTTCCCAGTAGTAAGGAACACACCCAGATGAAGGTATACCCCAAGTTCCTTGGCCCCCTGTCCCATCCAGGCCCTGGTGGGTAGGATAGCCACTCCTTATAGTGCTCAGCAGGCCAAACCCTTAGGGAACCCTCACTCTGGTTACACCACAACTAGCACCCACAAGGCTCATAGTCCCACTCCTCATGTATCGCCCCAGGACAGCCCCCATCCCTCCTCTGGACCTTGCAACAAATCCCCTGGTCTCCCTCCTCTGCTCCATCCCTGCCCAAGATCTTTATTTCCTTAAAATCTTCATCATACTTCCACAGCAGACGAGCTCCTCCATATTCCCTAAGGGTGCCACCCCAGGACCCTTGCTCCTGAAGATGCTCTGCCCAATACCCTCCCCAGCACATTGACAGATTTCATGCCCCCCAGCTTTGTTCAAACACCTTCTCCTACTTAGGACTCACCTCATGTAATACCCTACCCTGCCCCTGCCTTGCTGTCCTCCACAAACCACATCACTTTATCCTGCTGTATGCTCACATTGTGTCTCCCCACACTACAAGGGGGCC
The DNA here is from genome assembly GCF_047511675.1 of Marmota flaviventris. Classification (NCBI taxonomy): domain Eukaryota; kingdom Metazoa; phylum Chordata; class Mammalia; order Rodentia; family Sciuridae; genus Marmota; species Marmota flaviventris. The sequence continues at coordinate 203,379,803 of NC_092499.1, read as the reverse complement.
AAGACAACCCACCCAGCCACTCAGGTAGAGAAGCTGGCCTGCCCTAGTATGTGTGACTTCTATGCTAAGGCACCCCCTGTTTACCCCACCAAGGTAGATCCTACCCCTCTGGCCCTGCAAAGACCAGCCCTGAGGTGACCTCTGGGAGGACAGGTGATCCCCCAGAGGCAAAGGCAGTCCTCCCCTGCAGCCATGTGCACCAGGTGACACAGCTCCAGAGAGTCATAAAAACCACACTAAAGCCACAAGTCCCCAAGGGTCCTCTCAAGTGCTGCAAGAACCCGGGAGGCCCCTCCTCTGCATCCTCTCATGCTGTGCTTCCACCAGCCATCCATGCCTTGTCACCCCTCCTGCCAGCTCATGTGTTGCCATCAGAAGCATCTGCCATTGTCAGAAAACAGAGGGACAGACTGCTCAGGGGCAGGTCACCATCAAGGTTCAGTTCATGACCACCAGCCCTTGTCCAACAAAGTGCCAGGAGGCCACCAGGTCCTCCTGCCAGTGGTCCTCTCTCCCCCATCAAGCCCATCTACCTCCCCTCACATTCCCCCATCTCAGCCCCCTCCCACTTAGGGTTCCTTCAAGGAACAAAACACCTTTCTACGGTCAGCAGGTCATTATTCACTCCCTCTCTGCTGCCCACCATAACCCAGAGATAAGTAAGCACAGTCTTGGAGGGGTTGTTTCCAGCTTAAACAAATGTGTGGGAGCCTGCCCCCTTCCTGGTGTACACCCTAGGCCCGACCATGGCCAACGGGAGCCCAGGCCCAACCCTGCTTGTTCCAAATAGCTACCCGGACCCACACTGAAGTCACAGCCCTGGGCAGGCTACACAGGCCTGAAAAGCCCGTGACTCAGCCGCCTTCACCACCCGGAGTTGTCCCGTGGGGGCGCGGTCCCATTCAGTGCGCTGGCGGGCTCCTTCCAGACCCCTCCCCACCCGAGCCAGGCAGGATGCAGGATGCGCAAAGGATGCTCCCTGGAGGCTGCACGGGTTGCCAACGTATGAAGCTGGGCTGGACCCTGGAGGCCTCGCACGCCTCGCACGCCTCCTCTGAGGCTCAGCATCCGCAGTCAAGCGGTCTGGCTGCAGGGGCAGAGCCGGCCCTACTCCGCTCTCCACCACCTGCCCACACCGGCTGGCTGCTGGCTGAGGCCCGGCTAAGGGAGGGAGAGAATTTATTAGAGGAACCTCGTTCTTAAGGGTTGTGACAGACAAGGAGAAGCCGGGCCAGGGCAGGAACGCCTCCCGCCGCCTTCGGGCCGGAGGGCCGGCAGGGCGGGGCGGCGTCTAATCCAGAGCGGTGGTCCGGGGACGAGGTGGAGGGCGGGCCCGGGGCGGGGGTCTCGGCCAGGGCGACATCTCGTCCCGCCTGCGGTGGGCACGATGGGGTCTCGGCGGGATTCGGGACCCGGGGTCCTGGCGGCCCGCGCCCCTCACCGCGCTCTTTCTGGTCACCATCTTGTCCAACCTCCGGGCGATCCGCGCAATTTCCTCCTCCTTGCCCATCATCGCCTTGGGGCCAGCACCCTGCTCAGCTCAGCAACCCAGCCCGGCCGGACCAGGGCCGCAGCCGCCGCGACCCTCGGCCCAAACCCCCCGATCGGCGGCTGCGCACTGCATGATGAGATGCGGAGTCCCCGCCCCACGGACTACAACTCCCAGAAGCTCCAGCGGCGCACACAGCTTCCTGGGAAAAGTAGTCCTGACAAGGCCTCCAGCGGATGACCCAGCCCACAATACCCTGCGCAGAGGACGAGAGGGCGGGGCGGGGAAGGAGTGGGAGGAGGGAGGGGCGGGGCAGTCAGGGCGGAGCGGAGTGGGGGCGGGGCTAGGATGAAAAGAGGAGCGGCGAACAGGGAGCAGGGCAACGGGCGGCGAGGGACTAAGGTGAGAAGGAGGAGCGACGGGCGGGGCGGGAGGAGCTAGGAGGAGGAGGCGTGGGCGGGGCGGGGAGGGACTAGGGAAGGAGGAGGAGCGACGGGCAAGGAGGGGAAGGGCTAGGGGAGTAGGAGGCGCGGGCGGGGTGGGACGGGACTAGGGGAGCAGGAGGCGTGGGCGGGGCAGGGAGGAACTAGGGGAGGAGGAGGGGCGACGGGCGGGACGGGGAGGGGCTAGGGAAGGAGGAGGCGCTGGGCCGGCCACGATGACTTCTTTACGTTTGTTCCCTGTCGCTCCCACTTTCCAGATGTTCTCCTGGTTCCCTTTTCCCTGTCCTGTGGCTCCGCTGACCCCTGCACTCGTCGTCCTAGGGCATAGTTTGAATTGTTCATGCCTCTGGTAGAGGTTCCTCCACCAAGAAGCCTGCGGGCATTGGGCGGTGTGAGGGGCAGTAGCCAGAAGTGGGGCCTGGAAGGATGCCGGCCCCTTGAGGAAGACGCCCTGGAATCCTGGAGAGGCTGTGAGGACAAGTCCAGCCTCCGAAGTCAGCCTTCCAGGGCACAGATCCCAAGCTCTGCACACTGACTGCTTTTTCCTCAGTCCCCCCACCTGTGACTTGGGACTATAGAGTCCCCTCACAGCACTACTGTCAGGATGATGTGCACTGACTCATACTGGGAACAGAACAGGGCGGTTAGCTCTCGTGGCATTGCCACGGAGGTTTCCAGGAAGGGACAGATTGCCCTCAGCCAGAGGATGCCAGGTCAGAGAGAGAAGAGGCACAGGGCCAGCATCTCCACCACTGCCTTCCACCTGCTCAGGATGCAGATGCTGGGTGGTGTACTGGAGGGGCACAAATCTGGGGGAGAGTGCAGGCCAAGGGACTGGTGACTATATTCTTATGGGGCCTACTGTTACTGAAATTAAAGCCAAAGAACCATGAGGCCAGGTGGCAGGTTGGGCTGACCAGACACCCTGGGCTGACCAGCCCTGGGCTCTCAGTGTCATTAATTAGATATGATTGAACTCCCAGGAGTTATTGTGCAAATGGAAACATGGTCATGGTCAGTTATGAGATTCATCTTCTTTAATATTTATTTTTTACTTGTAGTTGGACACAATACCTTTATTTAATTTACTTATTTTTATGTGGTGCTGAGAATTGAACCCAGGGCCTCCGCACATGCTAGGTGAGCGCTCTACCGCTGAGCCTCAATCCCAGCCTGAGAGTCACCTTTATCACGAGGAAAAAGCATGGGATTCCTTATAGGTAACAGTGTTTACAAATGCACCCCATGATGGGTGAACACAGCCGTCCCAGCTTCCACATGGACTGATTTTGCCCCTTTTTGTGAGCCAGGTCTATTTTTCAGCCCAGCCTAACCAAGCTAATCCTCTGTGGCCAGTATCCTGTGTGCAGGAGTGAAGGCTAAGTGTCCAGCCACACCATGAGCTCCAAGAGAGGCTGGAACCACATACTCTTCAACCACCTTCTGAAGAGCTGATACCAACCATACCAACGAGCTGTCAGGATCCCATAAAACCAGTTCTGGGGCTACCCTTGTGCGAGAACCCCAGAAGAATGGCTTCAGAGCTCCAGGCTGTGAGGGCTGCACAGTTGGCTCCCCGCCATCCATGGTGTCAGGTCCATGAACACTGCCCAGCCAGCCCTTGGAGACACAGGTTTCTCAGGACAGAATTGATTTGAAGGCCACCTGAAGGAAGCCCATACCCAAGCTGAGGGAACCTCTGACTACCAGGATGCATCATCACGTCACCCCCACATGCTCTGTGTACTGTTGCTGGGAACCCCAATGGTCACTTCACCCAGGAGTGAACCTTGCCCTTCAGTGAGTCAGGAAATCAGCACTTGAGTTTTAAGGGTGACAGTTGTGGGGAGATGCTTCATAGCTGTGTGCTGATACGATCGATCAGTTTCCTTTACAGTCCCGTGCGTTTCACTCAGATACTGTCGTTTTGCATGGCACCAACACAAGGACAGGGAACTGAGGAGCTTCCAGCCAAGCACCAGGGCTGCTTGCTGAGCAGAGTGCGGTGCTGGGCTGCAAGTCTTGGGCTCACTTCCCTCCTCCAGAAGAGGCCAGATAGCGTCCCTCCTTGGGCTGCAGTAGGGCCATATGAGATGGCTCAAAGGAGTCTGCCATATCTAGGGGGTCTCCCCTGGGCTCCCTTGGTATAGCCCTTGAGGAAGAAGGCTGGGAGGCTGGGTCTCTGTGCAGGAGGTGTCTCCTGAGTGGGTCCAGCCTGTGGGCTGCATCAGGGTACAGGCTGAGAAGCATGATAGCCTGGCCCACAGCAGGAACAGGTGAGGAAAGGAAGGAGTAGACCAGGCAGATGGGGTGTTAGAGGCTTCCATCTGGGTGGGTCCCACTGAGGCTGGAAGTGGCCCATGATATGAGCAGCAACAGCCTGTAGGTGGCAGGAACGAGCCACAGACGGGCCTGGACATTTCATCCTTCCCTAGGGAGGTCCAGCAAGCTCCCAGCAGGAGTCACACTGTCCAGACAGGACCACTAAGCAACCAGGATGAGAATGTGGCCCATCCTGAATGGCTCTTGCTTATAAGGTTGTGGCACCGACCAACTCCAACACTCCTAATCCCAGTCTTAGAATCCCTGTTCCCAGGCCCCTTCTGTGGTCCTAACCTCTATGCCCTTGCTCAGAGGCCCCCCTGGGCTGGGCCTCATCAATCTGGGAAACTTCTTTTCTGGAGCATATTACCCCCAAAACTTCCTGGGCCCCTAGAACCTCCAGGCCCTCAGGAAGCCACAACCAGGTATGACATCAGGACAGGAGGATTCTCCTGGGGATGTTTGCCCCAACAGGGCCCTGTGTTCCCTAGGCCTCACCTTAACTCAGCACAGGGGGAGGGGAGGGATGTCACACTACCCAGGTTGCCAGAACCTAGGAACCAGGACAAGAACAACGTGTCACACAGGTAGAGTGTTCCTGGTAGGAGCCTGGCTTACCCTCCCAGCCCAGCCACCACAGGAGGCCCCCCACTCCACTTCCCATGATGCCCAGACTCAGATTCACCCCACCAGGAGCCCCTGCAGAGGTCCACACCTGCCCCCTACTCCCTGAGGCTGAGCCCCCAGCTTCCTTAGGGATTCTGCCCCTTCCTGCAAGGTATCTTTCATACTTGGTGCTTTTCAAGAGAGACACACCTAGGTCTACCCTCAGGACCCCTTGGTGGGCAACCAGCACTATCCTGGGGCCTCTAAGGGGGAGATATCCCAGCTTGGAGTTCTAAGGGGTGGCCATGGCCCTGAGGAGGTCTAGGAATATCCCCCAGGGTCTACCCTACCAGGTCTGCAGCACATTTGGCCCCCAGCCTACCCCTCCCCCTCCTCAGGCCAGGAAACAGCGGAAGCTCAGGCCATTTATTTTTCTATTTGTGTCCCCCCACCTCCTCCGCTGCCTCCCCCAAAGCCGGCCATGACCCCAGTGACCAGCACAGTGCTTCCCCTCTTGACTGAGGCAGGGCGGTGGTGGGAAGGCTCCTACTGCCAAACTCACATGGAGCCCCCCTTTATTTCCCATCACCAGGAAGTGGGGGGGATGATGCAGCCTCAGGAGCCCTACCCCTCTGTTACCCTGGAGTAGGGGCTGTATTCCAATCCATAAGACCCTCCAGCCTACTGTGGGGCTTCAAGGTCTCTGCCACAGGGCTCTATGGAGCTGTGATCCCAGCCAATCCCACATAAGCCTCCCTTGGATGCTAGCCTCTGAAGTCAAACAGGACAGAGACCAGAACTGACATGCAGCTCGTCTCCCACCCCTGCTGCTGCTGGCTTTGCTGATGCAGGTCCTAGCCATCTGGCCTCAGTCTCCCAGTCTGCAGAATGGGAAGAATCACCAGCTCAGGACAGTATCTCTTGGAAAGTCCCCAGCCAGCCCATAACCTGGCCAAGGGCCCAGCTCCCTCCCCCAGAGACAGCATTGGGGGAGGCAAGAGGCATCCCCCAGAGGCCAGTGTCAGCCCTGGCTGCCTGCAGCAGGCTCACTCTAACAATGCACTTCCCCCACACAATTCCCAGAAATGCCGCCCTCCTGCCTTGCCAGCCCGCCAGCCCGGCGGCCACTCCACCCTCCTCCTCCCCAGGGGCCCTAGACGGCCACAGGGTCAGGGGCAATGGGTGAAGCATGGAGGTCTGAGTCCCTGCAGCAAACCCAAGGAGTCCTGAGGCAGCCTGCCCTGCCCTCCTGCAGAGACCAGTGAGACTCCTGGGCCAGCCAGAGCATGGCCCTGGGTGAGGGCAGCCATGGCCAGGCCCCCTACAGGAGCAGAGCCCCTGGCCTTTCAGCTGTGCTGAGGCTGTGGGAAGCTGTCAGATCACACCCTCTGCTCAAACCCTCAAGTCCCCAAGGCTCATTCAGAGAAACTGGCAAGACCCTCCCAGACCCCGCTGGGCCCTGGCCCTCTGTACTCCCCGCCTTTGCACACTGCAGCCCCTTCCCCAGGGCCTCTGCAGGCTCCTACGTCTCCTTCACACATTCCCTTCAGGTTTTCAGACATTGGCTCAAAAGTCACCTCATGAAAAGACAAACTTGTCACCCCAACACAGCCCTCCTCAGGCCTGACACCCTAAATTGTGATGTTTAGGGTTCTGTTGATTTTCTGTCTCTCCACACTAGAATAAAATATTCCCAAGCAGGGAGTTGGGTCTTTTTGTTGTCTACCAAATTCCTACCTCTTAGAGTATGGCCTGGTACCAGCTGGTACTCAGTCCCCAAGAAGTGGACACAGCCATTCCTGTCTGTGACCAAAGAGGGTGGGCAGTCCCCTGGGCCCACGTGCAGCCCTGCTGGTTTTCCACCAAAGCCATTTACAAAGCCAGGACCAGCCACAGAGAGACAAACAGATTCCAGGTGTCCACTGGCTATAAGGCAGTGTTCTTCCTCTCTGTTCCTGGCCTCCCTTTCTCCCATCTCCCAGTCTGGCAGGGGAAGGCAGGGCAGTCAGGTTGGACACTGCCCTCCAGGGACCCAGGGGAACCAGCCCACCTATGCCCCCACAAAAAACACCAAACAGACCAGGGCACATACGGGTACAGGACCAGCAATGCCCACAGACAGGTCCTGGACACAGAGCCCAATAAATGCAGTCGCAGACGCACAGGGGGCCACAGGAGGCTTGGGGCAAAGCCAGGGTGAAGCCAGCAGCCACCAGCAGGGGCCTGGGCGCTGGGCAGAAGGTCTGGCGCCGGCTCAGCCCAGGCGGCCCTCCACTCCCTGCTCCGCCGCACTGAGGCCGGCCAGCCTTCCTTCCTGAGTGGGTTTCCTGGCCCCGCCCTACAGTTGCCACGGAAACCCGGAGCAGCCCAGTCCAGGCTGGTTCCCACGGAGCCCCTGCGGAGCCGCCTTGCTGGGGAGGCCCACACAGCACGCGGCAACACTCAGGAGGACACACACATCCATGCAGCCCCCAGGGCAGAACACCCCTGGAGGGTTGCCCAGCAGCACCCCCCCCAGGCGTGCGCAGCATGGGACACCCCTGGAAGTGGGCACAAGCTGGGATAGCACCCTCCGCACCTGCATGCCCTCCACAGCACAACACCCCAAACTCTGGAGCAGTCTTCAGACATCACCGGGACCCTGGACGCACCCTGCTGCTTGTGACCTGCTCACTCACTCCATAGGACATGTTCCAGGCTGCCTTTGGCTTTCACACCCCCACCTCATGAAAAGACAGACACGGACACTCCAACACAGCCTGTGCCCCGCAACACAGAAAAGTCCCCACCCTGTCTGGCTTGCCCTGGAGCACCCAGGGTAGGTAAGATGCACCCCACACAACAGTCTGAGTGTCACTCCTTAGACTACAACAGCACCCACTGGTCTCGCGCACTAGCAGGCCCCACATAACCATACCCTCACTGCCCCACCAGTCCAACACCCCACAAGCACATCCCAGTGCCCACACCACCATCTAGCACTTATGCAACTGAGTCCACTTAATGTGGTGAATTGTGCACTGAACCCTGATCCCAAACCCAGCCTTTTAAAGCATTTGTACCCACTTGGGTCTGTTTGCACCCTCATGCCAGGTGTGCCCAGGCTGCTTCTGCCTGCCTCACTTGCCCTTCCAGGACTGAAAGCAAGGCACAGAGCAGAAAGTCACACTGTCCTCAGAAAAGGCTGAGTGTCCACCTGACCCAGACCTGTCACTGGCAGAGTCACACACACCCACTGGTTCTGAGACAGCAGGCCCTGACCACAGGAGAGAGGTCAAGGATGACCCCATTCTCACATTCTCCCTGCTGCATCCTCTGGAGGCTGGACCTGGAGCCCAGAAAGGCAGAGGTGGATAGGGTCTAAACTGGGCAGCTGGCTCCAAAGCCAAGGTATCAGAGGACCAGAGGCACTCTCCACCTGGAGCCCCATCCAACAGGGACCCACCCCATCCTTTGGGAGTGGAAGTCTAATTGGTCCCAGCCTCACTGTTCCTGAATCAGCCAGGGCCCGGCTGGTGGGAGCCTGGGAGGTCTGTGCCCAGGCAGCGCCTGGGAGGTCCCTTACCCCCAGCCCAGAGCTGAGCTGATCCCCCACCCAGAACCACTGAAGGGAGTACCCAGCATCCTCTGCAGGCTTCCCAGCAGCCAGGATCCAGCCCAGACTGAGGGAGAGGCGCAGGTAAAGGACAGGGAGGACAGGGTCCACTCGGTGTCTACCTTGGCTCCACACTTGCAGAGAAATGTTGCCCCTCGTTCCCCATTTCTGTGGGCTGGGGCTAGAAAAAGGGTTCCCATTAGGGTGGGCAGCAGCAAACCTGGCCAGGCCAGGCTGAGGTGGGCTCTAAAGATAAATGTGCCTTCATTTGGACAGAGCTAGGATCGCAGCTCAGGGAATTGAGGGCCATATTTTCCTCAGCAGGACCCTTGGTCTTCAACCCACAAGTCTTCATCTTCTTATGGGAGAGTCCAGCTTGTCTGGCTCCCCAGACCCTGGGTAGCCTCCAGCACTGGGGTCCACCTCACCCCACAGCCAGGCGGATAGGCATCACGCAGACCACACACAGACAGCAGTCTCTCCACCAGATGCCACTCCCCCAGCACAGCCAGCCACACCTACACCAGCCCTCCTACAGCCCTGGGGAGGCCCTCCAACCCTGAGGTTCCAGGGTCAGGGCCACCCAGCTGACGGCAGTGCCCTCCCCCATTATTGTCCCATCTGGACAGTGGGCGGGGCTGCCATCCTCACCCCTGCCAGGCAGCACAGAGAGGGCAGCCTGACCCTGCAGAAGGAAGGTAGCACCCTACCAGGCTCCCCGAGCCCAGCTCACAGGACATGACAGCCGGACACCTGAGTCTCACAGCTCAGCCAAGAAGGTCACTGGCTGGCGCCAGGGGAGGTGACTACTGGAGGGACATGTGCAGGGTGGAGGAGGGGGTGATGAGGTAATGCCGGACACAGCAGGCCACTATGTTCAGAGCACTTGGATGACTCTGGGTCCTTAGGGGCTGCAGAGTGTCTGGCAGAGCCCCAAGGGAACTCTAAATCCACCCAGTGTTGGGGGGGCCTACTACAAAGGACCCTGGAGGCCGTCTTCAGGAGCCCCAGGGACCATCACTGCAGACCACTCACTGCCCCTGCTGAGTCAAGCCCTGGCAACCCCAGCCTTCCCTGGTGACCCCAGGCTGCACCAGCTCTGGGTAGAGAGAGCCTCTGTCCAGCACTTCCCAGTGGGAGACCAGGGTGGCCCTGACTCTTTGGACCCATTCCCCAACCTGGAGTACTAGAAAAGCTTTCCATCCTCCACTATGCCCCCTACTGGCTGCCCAGTCCACCTACCCGCAATGAGACCTGGCCAAGAGAGTTGGCACCACTGTAGAGCCCTGTGGATTGGTCCACCTCCATGCCCACCACCACCGCCTATCTCGTGAGAAATGCCAGAAGCCCCCCTCCTGGGGCCCCAACTGCTCCTCATGCAGGAGGTACTAGGGCCAGTGATGGACTGGGGAGATCTAGGAAGCAGCCTGGGAAACCCAGTCTTTTATTGGCCTACGTGACAATCTGTGAGGCAGGGATGATGGACATGGGACAGTCCTCAGGCTGAAAGACCCTTGGGGTTCCAGCCTCTCCCTGGGACAGGAGTGCCCTGGGGGCAGCTCAGGAACAGCCACTAGGGATTCATACAGGACCTACCCCATTCCTCAGGAGATACTGCATGTGGTCTAGGAAACCACCAGAGACTACACATGCCTGGAGTGCCTGACATCTGTGGCCTCAAATCATGGTGCTCAGGGGGAGGGGTACTCTGGCATGATAAGGGGAGGTGTAGAACATCCAGGTGGATGCTAGGATGGAGATCCTGACCCCAGCTGGGCTGCCCACAACAGTCCACCTTCTCCAATAGAACCATACTTGGAGCCAGGTGTGGTAGCCATCCTGTAATCCCAGAGGCTCAGGAGGCTGAGGCAGGAGGATCACAAGTTCAAGGCCAGCCTCAGCAATTTAGCAAGACCCTGTATCTAAATAAAAATTTTAAAAATGTCTGGAGATGTGGCTCAGTGGTTAAATGCCCCTGGGTTCAATCCCTGGTGGAAGGAAGGAAGGAAGGAAGGAAGGAAGGAAGGAAGGAAGGAAGGAACCATACTCAGTTTTCTCAGAAGAAGGGAGAAGTTCCCTGGATGACAGCCAGCAGCTTCTGGAGCTCAATCCCTTCCTGATGTGCATCAATGGACACAGGGAACATTAGTGAAGCTGGAGGTTCTTCTGAAACCGCCCCCATAGGCTTGCGGGCCCCAGGGGGGAGACCTCAAAGAAGACCCAGTGCTCCCCTGCCTCCCTGGCCCCACCTGGTCCAGCCTCCTTGCTCTGTCTGTCCTGCTGGCCTCTGCAGAGCAGGGGAGCTAGATGCCATGGGTTCCAGCTCCACCATGCAAGAGTTGGAGAGTGGGAATGCGGCCAGGGTCCCTGCACACCCAGACTCCCTGCTTCTTGGGGTCCCTGTAGGGTTAGCCTTGCTCCACAGTGGAGGGTTTGGAAGTGAAGGAGGGAAAAATAGGCCCATCTTCTCCTCTAATCCCTGGGACAGGCTTGGAGTTGAAAGTCCCCAATGCTGAATTCCAATTGCATGCGCTGGAGGGTTGTGGGGAAAGGAACACCTCAAAACACAGGCGCTTTTCCCACGGTGATTGACTAGGGAAGGCGGCCTCCCAAGAACTTTGTGCTAAAATAAATCTGCCTCTTTCCAACGCAACCTCATGGCACTGCCCACTCCCCCAGATACTGCCTGGGGGTCTTTCTCCGTGGGTGGGGCGGCGGCAGCTCGGCTCCGAAAGCCTTACAACCTCATGAGGACTCCCTCCTTCCAAACCCCAGCCCAAACCAGCGGCCTTCTCCTACTGGGGGTCTCTCCTTCAGAGACAGCGCGGGGGGGTGGGGGGCTCTGCTCAGGGGAGGCCTTGGCGGGATCCGGCCCAGCCCAAGAAGAAAGGGAGCCCCCGGGGGAGGGGGCGGCCCTGGACCCAGCCTGCCCCGCCCCAGCCTGCCAGACCCGCAGCCGATTGGCCCCTCGCCGCTATATCTGGGCGCCCGCCCGGCACAAGGCCACCAACATCCCCACCGTTGCCCGCCCGCTGCAGGTCTGTCCTCCGCGTCCTGCCCCACAGTGCCCACCATCCTTCCTCTGCGCTTCCGCGCTGCGTTCTGCCCAGGCCGCGCCCAGCTGGAATGCAGAGATCGCCGCCCGGCTACGGCGCAGACGACCCGCCCGCCCGCCGCGACTGTGCATGGGCCCCGGGCCCCGGGGCCGCCGCTGAGCCGCGCGGTCTCCCCACCGCGCCCGTCGTGCCCGCAGCGCCCGCTTCGCCACCCAGCCCGCCACGCAGTCCGCCACGCAGCCCCGAGCCGGGGCGCTATGGCCTCGACCCGGCCGGCCGCGGGGAACGCCAGACTGCCGACGAGTCGCGCATCCGGCGGCCCATGAACGCCTTCATGGTGTGGGCGAAGGACGAGCGCAAGCGGCTGGCTCAGCAGAACCCGGACCTGCACAACGCGGTGCTCAGCAAGATGCTGGGTAAGCTGCGGAGCAGGGGAGGGGAGGGAGTAGGAGGGCTGGGGGACTTGGGCTGGGGCGCTGGAGATTCGGGCCCGGGCAGAGGGGTCCGAGTCATACCCTCGCAGCTTGCCCAGGTGGCACGCAGGGTCCGATGGGCCGTGCACCCGACGGCCGTCCACTCACCTGTGTGCGCGGCCCGCAGGCAAAGCGTGGAAGGAGCTGAACGCAGCAGAGAAGCGGCCCTTCGTGGAGGAAGCCGAAAGGCTGCGCGTGCAGCATTTGCGCGACCATCCCAACTACAAGTACCGACCCCGACGGAAAAAGCAGGCGCGCAAGGCCCGAAGGCTGGAACCTGGCCTCCTGCTCCCAGGCTTGGCGCCGCCGCCGCCGCCGCCGCCTCCTGAGCCCTTCCCGGTGGCGCCTGGCTCGGCGCGAGCCTTCCGCGAGCTGCCCCCACTGGGTGCCGAGTTCGACGGCCTGGGGCTGCCCACACCCGAGCGCTCACCGCTGGACGGCCTGGAGCCCGGCGAGGCCGCCTTCTTTCCGCCGCCTGCGGTGCCAGAAGACTGCACGCTGCGGGCCTTCCGTGCGCCCTATGCCCCGGAGTTGGCCCGGGACCCCAGCAGCTGCTTTGGGGCTCCCCTGGCCGAGGCGCTCAGGACCGCGCCGCCCGCCACACCCCTCGCTGGCCTCTACTACGGTGCCCTGGGCACGCCGGGCCCATACCCCAGCCCGTTGTCGCCGCCGCCGGAGGCTCCACCGTTGGAGGGAGCTGAGCCACTGGGGCCCGCCGCTGACCTCTGGGCAGACGTGGACCTCACCGAGTTCGACCAGTACCTCAACTGCAGCCGGACTCGGCCTGACGCCTCTGCGCTCCCATACCACGTGGCTCTGGCCAAATTGGGTCCACGCACCATGACCTGCCCGGAGGAGAGCAGCCTGATCTCAGCGCTGTCAGATGCTAGCAGCGCTGTCTACTACAGCGCCTGCATCTCTGGCTAAGCCGCTGTCCGCTTCCTCCTGTTGCCACTGCGACCCTATGGCCGGCTGCCGCTGCCCTCTCCTTCTTGCAGATATATGTTTTGACTATGCCACAGCCTCAGGACGCTGGCAGCTTGCTGCCTGTCTTCCTGCCACCATCCTGGCTCTGGGGGTCCTGAGGGCCTCTCCCAGGAGTTGGGGCTGTTGCAGGAGCCGGAGTCTCGGACCTCCTGGCTGGCCCTGCCAGGGTTCAGCTTTTCAAAGCACTTAGTTCTTTCCCTGCAGTGTATCTTTTAGAACCAGATTTTTTTTTTTACTTTCCCTTTTTTTATATACATAATACAATATATTTAATTTTTAATTAAACTTTTCAACTTTTTTTTCCAAGGGGTTTCAGTGATCACCAGCATCTATGTAGCAAGGGCTTTTAAAAACAAGGAATAACAATGTTGGTTTGCTGTAAAAGAGGGACCAGGATCTGGGTTACCCTGGCTCAGGGGCCACAAATAAAGTGCGGGGCCTTCCCTCTGCATACCTGTGTCTTGGTTGTTGGGGCAGGAAGAGTATCATCCGCAAGAGTCCTCAACCTGCCGTCCTCCTGATCTCCCTAGGGAGCTGACCTCAGATGAGCCCCATGGGTCCAGGGCAGCAGCCCCTTGACAGCAGTCACAGGTCACCCTCCCAGCCTGCTCTAATGTGCCCCAACCCCACTGTGACTCAAAGGAGTGAGTTGGACAAGCCAGCAACCCCCCAGGCCCTTACCCCATCATGCTCATCTGCTTCTTAAAACTGTCAAGCCCAGGGGCTGGCTGCCCAGAACAGCATCCCTTGCCCAGTGCCAGCACAGGCCTGACACCTATGGACAGACACAGCACCCCAGGGCCCCTGCAGGAGTTTCCACTCACCCCCACATCCCAAAGAAAGGCAGCACCCACCCAGGCTGTGCCCACCCTGCTCCCCACAGTGAACTATCCAGCTTCTGCTTGCACAGTGTTGATGACCAAAGATCCCCAGACATCAAGCCTCAAGCTTTCCAACTGTGGAACCCCAATCATACTATCCCTGGGCCCCTCCCAGGAGGTCTGGACCCCACTTTCCATACCATCTCCTTGGGCCTCCCAAGTCCTTTCAAAGCCTCTCACTGAATGAGGTCTCCTTTAGGGAAGGGTATAACAATCACCCCCAGTGGGGATCCTGATTACTCATACCCCCAAGACCTCCCAGTTCTTCTCAGCCTAGAGAAGGGGTCCTATTTTCCCTACCTGGGGAAGGAGCCTGTCTTACCCCAGTGCCCCCATGGCATACACCAGGGGTTGTGCAGATGGACTTTAAGAGTCATCACAGCTTAGTGTCAGATGTGGGGTGTGAGCACACAGCCTGGGAGTGGGACAGACTCTCAGTATGGCCCCCACCCACTATCAGTTGGAGAGCCCAGAGAACTCAGAAACAGGACAGAGACACACAGAGGGGACAGAAACAGACAAGTTGGGGGAGAAGGAGAAAGAGGGTTCAGCTTGTCCTCTGTTTGAACTCACTGAAAGGTGCCCAAGTGCCTCCCTGTTTGGGGTGGGGCATGCTCCCAAGGAACTCACCCCAGCCACACCTGTAAACACACAGAAGTGATGAACAGACATGCTGCAGCAGGCCAGAGTGACATTCATCCCCCCCAGAAGGGCCGCCCCTCTAGGCCAATGGGGTGGCAGTTTAGCCCACAGTCTGTGTGAGGAGACCGCAGATCTCCAATGTCAGGGGCCCTGTTTGGGGCAAGTCCTAGGGGCTTGTAACATTGAGAGCAGGATCGTGCCTACCAAGGGCAGCTCCAACAATGGTTCCTCAGCAGCATTGGGTGGCCTCCCAGCAGGACCCTCTTCCCAGCACCTCTTCCTTCTCCCCCAAGGATGGAGCTACCCTCCAGCTGGACCCCAGACCATGGCTAGTCTTTCCCTCCTTGCTCTATAGGTCTCCTTCCTGGGGGGTCTGATCTCCCTCTCCTTCTCCATGTTCAGAACCAGGCTCTCCCTCACTTGGATGAAGTGTCGAACCTCTTCAACAAGGAAAGGGGTGCTGAGAGAAGATAAGGTGCACTTCTGTCCCCAGCAGGCATGCTTATTACCTTGAGCACCCTAAGGACACCAACACATGCCACCTGAAGATACACATTGGGGCAGACAAGGGGGGCAGGTGTGTTTGGAGTCTATGTCCTCCTCCTCCTCCACTCACCTGGACACTAGAAAACTCAACCACTTAACTTACGTTCTACAAAACCTACACACACATTTTATTTTGTGATGCTGGGGATTGAACCCAAGGGTGCTCTACCACTGAGCTACATACCCAGCCCTTTTTATTTATTTTGAGACAGGGTTTCTGAGGCTGGTCTTAAAGTTGCAGTCCTCCTGCCTCAGCCCTGCAAGTCACTGGGATTATAGGTGTGCACCACTGAGCCCAGCCTACATGACATATTCATAGAGTTGTGAACCATTATGACTGCCTCATTTTAGAGCTTTTTCATCACCCCCACCCCCATAAGAAACCCAATATTCTCCATTTTTCCCATGCCCTGCCCCTAAACAATTCTAACCTGCTTTTCATCTTATGGATTTGCTCATTCTGGACATTTCATACACACTACTCCCCTTATCCACCCAATCACTTTTTGTTACTTAAGATTAACAAGAAGAGGGTGAGCACAGCATGAGGTATCTTGAGAGAAGACATTCACATACTTTTCTTATAGCAATGTTGTAGCTGTTCTATATTATCAGTTGTCGGTCTCAATGTGCTTAATTTGTGAATTAACCCTTATCATAGGTCCCTGTCTAGAGAAAGCAGTGCACAGGACTCAGTATTGGGCTGAAGACTCAGGCAGCCCTGGGGTCTTGGAAGTGTGCCCTATAAGGGGCGGCTGTATGTGGAATCAAGGTGCGGGCACCGCCCTTGCAGTAGCATACGACTGAATGTCATTCCTTCTCGCTGCTCATAGTCTGCGTGGTGCCACTTTACCTATTCGCCCGCGGTTTTATCCTCTGGCTGTTGTAACCCTGCTGCGAACCAGTCCACGGAGGAGGGCCCAGGAGGAGAACCTGGGAGGGGTTCGGGGCCCAGCATGTGCTCAGGGTAGGCAAGAGGGCACGGCGCACCCCTTAGCGCGGCTCTCCCGGGGTGTCCCTTCCCTGGGACCCCGCCTCTCGGCGCGCCCCGTCTCCCACGACCCCTCCGCCAGCGTGAGAAAACAGGAAGCGTCGCGCGGCGGCGCTGGGAGCGAGTGCAGGAAGCGGTGCTTATCTCGGGCCGCAGCCTCGACCCCTGGCCTCACGCCGGGCAGGGGGCGCCTGGGGCAGCCCAAGGACAGGGCTATTCGTTTGGCAGGGAGCCTTGGCGGCCTCTCCCCAGCGCCACAACTAGGCCATGCGGGGGTCAGGGAGCGACAAGGTGGACACTGATGTCAACGAGTCCCCCAGGGCACTTCGGACTGAAGTCCCTCCGCAGATAGGAGCAGAGTCCAGTCAACACGGTCAGGAGATGTCCCCAGGAGACGCCTCTGACCCCATGGTGTCCCACCCCAGCCCCTGAGGGCCCGACCGTTTAATTTCCCCCAAGCAAGGACTCACTTCCCACAGCAGGTGCGACCTGCTTGCTGGTTCTTCCGGATTTTAATGGAGGGAATGGTTGTTTCTGTGTTTACAAAACTGAGTCTTTTCCTGGGGAGGGGCAGGATGGCGGCTTTCCCTGGGCCTCCCCCAAGGTCCTGAAGGCCACTGGCAGGGACAATGGGTCTCAGCACCTGGCACTGGCCCCCAGTGAGTATGTGCTTCCTGGGGTGGGGGTTGTTTGTTCCAAGTCCACCACAGCTGGAGCAGGCAGCCTCCTTGCACACCTGCAGGTCTTGGGACCCCACACTCACACTCACACGAAAGGGCCAAGAGCCCACAAAGCCAGGCATCCTCCAGGTCTGGGAGCAGGTGTTTCCTCCCTGGTCTCCCTGCCTGGGCTGCAGCCCTGAGCCCATTCAGCACCCACACCAGGCATGCAGCAGAGCTTATTTGCCCAGAGTCTGCTTGGCTGAGTCTCCATGCAAAGGGGTCACAGAGAAGACAGCCCTCATCTTTCCCATCCCTCCCTTGTTCAGCTCAGCAACAATCCTGGGCTTGGTGGTGGGTAGTGGGATGCGGGGGGGAAGGTGCTGCCCCAGTCCACAAGAGGCTGCAGCTGTCACCCTGGTAGAGGTAGAGGTGGGAGGTGGGGCTGGGTGGGGAACACACAAGTGGCAAAGTCAGGATTAACTTTTGGTTTTGCAAATCCAGAGACCGGCTTGCCTGTTGCCCAAGTTCCAGATGTTCTTTCAAAGGCTCCCAGTCTGGGAGGCCATGGAACCCAGGCTCCCTTCAAAGCCTGCCAGGCCCCCTCCTCCCAGTGCTGCACATGGGGGGCCTTGCTCCTGGGCTGCAGGAAATTGCACAATCCTAGCCAGTGCCCTGCAGGCCCCATCTGCCACCCTGGCACAGCCCCCTCCTTCGGGGCCATACCTCCTACATCCCTGGAAACAGCTGAGCCTTGAGAAGGCATGCATGAGACAGAGCAAGACTGTATGCAGGCTCCAGCCCCATACATGGTTGAGTCCCTGCGTCTCTGGGCTGGTTCTGGTTAATTCCAGCCAGCAAATGTCTGTGGAAGAGCTCCTGCTGCTGGTCTGTGCCAGATGAGAGTGAGGACAACATGACCTGTCCTCTCAGAGCTACAAACAGAATACAGGGAAGCTGCCCCTGGGGTCCCCATGGTGAGATTGAAGAGCTCAGCTTCTCAGGGTCTAAGCAGGCACCCAGCTTCTCCTCTGGTCTCCATGTCTTGGCAGCTCTGAGTCTTGGTGTGGCTGTGCACCTGGTCTTGCTCTAAAAGAAAAAGACCTACAGTGGATTGAAGCCCCTCTCCCCCAGGTTGATGCTGGCATACCCCCTTACAGAGGAACTATGGGACTGGGCTTCTCTCCCATTGGCCCAAGAACTCAGGCATCAACCTGTGTCCCCAAAACTCTGAGGTTTCTGCCTGTCCTCCAGCCAGCCCCCAGAACACTGTGGTTTGTTTCATCTTTCCTCAGTCACAAGGGCGGGGAGCTGCCCTGCTGCCCACCCACCTTCCCAGCCAGATTGCTCTGAACAGGGGGTCACTGTGGGCAGGTAGAAGCAATGGTGGAACACTCAGAGCTGACTCCCAGCTGTTTATTACAGCAGTGCTCTTGCTTTCCCCAGGGTGGGGAAAATGGGTCCAAGAGAGCCCTGGTTAAGCCTGTTCATCCTGTCCCTGCACCCAGCCCAGACACACCTCCCAGTTCCTACTGACCTTCTCCAAACCCCCACTTAACTGCCCTGGTCATGCTGCACTACACCCTATGCTCCAACAAACTGGAACTTTTTCTCCCCACCTGGACTTGGCCACACTTGAGTATGTAAAGCAGAGGTCACTGAAGGGAGTCACATTCAGCCCAGGTTCATGCTGCTGAACTCCCTCCACTTCCCCGCTATCATCCCCAATGCAAGAGGAGGCTTTCCTCCATGTCCTGGGATCCCAGGGTCTTCTTCATGTCTTCTCCTTCATTACCCCTTCATGTCTGGCACCCATCTACACACAGGCCTGGGTCTTTGTAGGCTCCCATCTAAGGTGCAGGAAGCCCCAGGTAGGTTCCAGCACTTGGGCCATGCCTGGCATCCCCACCTCAACACCTCTAGCACTTGCCCACACCACCCCCCATGGAGCACACAATGCAGAAAGCAGGTCTGGACTGTTCTGTACTTGTGCTCAGAGGTGGCCTGGAAGACTGTTAACAGGTCTGAATCTGAAGTCCAGGAAGCCCCGCCCCCTGTCCACAGTGCTTTGGTGGGGTAGAGCCAGCTCTTACAGTTCCTGTGTGATTTGGGCCCCAGCTTCCCCACCCATGAAGCAGGGACAACAGCTCCCTTTGGAAGACCCAATGTGTGTGATGGGGAGCTGGTGGGGATGGGATTCGTGGCTGATTGCCTCACCAAGGCCAGTCTCTTCATGTCCTACAGGCACAGGGCAAGGCCTGCCTCCATTCCTCCTGTTCCAGAGCAAAGGCAGGTGCCCAGCCCATGGGCATTACCTCTCTTTCCCATGGGCTAGGGGCGGTACTAGGGACCAGCCAGGCGGGTCCCGCGGACAGGGCTGGGGCAGTCTCTGGAGGCCCCCCGCAGTGACCACCCCCCTGAGGCCGCAGGAAATGGCCTGGCCAAGCTCGCGGCCAGGGGCGGCAGTGCTGGTTTCCCTTCAGACCTGTTTCCTTTATCCGGTTGTTTTGCTCCAAACTCACCAAGCTTAGCTTCCCCTCCCCTCCATTTCCACCTCCCGCCTCCGGTCCAGAAAGGAGCAGGACGGATATTTGACGTTTTACAGCCCCCAACGGGCTGCAAGTGCCCCACCCAGCAGCTCGGCTCACAGGGAGCCATGTCCAGTGCCCCGCGCGCGCCCCCTGCCGCCCGCGCCCAGGTGTGGAGGGAAGCTCAAATCCCTTGGCCCTGCCACGGAGGAGCATACCATGGGTGGCCCAGGGCCCCACAGCCTGACCAGCGAAAGACTCAGACCCGTAGCACCAACTCCATTTATTGAGGCCTCGCTCGGTGCTTGAGGGCGGGCCACCTCCGGGACCCGCCATGGCTCGCTTCTCCAAGTCCCGGGCCCTCGGAGAGGGCGGGCTGGTTGAGAGAGCAGAAGAGGCTGCCATCGGGACATCAATCAAACGAGGCTTGTTCCCTGATTCCGCCGCGGATCCCCAAGTTTTTTGCTGGGTCGGGGGGCAGGGCGGGCCGACTAGGATTCCCCGGTGGCCGTGGCGCGTAGCGCGAAGAGTTTCTCCCAGCAGGTGGCGACGGTGTCCAGGGCACGTAGCAGGAGCCGCCTCCGACCACCGCGGCGCCTGACAGGACGCATCCTGGGCCGCCGGCTCTGCTGTCCAAGACCCATGCTCAGTGAAGGCACCCTGACCATGCGCCCGCCCAGTGGGCCGGAAGTGAGCCTCCAGCTGGGAGAGCCATGGACCGAAGGGCAGCTCTGTGGCGGGGAGGGGCATGCACTAGGGACACACACCTGGCGAGGCTTCCAGCAGTGGCGCCTCATCACCGCCTCGGTGCGTAGGGCCACAGTCCATGCAGCTTTCTCCAGGGAACCACGGCGGCCCCCAGTCACTGCCCGGCGCAGAGTCTGGCCCAGGGACTCGATAGACAGAAGGATACTGTGCTCCTGGGGAGGGAAGGAAAGCTGGGGCCAGGGAGTCCTAGGGGAGGTCCCGAGGGAAGGTGTAGGTGGGCGAGGGAAGGTGGATGGGGTACACCTACTCCATACCTTCTGGGCACCGCAGGAGACACTAGGTCGTCTCCGCCCTCCGCCCATTCCAGTTAGGTTTTTCTCAAGGAGATGGTGGTATCCAGAGCCTGGCTCTGGCCCCAACTTTCTCACTGCCGCCTGCAGATCCTCGAAGATGACTGCGCGATAGTGGCGGAGCACCTCTGGGACGCTGCAGGCACTGGGCCTAGCCCAGTCAGGAACCAACCACAGCAGTGCCAGCAGGAGGGCGCAGAGTGTGGGCTTGGAGGGCACCTGGAGGGGACACCAGGTCTGGGCTTGGGATGTGAGCCTATGGAGTGCCTTCCAGTACAAGGGGCATCCTTTTAGGCACTTTGGGCTACCAGAGAAGATGTACCCCTGCCCCAATCTGAGCTGGTATAAAACAGATGTCATTGTCCAACAAAGCCTCTGGACACAGGTCTGAAAGGATAAGTCCCTGTCTCAAGGATGGAGAAACTAGACAGGCCTGCAAACCAGACAGCTCTGTGCAAAGACCTTGGGGTATATGTGGGGTGGGGTGGGGCACCTTCCACTGATCCCTGAAGGACCAAGAAAATAAAGGAGCTATTCCAAAACAGGGCCAGACGCTGTGGTTATCTGGGAAAGATAGACGATGATGGACCCCCTGCAAGGCTGGAGGGCAGGGTCTAGGGGCTCTGCACAGCAGGGGCACAGCCTCACTCCTGGCCAGGGTCAGGACCATATCCACCAGCTACAATCTACCACTTGGATCAGGCTTTCCTCTTGCCAAGTCCCCCACCTCATCCCCTCTGGATGCCCACAGAATAGGCACCACTTGAAGCTCTGCCATCCCAGAGGGTGGAGTAGAACCACTCTGCCCTGTGTGACGGGGTGGCTCCCACCCTCTACCCATGGCTGTGCTTTAACCAGCTCACAGAGCCATGAGAACTAGGGTCCTCACACGCACACCCCAAGTCAACCTAGAGAGAGGCAGACTCAGAGCTGCAAACTACACCTCATTGGAAAGGGAAAGGCTAGAGAAACCCCCAAAGATGATGGAGAGAAAGGGAACCACCATATCATACTGCAAGCAGTCAGCCAACAGGTCCCTTCCTACCCAGAACAGGGGTGGGGGTGGGAACTGGCTCTCAGGGGAAACCCAAGCATCAAGAAGACAATCCTCCCCTCTTCTCAAGACAGCAGAATACAACAGACACTAGTATGGCAATATGTAAATCAATGGATGTGTAACTGACGTGATTCTGCAATCTGTATATGGGGTAAAAATGGGAGCTCATAACCCACTTGAATCAAATTGTGAAATATGATATATCAAGAACTATGTAATGTTTTGAACAGCCAACAATAAAAAATTAAAAAAAAAAAAAGAAGACAATCCACGGTTCCCAGGCCCTCAGGCTAGAGTCAGGGCTAGAGTCAAGACAGCCGACCCGGGCTGGAAAATTAATCATGTGAACCCAGCCGGACCACAGGACTCGACTCTGCTTCCCAGCCCCAGCAGGGGAGTCTGACTGCATGTACCCAAACTTCATCTAAAGCGGGGGGGGGGGGGGGGGGGGGCTCCTATACACAGCACCAAGCAGGAATCAGAAGAGCAGACAGTTCACTGTGCCCTTTCCTGAGGCCCACCACACACCATGGTCAACTGTTTGAGGGCTTAAACCTTCTATGGACTGCAGTCACAGTGCAGCACATCCAATTCAGGACAGGCCAGTGGGAAGTGCTGGAAGGACAGGCTGGCTACCCAGGGAGTTGCAGGCTTAGCCTAGCATGGGAAGAAAGGGTTCCAGGAAGGCTGTGGTGCATGCACTCAAAAGCTGGTCCCAATGCTGTGAGCTGCTGGGAACCACTAGTGGCTTCTTCCAGGGCCAATGCGCACTCCAGCCCCCCCCCCCCCCCCCGCCTACACCAGCCACCCCCATGCCCAGCTGCTCACCATTGGTCAATCAGGGTCTTGCCCTCCCTCACTCCCTCCAGCCGACCACGCACATGGTCCTGGGTCTATGGTGGTAAATGCAGCTGGCACTTGGCAGTTGCTCCAGGTCCAACACCAGCCTACGGGGCTCCCTGGACAGGACTGCCTTGCTGCAGGGCAGGCGGAGAGGCTTTTGAAGTTGGCTCCTCCAGCAGAGGAGGGAGGAGACAGGCGGAGGGAAAGAGAGGCCCACAGCCAACCTGCCCCTCCCTCTCCCAGCCTCTACCCCGCTGCTTCAGTCAGTCTGGCCCTGGAGCCCACTGTGGCCTGTCCCGCAGGCCAGGGTGCTCAGAGACTGAGGGTATTGGTTTGACCCACAGGGAGTTGTCAGCCCCAGGGAGACTTTGCACTTCGTCAAGGAGTGAGGGTGCTTAGTGAGCAGGGCCCAGCTGTGGGCAAGGCTGACTGGGGTCCCCCTCAGTGGTCACCAAGTGCTGCCCCTCCCAGGAACTGGCTGACAGAATCTGATGTGCAGGACTCAACTCCCTGCCCCATGACTACAAGCCCCTGTACCAACTCCCAGGAAGTCCTGCCCTCGCAGGTCAAGATCTGGGATTTCCCAGACTCCCATGCTGCTGGCCCAGCCTGCTCCTCCTGGACTGAAGGGGCCTCTCATGGGCAGGGGCTGCTGCTCTGCCTCTGGAACATGGCTTACCTTCAGTCTGGGCTAAAAACCTTCAGCTGAAGAAAAGGTACATTAAGCCTCCCAGGGAGGGAAGCTGGTGACACGCGAGAAAGCCATCCCCTTGCAGATGAGAAGATGCACCTCGGGACATGCAGGTGTTCTGGAACCTTCCAAGGGCCTTGTATGTAGTTTCATGCCAATCACTCTTCCCCGGAGGAACCAAAGGGACAGGCCACTCAAAGTAGAGGCCACCTTGCCCCTTCCCACCAATAAAGGAGGCTGCTTACAGTGAATCCAAGGCTGCTTCTGAAGTTCCCAGCAAGACAAGAAGAAGCTCTGTGGCCACCCCTCAGGACAGGGCAGCAACAACTGACCACAACTTCACAGGTCACAGGTCAGCTGGCACATCCATATGACTACCTGGTACCAAACAACCAGCATCTCTGGTTCCACCCTGAAGATGCTGAAGATGGTCCCTGCCTGCTATCTTCGAGTTGGGCCCATGGCTTCCACAGCACGGCCTCATCCACCCCAGATGCCCACAGTTGAAGCTGAGGTCCTGTGGCCAGCACTCCTTAGGGCTCCCTGTTCTCACCTGGGAGGAGGGGGAGAGGCACCCCAAGCCAGCAGGGCCCTGTCTGCAGGAAGGCTGAGCTGTGTTGTGACTACCACTGCAGGCCTTGCTACAGGCACAAGAGATGTGGAGCCCCCTGGGGTGCACCACTTAAGACTGGAGAACAGCTGTTCTACAGGAAGTAGGTGTCAGAGGCTGTCCTTCACCATCCCCAGAGGCACTTTATCTTCTTGCTGGGCCAATGTGGAAGACTGTCCATTGCCCTCCAGAACAGCCATTTTCTCTAGCCAGCCACCTGGCATGGGCTACACACCACTCCTGAGAGCTATTTCTCAACTGAATGCGCACACACACACACACACATAGATTCAAGGTCCAAGAATTTTTTTTATCCCCACAGAGCAGAAAGGCTGAAAGAAGTCATGTCTCTGCAATACAAAATTCCATCTAACAATGAGGACAGGCACAGTGCTTCAGGATAAAACTGCTAATCATGAACTAGCAAAAGCAAGACAAGCTCCTATGGGGGACATCTCCACAGGGCCTGGCCAGCACGGAGAGGCCTGGGCACAGGCAGGTTCTGCTGGGTACACTCAGCACTCCAGGAGGCCCCAGCTGGGAAAGTCTCTGACCATATGGATGTGACCATGGGGGCTCCTGTAAGTGTTTTCCCCTACTCACAGCTCAGTCCCTATGTGGCCTCCAACCTGTGCTACAGACTGGTGACCGAGTGTCTCCACTTTTTCCAGAGTCTTGACTCCACTACCTTCTCCACAAAACCTCAACAAGCCCTGGCACCCCACTATGCTTCCTCTGTAGGATACAGGTGTCTGCAAGAGGCCTTGCCCCAACCAGAAGAACTAGGACCACCCCGTACCTGTGTGGGAGGCTGGTGGGGCTGCAAAAGCACAAGACAGCAGGTCCCACCCTTACCCACGACATGAAGATCTTTAATGAACGTTGGGCAGAGAGTCAACCCTGCCCATGTATATCCATGAGCCACCTATGGTCCCACCCCTGCCCCAGACTGGGTCATCAGAAGGTGTTCTTGATGCGGGCAGCCACCAGCACCAGGATCTCTCCAATCTTCCTCTGCCAGTTGGCGATGTCCTTGGACACGGTGCACCACAGCTCCCCATGCCGGGGCTCTGCGTTTTCACAGCGCTTCCTCACCTCCTCCTGCTGCTCCTGCAGAAGGGACCACAAAGCACTCAGGCATGGCTTCTCCTGGGACGTCTCAAGCCTTGCCTGTCCAACACCTACCCCCTTTGCAGACTTGGTCCCAGCTTGTGGGCAGGGCAGGTACCCATGTGGCTCCAGGATAAGCAGGGTGAGCCTTCAGCTGGGCCCCTCAAGACAGCCTCTCCCCACTGTTAGAAGCCCAGACCCAGCCAACGTGGTTGTGTGCCGACCTAAGTCAGGCTCCTGGTCCACTGTCTGAATAAGGCACTCACTAGATTCAAAGCAGTCTGCCTGCTACCTCTGGGGAAGACCCCAGGACACCCTGGTGACTACCCCATGGATATGCCTCTGATAAGGCTTGGCTGGGGAGGGGCTGCTGTCTAGGCTCCCCTGGAATACCACCCCTGGATTAGGCCCAAGAGGACAAACCAATTCCAGTCTCATTTCTAAGGAGACTCCAAACCCCATCAATCACTAAACAACTCAAAATATGCTAACAGGGCCAATCTTAGTGGCACATGCCTATGATGGGGTGGGAAGACCAAGTTCCAGGCCAACCTCAGCAACTTAGCAAGACTCTCAGCAACATATCTCAAAATAAAAAATAAAGAATGGGGAATGTAGCTCTGTGGTAAACTGCCCTTGGGCTTAATCCCCAGAACCAAAACAAAACAAAATAACAGACCACTTAAAATGAACCAAGCAAATAAATTTCAGGCTATAATAAGAAAACAACTGTGATCAGTTAATCACTGTGCCCCAACCCTATTCTCCAGACCCAGGACTGAGGGGTGCTGGCGGAGCTCCCTATAGTACCAGAAGGTTGGGGACAGACAAGAAGGCATGGCACACTGGTGGGCTTGTGTGGCCTCACCTCAGTGCCATGCTGCAGCTCGAACTTGTAGAAGAAGGCCCAAGCGTCCCCCAGGTCGGAGTCAATCTTCACCGTGCGGTGGAACCACTCCCGAGCCTTGGTGATCTTCCGCTCACTCCAGAAGAGCCTGTGGCAGGAGGGCAGGAGGACTCAGAGGGAGGGTACACCCCAGCGCAGGCAGTGACTGGCAGTGTGACCCCAGGCTCCCCTACCCATCTGCACCCACATTGGCATATGCCGTGGGAAGGCCTGAGCAGTGGTCCTGGACTGCCTAGGCAGCATCTGGGTCATCAACCACAACTGTCCTGAAGCATCTAATCACACTGCTCCTTCAACACTCCCAACTCTTGAAAACTTCCTTTCCTCCAGGTCAAACAAAGAAGAAGTGTCAGGATGACTGGGAAAACTGTCATCTCAGACGGATATCTGCTGCCTGTCCAGCTCCAGGCAGCAAACTAAGCAAATACTATGAAGGCAGGCTTCCAGACTCCTGCTGGGGCTGTAGCTCCCAGCCCCAGGACTACAGCACAGTGGCTGCTGTGTCTGCCAGGCATGCAGACACCAAGAGCCAGGCCGAACAGGGTCCACACATGTGGATCCTCAAAAGCCAGATCAGGGTCTTCATGAGCATCCTCCTCCTTCCCACTGGTGCAGGGCATGCTAGACGGTGGGCACTCTGGCAGGCCCAGGACTCGGGGCTGCTCCCACCACCCCTCAGCTTAGCACCCCACAACACAGGCACCAAGCAGCTGCCAGCACAGTGGCCTCCACTCCACTACCGTCTGGGCCAGTTTCAGGTACCATACGGAGTGACTTCACATTGATAACCTGATTGTTTTTTAAGCCGTGTGGCACTCTTAATTGCTTGGTGTTAGATAAACTGTGATTTAAAGAGTGCAAACTCAGATATCAGAACAGCAAGGAGTGACTTATTTACTTTAGCAAAGCCTTTATAAGGTTTTTATGGCTGCCCTATCTGAGGGCCACATATAAGTCACTCTGGGAGGAGGAAGCCCAGGCAGGTACTAGCCAGGCTTTGAGAAGCCTCCGTTGTCAGCAGGGGCCCAGGAGCTGAAGAGGGGCACAGGTAAAGGGCCGCCACATCAGACCCTGGAGACCGTTGCCACCTGGAGCAGAGTAAAGGCCAGTCCCAAGAAGGCTCTGCCTCTAAGCATCACTACAGGGTTGAAGAAGGCTGGGGATATAGCTCAGTTGGTAGAGTGCTTGCCTTGCATATACAAGGCTCTTGGATCCCCAGAACCAAAAAAAACAAACCAGGGTTGGAGAACACAAAACACCTCCCTGGGGCAGCTATAATCCTCCCTGAAGACCCTCTTCAGTCCCATCTGCACAGTCACCTGCTGGCCTTTCTGCCACACCCAGCCCAATCCTTTCTAGAAGGAAGCAGAGCGCCTGTGGGGTCAGGATGGCTCTCAAGGCACAGCACATTCTGACCAAAACCTGGTGCCATCATCCTGAGGTCCTTCAGGTTCCAGTCGCCTCCCAGGCGCAGCCTCTGACCTAGCACCACATACCAGCGTCGACCACGTGTTGAGGTCCCTCCCTGACTCCTTCTTCCCCTGAAGACCATGTGCTCTGAGAGGTTGTCTCTAGTCAGTCACCTCCACGCTCTTAGGCTTGCAGACTGGACTGGGGTTGATCCCAGGACCATAGAGCCACAAGTGCACGATTTCTTGCTCTGACATAATGAAGCCCCTTAAGCCAAAGGGTGGACCAACGCTAGCAGATGTGTCTCTGCTGAGTGACTCAGGCCACATGCAGTACAGCCCACAGGACACCCGGGACTGCAGGAGAACTCAAGCAACCAGAAGGCCCAGGAGAAGGACTGACCTGGACAGAAGTCCAGGTGACTGGACAGTGCACGCTGTGGGACTCTGCCAGGAGACACACTGCCCCAGAAGACAGAAGCAAAAGCTTCCCAGCTGAGGACCAGGATGGCCCACCCTGCTGCCTGCTCATTTGGCACAGCTAGGGAGAGGCAGCCGCGCCGCCAAGGCCCCACTGGCACCCAAGGCCAGTAACCCAAAAGGACACCCACTCACTTGGCCACAGCCAGCAGCACATGGGGGTCATGCTCACACTTCTTCAGGGCGTCCACACTCTTGGTCTTCCTCTGGGGCCTTGCCTCCAGGAAGACGGCTTCTGACCACAGAATCCCTGAAGTTTGAGAGAGAGACGCCTCAGCCTTGCCTGTGGTTACAGAAGCACATCTGCCTGCCCCACACAGGCCACGTGAGGGCCCTCAGGGCCAGCCACAAAGGCTGAGCTTCCATCTGCCACAGCCACCCTGCACAGCAGCAGCCTGGACACCCCTCTACCCGCAGGGGGAGATGGCCAGAAGCATCAACCACTGCCAAGACTCCAGTCCTGCAGACTCTGCAACTGCACACCTAAGGGTTTATTATAACAAGACAATCAAAAATCCTAGTAAAGGTTCACACAGGAGGGCTGGGATTGTGGCTCAGAGGTAGAAGGCTCATCTAGCATGTGCGAGACGCTGGTTTGATCCTCAGAGCCACATAGAAAATAAATAAATAAAATAAAGGTATTGAGTTCAACTACAACTAAAAACGTTAAAATTAAAAAACTTAAACAAAAAGGGCTAGGATGGAGCCCAGTGGTAGAGCACCCCTGGGTTCAGTTCCCAGTACCACAAGGGAAAAATAACAACAACAACAAAAACTAAAGATGACCTAAGCAACCAACAAATGACCAAGAACTGAGGGTATGTTACCGAAATTTGCATTCTTGAACATTCAACAAGAACCAAAAATTCTCACAAAACTTTCAGCTTTATAAAGGTAAAACAGGCCAGGTGCAGTGGCGTATGCCTATAATCCCAGCTACTTGGAGGCTGAGGCAGGAGGATCACAAATTTCAGGCCAGCCTCAGCAACTTAGTGAGACCCTATCTTAAAATTACAAAGTGGTTGGGGTGTAGCTCAGTGGTAGAGCATTTGCCTAGCATGTGCTAGACCCCGAGTCTGATTCCAGCATCATCACCAGAAAAAGAAAAAAAAAAAGGTAAAATACTCAATACCCAATATGACTTTAGTTGTACACCATCATAGAGGTTGTAATCCTACAAACAAGTAAGAGTAGGGATTCCTGATTAGACTAGTGGACCTGGAGGTGATTTCTAGTTTCTCCTTTTAGCTCCAAATTTCTTTTTTTTTTTTTTTTTCTTGGTACTGGGGATTGAACCCAGGGATACTTTACTGCTAAGCCACAGCCCTAGCCCTTTTTATTTTTTCAAACAGGGTCTTGCTAAGTCCTTAGGTCCTCACTAAGTAGCCCAGGCTGGCTCTGAACTTTCAATCCTCCTGTTGCAGCCTCCTAGGCTGCTACGATGACAGGCATGTGCTACCAGACCCAGCTCCAAATTTCTTTATGCCGCATATGTATTCCTTATATGCTTGGAGTAAAATGATAAAAGTTAAAATCTTTTTTGCTTGAACCCAGGGGTGCTCTACCACTGAATCCTAGCCCTCCTTTGATTGTATTGAGACTCAAACTTGTGATTCTCCTGTCTCAGCTCCTGTGTCTATGGGATCACAGGCATGCACCACCGCACCCAACAGTAAGTTAAATCCTGAAAGAAAAATAAACGGCAGCACTTCAGAACATGAAATCAAACTCTTCCATGTTGAGACTGGGAATTCAGTCCAAACATCTTAATTACCAAGTCCAGAGAAACTTGAACAAAGTAAGCCATATACAGGCCCCGAGAGCCAGCCAGGAGCCCCTTACCAGAACTGGGGCACTCCTGCAGCGCCTTGGCCATGAGTGTGTTGGCAATGTTCTTCAGCCCTGCTCGATACTCCAGCCGCACAGACTCCAACCTGAAGAGACAAGCCCAGGGACATCCAAGCCCCATCTACCTGCAGCACAAACCCCTGCTGGCCCCTGGAGGCTCAGGAACAGAATCAGCTGCAGGGCAGAGCTCATCCACAAGAGGTGGCTGTCCCTGCCGAGCCCTGGATTCCCACTGCTCCAGATGAAGTGAAGATGCAGGATAGGACAAAGACTAGGGAGTGTGTGCCCACCCTGGGTCCTTTCAGGTTTCTCACACTGAGCAGAGCCCTGCAGCTCTCCAGACAGGACACCACCCTTCCCCTGGCAAACCCTTGCCTGTGTCCCCTCTTCTGTGCAGTGTGCTTGCTCAGCTCCACTCCCCAGCCCATCACTAACCCCTGGCTCCCTGGGCACCCTCTATCAGAGCACGTTGAACAGCACCCATAGGCCGGTCCTGCTGTCTAGGCCCACTGTGAGAACAGCCCTCTAAAGGGCAAGCTGGTCAACAGCCAACACTCACCACAGCCCAGGATTTTTGGGGTTCTTCAGGCGAGACTTCTCCAAAATGGCCCGAGCTCGGGTCAGCTGCCCAATCTTCTCCTCCAGCCGGGAGAGCAAGAGCCACAGGGGTGTGGAATGAGGGCACTTTTTCAACTGTGGCCAACAAACCAAGCAAGAGAGACGCTCAGACGGTGTCCGGGAAGGACTGCAAAATAGCAGAGGCGTGCTCCACCTGACAGAACCTCACAGCTGTGTCCAGAGATGGCACCTCACGCTCCCCGAGGGTTCTATAGACATGCTGAGGGTTACAGACATACACGTGTATGGGGTGTGTGGGAGATGTACAGGTGTGTTCAGAGCATGTGTTCTACACTTGTGGTTGTGTTATGCACACGGGGGCACATGTACTACATGTTCTGTGCACTACACCCCACAGGTCCTGGGCACAGGGTGTGTAGCTCTGCAGAGGTAAAAGCACTAAATTCAGAGCGCGGACCAGTGCTTGGTCCTGAGCCTACAATCCCACCAACTGGGGCCTGAGTGAGTCACTGACCACCAGCCCTCCAATTCTCCCTGGAGGTGGGGGCGACAGCCAGTATCAGGTGCTGGCTCCATGAGGCAGGCCAGCTGCAGCCCAGGTGTCCCAGCAGAGGCTCACCCCCTGGTTGTAGGCCTCCCGAGCCTTCTCCATCAGCTCTCCCTGCTCCTCGATCTGCCCTTTCATCATCCACAGCTTGGGGAAGTCCTCGTAGTGCTTCAGGGCTTCCTCACAGAGCTCCTGGGCAGCTGCAATGTTCCCTAGCACCCACTCCAGCTTCACAGACTTCATGAACACCTGTGAGCAGACATGTGTGAGTCACAGTGAAGACACTCCCGGGACACTCCCTGCACACTGTGGCTCATCCCTCTATATCTATCCTGAGGGATGTGATGTGCCTTGTAAACTGAGTCACAGCAGGGGAGTTAAGAAGCATAGCTACACAGGACTGGGCTGCAGCCTGGGCTCTCCTCCTCTCCCTCTTCACTGACATGCAAGCCAGGTGCCAGGTCCATGCCTGCACATGCAGCATCCCAATGGCCCCACCCTGCCTGCCCATCACTACGCACACGGGCCGTAGGTGCACTGCTCCGCGCCTTGGCCAACAGCCTGCGGGCCCGCTCATACTCGTTGTTCTCAGACTCCAGCTTCACAGCCGCCAGCCAGATCTCCTCACTATTGGGGTTGGCCTATGGGGCAAGCACAGCATGTCAAGATGGGTTCAGAACCAGTGGCAGGGCTGGTGCACACATAATTAAAGACGGCCTGGGATGGGGCCAGGCCTTGCTCTGCTGCAGGACTGGTAGGTCCAAGCCCTTCCCAGGCAAGGCAAGGGCAGTAGACTCCAGGCAAGAACTGAGCTCACCTGAAAGCACATGCTCCACCTTTATTCTGTGCAGAGGAAGGCCCCACAGCACTGAAGCAATGCTAAAGGCTTCAGAGGCACATCCAGGATCCACCCGAATCCTTCACAGCCCTCTCACACTCTTGAGTAGGTCATTCACATTCTGCATGTGTGAACCTACTACACATGACCTTACTTTTCCTTCTTTCTGTTGCCCTAGTGTGTTCACGTGAGCAGACAGAGGTGCAGGGTGCCTTGAGTTGCGTGGAGAGGGCCCCCCAACAATCCAGAGTCTAATGGACATGCAAACTGTGACTTCGATGTGTCCTTAGAGCTGGTAGCCAGACAAAGTCTAACCAGCAAGAGTCAAGTGACACCTGACAAGCAGCCCCCAAGACAGGCAAGGAAAGCCACCTTGGGGCTTCTGGCATGCAACAGTGTGAGGTGGTGGGCAGTAGTCACCAGGTGGTAGGGAGGACACTGCCTCTTTTGCGTTCTCTCCAGGAGGCAGCTGGGATAAGTGTTAACCCAGCCAGGCCCTCTGGTGGAAGGACACACTTTTTGGGGGCAGCCTGGGCTGCAAGAGTGCATGGCATTTTCATGGTACTCCATGGTTTACTAAGAAGTGTGCTGTAAAACCATCTAATACCCTGTTGTCACTAGGATGTTATACATGACAACAAAAATAAAAACATACTTAAAAATACTGCACACCACACGGCAGCTGGATGGTCAGACTGGCAAGAGCAGAAATTTCAACAGGGTTCCCCTCAGATGGGGCCTTGGGGCTTCCACAGAGCCCATATGTGACCCTGTGTTCTAGGATCTGAAACATCAACCTGTGGTCACACTGAGTAATAGGGACAGGAGGTAAGAGTTCCCCAGTTGGGCTTCACGCTCACAGGGCCCCTCAGGGCATCTAGATCATGGCCTGTCCATCCCAAAACACATACATGGGAAGTACTCAGGCACCAGCCAGCAGAGGTTGGGGTCTGCCACACAGGTGACCCCTCACATACCTGAAAGGCCAAGGCCAAGATGCTCCGCGCTGCAGGCACATCCCCTGCCAGCCATTTGGACTTGGCGCCCATAAGCCACAGTACCTCGGCCTTGGGGCAGTGGGCCACGGCTCTCTGCAGGAGCGCCTCCAGAGACTCCCTGAAAGACAGAGATCAGGATCACCAGAGCCAGGGCCATAAACCAGAGCACATAGGCACTCACAGACACAGCACGGGCAGCAAAAAGACAGTTACTACTCCAAAGTTCGGCACTATAAATGATTTACCAGAGTTTACAACGGGGAGAGTGTGGGGAAATCTTTCCTCTCTATAAAGGTTCTAAATCCAACTACTGAAGAGGGCTCCACAAAGCATGCATTGTTTGAACAGCAGGGCCTTTTACAGTGTGTGGCCTGGAGGCAGTGATAACTCCCTGTCAGGTGACAGGGAAGGCCTTTCACCTCGAACAGGAGGACACGCTGGATTCACTGACAAGAGTCTACTCTTCTGGCCTTATTACAAAAAAGTGATTTTTAGGTGCCTCCTGAACAAGAACACTTCTAGCACTGAGTACCTCTCCTTGGTCTGCTGCCTCTGGGTCACATCCCCTTTACCAATGACCCCTGCGGGGTTCAGCAGCAGGTCACAGTAAACATACAAAGCCACACTGTGTGAGGCCTGAGGGCAAGGCCATGCCCCACTAGAACTCCCACCCCAGCATCACTGCCCTCCCATCCTTCTGATTGGACACCCTGGAAAAAGCCCCTGAAGCCCATTGGACCTGGAGGACCAAGTGCACCTGAGCACCAAGCGGGCAGCTGTGTATGCTCAGGCCATGGGGGCCAAGAGGTCTCAGCCCACAACTACCCTGCCCAGGTGACCTACAATGTGAGTCATCAGGATCATTTCAAAATGTCCCATGGCCCTGAAGGGGTTAACTCTGAAACACCAAAACAGCTGGCAGTGCTGGGAGGGAGCTCCAGCAGTACAGGAAAGGGCCCTGAAGAGACTGACACTCAACAATGCCAGAACAGAGAAGAAACAAGGGCTGAGCCCTTGCATTGCAACTTTACTGAGGCAGCCAAGCACAACCCCAGCACCGGGGCAGAGGCCCCAGGAAGAGATGGATGGAGGGTCCCTGGGGACAGGAGCCTGATGCCCTGGGGCACTACCCCATTTAAAACAAGAAACTGCGATGCCTAATTTAATCAGCACTTCCAGGCAATAAGGCAGACCCAAAAGGTTTTTTTAATTAAAGAGTACAATTAAAGAAAATTGTCAAGGACCTCCTCTGAGCACAAACCAGCCCAAACCCAGAGCCAGCACAGCTTAAGTGAAAACAGCCTGCGTGGACGAGACACAGCTGCACCACTGCTGCACCAACGGTGCTGGCTTCAGCTCCCAGACAGCACCTCAGGACAAGCCTCCTCCAAGCCTTGGTTTCTCAACTCTATGATCCTATTTCAGACGGAACCATAAAAATCAGTCCAACTGCAAAGTCCCATAAAGCTCCTGTCCTCGTCACACACACCACCCCCATCAGGCCCCTCACCCAAAAGGAAGCACTCCTGGGTCTCCAGTGCCATACAGAGAGGAGCCAGGGGTTCAGTCAGTGCCAGGGGCAGGTGGATCACCTCGTACCTGGTGCCATGGTTTTTCTCGAAGTATGCAGCTCGCAGCCATACGCTCTTTTTGCTGGGGAACACTTGCAGGGCGTAGGCGTAGATGGCCCGTGCGCACTCCAGGGCATTGTGGGCCACACACTAGAACAGAGAGATGGACATGAGGGTGCTGACACCTGCCCAGCCCCCATGATTCTCCAGATTCTAGATGACATCTGCTAGAAAGTCCATAGCAGGCCAACTAGTCAGAAATGTGATCTGAGAGGGACAGCAGAGATGGACACTAGCGCTGAAGCCAGCTGGGAGCTGCCTATGAGGGCACCAGTCACCATGTGGCACACGCACGCGCCATAGCTGCACATCGCCAGCATTAGTTTCCTTTTTTAAGATTAAGGTAAATATTTTCCTTTATAAAAGTGACACTGAAAACCTGAAGACAACGATGAGAGGGAAGAGGAAGGAAAGCTCCCACTCCAACAGAACCACTGTGCAGCCTGCTTCCAGGTATTCCCACGCTCAGGAGCTTTTCTTTCTTGGGTAGATTCAAACAACAGAACTGAGTGAGACCCTAGCCATCACCTGCAGTGACAGAGTACCCAGCAGCCAGCTGAATGCATCTGCCGCTGTGGCCGTGACAACCAGACTCACTGCACAGGCGCAGACATCTGTCCTCTAGCAACTGCACACAGGACCACGGGAACCATCCCCAAGAGAAATCACTGCCTTCCATACCATGCAGACATCCAAGGAACCCTTGTACCAAGAAGGGATTAAAATCTGGAGGTGAGTAAAAGGCCACTAGGGAGAAGGGACAAGGACAAAGTTTTTCAGCCATGAATGCCAAAATGCCACAGGGGAGGTACCTGGCCATACA
Organism: Marmota flaviventris; assembly: GCF_047511675.1. NCBI lineage: Eukaryota > Metazoa > Chordata > Mammalia > Rodentia > Sciuridae > Marmota > Marmota flaviventris. Next base: position 203,345,156 of record NC_092499.1, on the reverse strand, counting down.
AGATCCCTTCCCAGATGGACAGCTGCCCTTCCAGAGAAAGGACACTCAGTGTGTGGAAATGGGAGGGGACAAGGAGCAGATGTGACCTCCTCTGTCATGGAGTCTCCCTCTGACTCAACCTCCACAGAAATCAGGGAGAGACCTGCCTTGCATGCTGTGTCAGACATGGACAGAGCAAGCCTGTCTCCCCTGTCTCCCCTGTGACTGCTGTCCAAAGCAGATGGGGCCAGTGACAAGGCTTTCACATCCTCCACCACCTTGTCTGATCTTGGCGGGGAGGGGGTGTGAGAGGTACCGGGGATTGAAGTCAGGAGTACTCAACAAGTGAGCCACATCCCCAGCCCTATTTTGTATTTTATTTAGAGACAGGGTCTCACTGAATTGCTTAGTACCTCACCACTGCTAAGGCTGGCTTTAAACTCGCGATCCTCCTGCCTCAGCCTCTCCAGCCGCTGGGATTACAGGCATGTGCCACTGTGCCCGGCTCCTTGTCTGATCTTACAACTGTCTGCAGAACAGCTGGGACACCCCACAGGATCAATTAGGTGTCCAGGGTCTTGGGGTGGATGAGCCAGTCCCAGGGTGGGGAGGACACTAGAGAACACTCCCTACTTCTAGTACAAGAGAAACTTCAGTTCTGACTCTTACATCACAAAGTGTTGAAAAGTAACTGTACTTACTCTAGTCAAGATAGGCATCACCTGCAGTGACATCCACCAAGGGCCTCTGAAGTGGTCAAAAGCCATAAGGAGAAGGATAAAGGGGGAAAGCATTATGACTCTATGTCCAGAATAAAGAGGGCTGGACACCAGGTACTGGATTCTTTCATTTAACCAAGGAATTTTCACTCAATACAGAGACTACAAAAGTTTGTTAAATTAGTCTTTTTTTGAACATAGGGATGCTTAACCACTGAACTACATCCCCAGCCCTTTCTAATTTATTTTGGCACTAAATTACTGCCAGCCTTGGAACTTGCAATCCTCCTGCCTCAGCCTCCTGGGTCACTTTGATTACAGGCATTGTGCTCGGATTAAATTAGTCTTTTTTTTTAATATTTATTTTTTAGTTTTCGGCGGACACAACATCTTTGTTTGTATGTGGTGCTGAGGATCGAACCCGGGCCGCACACATGCCAGGCAAGCGCGCTACCGCTTGAGCCACATCCCCAGCCCTTAAATTAGTCTTTATACTTTATTTATTTATTTATTTGGTGCTGGGATCAAAGGCAATGCTTGGTACATGCACACGCCCTATCACTGACCTGCAACCACAGCTCCAACATGATAAAAAATCTTCTGAAAGACCATCACCACTAACCTAGGTTTCAACTTCCATATGCAGGTCAACAAGCCAGTGCCTGTGCTCTGGGTCATGCCACACTGGGACCTGAAAATACAGGCTCAGAGGCTTCAGAGATGCTGGCCTTGGAGCATGACCCCACAGGCTGGGGAAAAGTCCTTAGCCTGCCCAGATGGAAAGGGATAAGCACTCACATAGCAAAGTGTGGGAAGCTGCTCTCCATGACTACATAGCAGCAGCTCACAACATGTACAACAAATAGTATTAAGGAAACCAATTATTTGCCTGGGCTGTGGCACACACCTGTGATCCCAGTAACCGGGGAAGCTAAGGCAGGAGGATCTCAAGTTCCAGGCCAGCCTGGGCAACTTAGACACTCTCAAAATAAAAATGTGTTTTAAAGAAGTAGGGGGTATAGCTCAGTGGAAGAGTCACCCTGAATTCAATCCCCAGAACTGTCCTCTCCCGCCAACTCACACCCAGCCAAATTGATTATCTGGCAAACACTACATAGAAACAAATGATTTGGCCAAAATTGCCATTATCAGCTCCTGAAAATAATGGGTCAAAGTCTGGGGAGAACAGGGTATTCACACAGTCTCAAGGTTTCTCCTCACAAATGCTTACTAGTCCCAAAGGAAAAAAGAGCAGCCACAGAGAGGAGAGACCTGGCACCATGCCCTGAACCAGCTGGTCAGTGAGCACAAGGAGACCCTGCCAGGCACAGGACCTCAACCCAGCCATGAGCAAATAGTGCAGAGACCCAGGTCAAAGAAGGACCTATGACACTGCAGCCTGTAATCAAGATTCAGACTTGAAACACACAGACAGACCAGGCCTGGTCCAGACTGGCCTGAGCACATGGCCCTGAACAGTTCTAAGCAGAACATAGTTGCCTCTTTCTTTTGCCTGGTGAGATATGAGCCAGGTCTATAGGGTAGGCAACAGCACACATGCTGTGCTGTGCCACAGTGTTGAGGAGCAAAGGACTGCAAGTCTGCACAAGCTTCCCTAGCAGTTCAGGAGCGGCAGCACAGTGCAGGCGTGTGCCCCTGAATGAGGACATCAAGGCACACTGGCAGAGTGGTAACTTGGGGGAGTGAGGCGAGGGGCATGGAAGAACTCTTTGCAGTTTTGCAACATTAAAGTACATCTGATATTATTATTTCCGAATGAAAAGCTAAAAACAGAGGGCCATGTCTGTATTAATACTTTATATATATATATATATATATATATATATATATATATATATATATATATATATATATATATATATATTTTTTTTTTTTTTTTTTTTTTTTGTTACTACTGAGAATTAAACCCAGGGATGCTCTACCACTTTTTATTTTATTCTGAGACAGGGTCTTGCTAAGGCTGGCCTTAAACACGCTTATCAATTTGGCCCTATGATCTTTCTTCTGGAAACTTGTTCTGAGGAAAATAATCCCAAAGGAGGCAAAACTCTGTATTTGGAATGTTTTGAAATGAAACATGCAGCAGAAACCAGGGAATGGGAAGCACCTGATGTCACTGAGGTAGTCAGCTAAGGGCACTGCAGCCAACATGCTGCCACCTGCTGTGTGACACTAGGTGACACACTGGGTTCCTTAGCCACTTAGCCTCATTAGCTCTTCACCTGTGATCCCAGCAACTCAGGAGTCTGAGGCAGGTGGATGCAAATTCCAGGCCAGGCAGCAAATCAATGAGACCCTATCCCAAAATAAAAAGGGCTGGGGATGTTGCTCGATGGTAGAGGGCCCTTGGGTTCAATCCCCAGTGCCTCCCACCCATACACACAAAAACGCTCTTCACAGAAATTCAGGTTCACAGGAAATCCTTCCGTTCAACTGCAACTACATTTACGATGAGAATGTCAAAAAGACTTTTAGAACTGCCTACTAGTGCTAGGGCCTGATGTCACTCTCAGAGGCTCCAGGTCTTGTACAAACACCTGCAGGCCACACTCACACTGTCAGCGTCTTCCATCCAGGTGTGCTTCCGATCTTCTTCCTCGATCCCGATTCCAATCACAGCGCGCATGACTGCCTGGCAGGTGGCCACGCTCCCTGCCCTGTCGCACTCCTCAGCATCCTGAAAAAGACACAGAAATTCTGTTTTTTGAATTTTGAAGTCAAATCGCCTGAAAAGGAGCACGTTATTGCTGGGCGGTGGTGTCACAAGGCATAGCTCAGGGCTCGGACTAAACACCACGTCTGCCCTGTTTCCTAAGCACCTGTCCTTGCCACCTACCATACAATAAATACTGAATGAGGTGTGGAGGTAGGAATGATAGTAGAATGAATTGGAAATTATTACCCTGTGTGCATATATGATTACATACATCTGTGTAACTCTATATCATGTACAACCAGACAAATGAGAAGCTATACTTCATGTATGTACAATGTGTCAAAATGCATTCAAATGCCATGAGCAACTAATTAGAACTAATAAAAAATATTTAAAAAATAAATAAATACCGAAATGACTGAATGCAAGCATACTCATCCATGCAATGAACTTTAAGTGAGCACTTACTATGCACAAGCAATTATATTAGGCCATTCAGTGGCTATAGGTTTCCTATACTAAGGAAACTTTCAAAGTAGGAAGAGTGAAAGACAAGTTCAAAATAACTGTATTTGTTGGGCTGGAACTCAAGGCAAAAGAAGGAAATGTTTTGACCCAGCCAGGCAAATATGACTGGCAGGGAGCCAGGTGCATAGGGGGTGTGACAGAACACCCAGGGGGCAGGGGCAACCAATCACAGAGCCTTCTACCAGGTAGACCAACATCAGAAAAGAACTCCTGCTTCAGGAAAGCAAATCTTTTTTTTTTTTTTTTTTTAATATTTATTTTTTAGTTGTAGTTGGACACAAGCCCTTATTTTTCTTTTATTTATTTATTTTTTTTTTTTTTTAAAGAGAGAGAGAGAGAGAGAGAATTTTAATTTTTAATCTTTTTTTTTTTCTTTTAGTTTTCGGCAGAAACAACATCTTTGTTGTATGTGGTGCTGAGGATCAAACCTGGGCCGCTCGCATCGCGCTACCGCTTGAGCCACATCCCCAGCCCTCTTTTATTTGTTTTTATGTGGTGCCGAGGATCGCACGTGTAAGGCTAGCCCTCTAGCGCTGAGCCACAACCCCAGCCCAAAGAAAGCAGATCTTAGGATGTGCAGAAAGAAACCAACCAAGCTTCATAGCAGGAGACACAAAAATGATGACTGAAGATTTGAGATGATAAAATAAGTACCTTCATATTAATTAAAAAACAGAACATTGATGCAGCAACACAGTGAAACCCTGTCACATTAAAAAAGGCTGCAACTCAAGATGTAGGTGCTGGCTGAGGATGTAGCTCAGTGTCAGAGCACCCCTAGGCTCAATCCCTAGTACCACAAAAAAAGAAAAAGAAAAAAATCCCTTGATTCAATAAAGAAACACTGCAAAGGACATAGACACCAAAAAATAAAAACGAAAACAAATTTAAACAACTGGAAAAGAAATCCAAAGTCAATCTTACTTTTTTTTTTTTTTTTTAACTACTGGGGATTGAACCCAGGGGCACTTATCACTGAGCCATATCCCCAGACCTCTTTTATATTTTTTTGGAGACAGGGTCTCGCTGAATTGCTTAGGGCCTCACCAAGTTGCCAAGGCTGGCTTTAAACTTAGGATCTTCCTGCCTCAGCCTCCTGAGCCACTGGGATTACAGGCATGTGCCACCATGCCTGACCATTCTCACTCTGATGAGAATTTTAGCATCTTTTTGGGATGAGTAACACTGAGGTGTGTGCTGGCTGGCTCACTTGGTGAATGCAGGTACATACCTCACACTACTCCGCACACACAATGACCTCTACAGCTAGCAACTTCACACCCTCCATCAAAATAAAGCATATGCACTTGACCTGCACCTCCACTTCCAGGGGTCCACCTAACAAGCATGTCCCTGTGTGCACAGCACACTTTCACAACATGGCTTGCAAGTAGAAAGCCGCAGGAGTCACCCCCACATGTACCCTGACAGGTGACAGCACACCTGAGGGTTCCTGGCACTAAACAACATTCCAAGCAATGGGCAAGCACAGAAAAGTCTACAAAAGGGCTAAGGACTAAACTGCCAGCACTTATTATAAACTGAAAAGAAAAGGGAAACCAACAAAGGTGGTGGAGGAAGGTCCAGCAAGACAAAAAGAAAAACCAAGGAAGAGAAGGGAGCACACAGCATTTGTGAAAGAAAGCCCCCTGGCTCAGGTCAGGGATGACCATAAGTGGCATCTCTAAGATTTTTAGGAGTATGGTGCCTAGAAGCTGCACTTGAAGGAGATATCACAATACAACAAGCAATTAAAGTCTGGCACATAGTAGGAAGTTGGTAATGGTGACCACTGCTCAGGAGGCAAGTCACCTGGATGTCACAGCACTCCCTGCAGGGCACTGTGGAAACACAGCGACCCAAAATGACTGGGTAGGAAAGGCAGCCAGTGAGGAGAGTAGGACATGCACAGCCAAGCTCAAGCCAAGTTTCCCTGCACCCTGGCACAGGCTCAGGGTTCTCCCTCACCTTATATAGCATTCTTCTCAGCCAGGTGGAGAATGCAAGCTAGTAGAGCAAATGGGACTCACTGTTGGCCAAGGAAGTGCACCAGAGGGGGACTGGGGAACCCTGGCTTGGCTCGGCTCCATGTACCACCACCACCAGGACTGCAATGAGGACCTCACAGAACTGGCAGAGTGAGCCCTCAGGAGGGCCAGAACCAGCCCTCATGGTGCCCTGGGGCTGGGAAAGCACCGCAACTGTTAGCGTAGGTAGACCCTCTCCCAACACAAGCAGACAACCAGGACAAAACATAGAAGCAGTGGCTGGAGCCACACGTGGTGAGGACTGAGACACAGGAAAAGGCTGAGGGTGCTGCATGGTGCCCAAGCCCACTGTCTGGGAATTTCTAGGCCACAGATCAAAGGGACTCCCTGAGCAGAGGTGGTGGAGAGTCCAGGGAAAACAGGGAGGACAGAGCATCCAGTACCAAATATTAGGATACACAGCAGAATCCCAGAGCTCTGCCCTGTAGGGAGAACCCATGAGTCTAACCAGGGCACCACCATCCAAAAAGAACCACTGGAAGGATTAACAAGAGCAACCCTGGGACCACACACAGGGCCCCAACCAGTGCCTACTGTACCCAGCCACACTAAAATATCTCAAGAGGCATAAAGCACTGGGAGAAGACACAGAGAGGGCCAGGCTTGGTGGGGCAGTCAGCCCAAGGCTAAATACCCCTTGGGTCCTGAATTACAACACGTAAAAGCAAAACCTGAAGAATCGAAGTCACTCCCAGTGATAAAGCTGCACTCCAACACCAAGCTCTAGAGTATTTAAAGAAACGTAAATATGTCTAGGGTCCAGCAAGGTCAGCCTCACAATATTTAGCAACAAACCAGGCGTGCGTAATTCCACAACAAGAAGGGGAAGATCCATCAAAACTAAGCCATATGACAGCTGTCAGAAGCAGCAGACAAGGATGCTGAAACATGCACTGTGACTACGCTCCATGTGTCCAGAATCAGGCAGAGACATGAAAGAAAAGACTAAAACTAAATTTCTAGAAATGGACACCAAAAGATCCAAGATGAAAAATACACCTTAAGAAATAAAGAGCAGGTTAGACACTATCGAAAAAAAAGGTAAGTGATCTTAAAGAAATAGAGAAACTAGACGGGTTCGGTGGCACACACCTATAATCCCAGCAGCTTGGGAGACTAAGGTAGGAGGATCATGAGTTCAAAGCCGGCCTCGGCAATTTAGCCAGGCCCTAAGAAACTCAGTGAGACCCTATCTCTAAATAAAATATAATAAAGGCTTGGGGATATGGCTCAGTGATTGAGTACCCCTGAGTTAGAAAGAAAGAAAGGGAGAGAGGGGAGGGGGGAGGGAGAACTGGGGCTGGGCATGGTGGTGCATGCCTATAATCCCAGCAAGATGAGAGGTTGAGGCAGGAGGATTGCAAGTTCAAGTTTTTTTAGTCTCAGCAACTTAGTGAAGCCCTAAGCAACTTAGTGAGACTCTGTCTCAAAATTAAGAAAAAAAAAAAAAAAAAAGAGGTTGAGTATGTTGCTCAGTGGTAAAGTGCCCCTGCTTTAAACTATCAGTATGGTGCACATGCACACACATTATCAACAACTTAAAAATAATTCCACTTAAAATAGCAACCAAAAATAATAAAATAGGGCTCAGGGGTGGAGTTGGCACACACAAAGACCTGGGCTTAATACCCAGTACTGCAACAAAAGTAAAACACTTAGAAATGAGTTTAACAAAAGAAGTGCAAGATTTGCATACTGAAACACTGCTGAAAAATTTTAAAGATATCTTCTAAAAAAATAGAAGATATCTCACCCACACAGATAAGACAACTAAATATTAAGATGACAACATTCCTCAAATTGATCAAATTGAATCGATGCCCTATCAAAATGCCAGCTGTTTTTTTGGCAGATCCTAAAATTCATATAGAATTTACTTACAAAGAAGTAAGCATAGTCAAAACTGTTTGGAAAAGGAGAAGACAGGACTAACACTTCCCAACTTCAAAACAGATACAGCTGCATTTGTCAGAACAGTGTGGAACTGCAGAAAGACATGCAGACCAGCATAGAAGATCCAAGTCCAGAACGAACCCTCACAATGACGATCCACAGATTTTCAACAAGCATGCCAAGACCATTCAGAGGGGTAAGAAGAATCAGTGGTGCTGGGACAACTAGATGTGCACACACCAAAGAATGAGGTGAGTCCCCACCTCATATCATGTGCAAGCACTAACTTAAAACCAGCCCCTGGGGCTGGGGTTGTGGCTCAGTGATAGAGAGCTCGCCTAGCATGTGCCAGGCCCTGGGTTCCATCCTCAGCATCACACATAAAAATAAATAAAATAAAATAAAGATTTAAAAAAAAAAAAAAAACAGCCACAGTCCTAAACAATGAAACTTCAAAAAATACAGGAGCAAATGTTAACAGCACTGAGTCAGGGTAAAATTCTGATATGACACCTGAAGCATGATCACAAAAAGAAGATCAATTTGATGTATAATTTTAACAAGCAAAATTAAAAACATTTATGCTATATGCAATATAGTCAAGAAAGTGAAAAGACAACACACAGAATGTGAGAAAGCATTTGTATATCATCTATCTGATAAGGGATTTATATCCAGAATATACATAAAGAACTTAGGGCTTCAATGTGGCTCAGTGGTAAGCACTTGCCTAGCATTCACAAGGCCCTGGGTTCAATCCCCAGCACCACGATGGTGCACACCTGTAATCCAAGCGGCTTGGGAGCCTGAAACAGGAAGATTGTGAGTTCAAAGCCAGCCTCAGCAAAAGTGAGATGCCAAGCAACTCAGTGAGACCCTGTCTCTAAATAAAATACAAAATAAGGCTGGGGATGTGGTTCAGTAGTCAAGTGTCCCTGAATTCAATCCCTGATACCCACCCTCAAAAAAAAAAAAAAACCACTCGATACAACATAGTAATAAAACAGCAGACAACAGTAACAACTGAAACAATCCAATTTAAAAAGGTAAAAATTTTAAAGGTGAAAGAGCTGGGTGCAGTGGCACATGCCTGTAATCCCAATAGCTTAGGAGGCCGAGGTAGGAGAATCACAAGTTCAAAGCCAGCCTCAGCAACTTAGTAAGACACTAAGCAACTTAACGAGAACCTGTCTCTAAGCAAAAAATAAAGGGCTGGGGATGTAGCTCAGTGGTTAAGCACTTCTGGGTTCAATCTTTGGTTATAAAAAATAAAAATAATAATAAGATAAAAGGTAAACGATTTCAGTACATCTATAGTACAACATGGAAGTCCCATACCAAGTGAAAGCCAAGTTTCAGAAGACCATACACTGTATACTCCATTTACCTCTAATTTCCAGAGAGAGGAAAGTAGAAAGGGAAAAGGTAGAAAACCAAGTCTTCAAAGGAAAAAAAAGAGCTTGCTTAGGGAGGGCAGGGAATCGGGGATGGCTGGCTGATGGGCACAGCATCTCCTCACTAGTAACAGGAGAATATCAAGATTACAGTGAGGGCTGAAAAGCCAGGAACATACTAAAAACTGCCCAACAGTATACTTTATTTATTTTGTGGTGCTGTGAATTGAACCCAGGGGCATTCTACCACAGTGCTCCCCACCCCCCTTTTTTTGGGTGCTGGAAATCACTCATGCTAGGCAAGTACTCTACCACTAAGCTACAAGCCCCACCACCTTTCTTATTTTATTTTGATACAGGGTCTTACTAAGTCCCCCAGGCTTCCCTTGAACTTGTGGTCCTTCTGCCTCAGTCACCTGAGTCACTGGGATTGTTAGAAATACCAAGGTGTCACAAGAAATCAGACATGTGCTGGGCATAGGGTACATGCCTGTAATCCCAGTGGCTTGGGAGGCTGAGACAGGAAGATTGTGAGTTCAAAGCCAGCCTCAGCAAAAAAGGTGCCAAGCAACTCAGTGAGACCTTCTCTCTAAATTAAAATACAAAATAGGGCTAGGGATGTGGCTCAGTGGTAACGTGCCCCTAAATTCAATCCCTGGTGCTCCTACCCCCTCCCCGCCCAAAAAAAAAGAAATCAGACACTTGAAAGTGGGTGGGCAAGGCATTTACTCCTGCTAGAAGAGCGTGAATGGAACCTGGTGGGCAGCTTTCATCCCCGACACAGTGCTGTTTGGAGGAGCTCAGGGGTAGGTACAATCTACATGATTAGCTAATTTTAAAATTGGGATAACAAAGATAAGGACTAGTAATTAAAATGGTTATAACTAGATCCAACTAAAGTTAAATGCTATATTCTGAAAATGGACCACCAAACTTTCTATTTCTCACAAGATTAGAGATGTGCCACCACAGCTGACTTGATTTATACACTGTAAAAGAGTGAATTTTATCCAATATTAATCATACCTTAATCTGGGAAATGCTTGATGAACTTCAAGCATAAGAAACATGAAGAACACTACACTAAGGCCTGTCACAATCAAAATCAGATGGAAAAAATCTTAAACACTGCCAGAATTCAAAACAAGACAACAACACACTGCTCACTGGAATAGTGTAGCTGAGAAGACAGTGAGATGCATCCTTGAAGCACTGGAGAAAGAGGTATCACCCTGACTTCTACACCAACCATGAATATCCTTCAAAGACAAAGGTGCAATAAAGACTGTTTCCAGACACACAAAAGCAGAAAAAATTTCCGTAGGCAGACCTACACTAAACAAACATTAAATGCAGGCAGGAGAAAATTACACCTGCTGGAGACCTGCACACAGAGAAGCACAGAAAAGTCTCAGAAACAGCAGCAACAAGGTTGCAGGACCAAAGGAGCCTGGGCTGAAGGGTTAAGTTCAGAGAGGCATACAATCTGAGGTCTTGCACCTGAGTTTTTCTTTTTCTTTCTTTCTTTCTTTTTTTTTTTTTTTTTTTTTTTGCAGTGCTGGGGATTGAACCCAGGGCTTTGACATGCTAGGTAAGCACAATACCATTGAGCCATAACCCCAACCCTGCATCTTAGAAAAAAAAAAAAAAGTAACAAGGCCTCAAGGAAAGGGGCACAAGTAGTCCCATCTACTTTGGAGGCTGAGGCAGGAGGGTCATGAGTTCCTGATCAGCCTGGACAACTTAACAATTGTCTCAAAAAGACCTGGGGATGTGGCTCAGTGGTAAAGTGCTTGCCTAGCAAGAGTAAGGGTCCAGGTTCAACACCTAATACCTCTCCCCATAAAACTGCCAAACACAGAAAGGAGCCACATGGCCGAATAACATCCTATGAAACAAAGGACAGGTGCTGAGTGAGAGGAGGGTCATGAGACCTAGGAACACATTGGGGCAGAGTTGACACAATCTCCCCAGGAGTCTCACAGAGGAAAGGAATAGCACACTCTTGAGCATCTGGAGCAGCAGCCGGCTACAGATGACCAGTGAGTAGCCATTTGCCTGTGGCACAGAAGGCAGGCTACAAAGCAGTGTGAGCACTTTCCAGCACAGAAGGGCCCTCCTGACAGGACACGGCTCTGGGGAGTTAGGGTACAGGGCCATTACAAAGCACTTCTGCTCAGTAGAGCCAAACAGCAGAAGCCTCATTTGCTTGTGGCTCCTTGGAGGGGACAACGGAAGACCACGCCCTAGGGGTGATCTACATGAGCTTCAGAGGATTCTCCAGCCCCAAGTCTACAGGTAAGTGGAACATCCCCTACCCTATGTGAGGCCTCAGCCTGGGGAACACATCTGCTTTCATGTGAACACAGGACACAGGGTAGCCTACCTGAATCCACTGCTCACGGTTGATCTCTACACCATTGGCCCGCAGTGAGGTGATGGCTCGGTCGATGATCTTCTCCACCATTTGTGTGTTCCCATTGGCCTCCTCAAGCTTGGCAGCTGTGATCCAGATGTGCCGGTCTGTAGGAATGTTCTCCCGTGCTTTGTTTAAGACCTTGCGGGCATTTTCATAAGTCTCCAGCCTCGCGAGAGCAAGCCAGAGCTAGAGAGGATATCAGAAAGAGGACAGTATGCTGACAGCCACTAGCATGGAGCACTACCCTCCAGACCTGGGATAAGCCAACTTCAAGGACCCCATAGCACCTGCTTTCTCAAAACTAAACTGGGCACACTGGCAGATGCCTGCAATCTCAGCTACCTGGGAGGCCAAGGCAGGAGACCAGCTTGAGCAAGTTGGTGAGATCTTGACTCAGAACAAAAATTTTCAAAGGGATGGGGATGCAGCTCAGTGGAAGATCATTTGCCTAGCATGTGCAAGACCCTGGGTTCAATCCCTACTATTGAGGGGGAAAAAAATCTTTAAGGACCATTTAAACAAGAGCCCAGAAAATGTTTACAGCAACATTTCTCATCAATTGACCATTTGGTTGTGCTTCTGACTCAGCGACTGGTACACGAAAAGTTGATGGCACTCTTGATCAGAGGTCCTAAGCCCTGGATAAATGTATAGAGTATGTCAGCCTGACATCAGATGGTGGGGCAGTTGGTGAGTAGGGTGGGTTGGAGGAGAGATGGCTGCTCAGCCTTCTGGAATTCTCATCCTAGATCTGTTAATTCTGCATCACTCCATCCCAAAATGTGTATGGGCTCTATTTATTTTTATGTCAATAAAATAAGATTAATTGCAGAATTTCACAATGTCCCTTAGAATAATTAAAGACATACTGGATATCATAAAACCAAGACAAAAATCACTGCACAGAATGCTGTGAATTGCAATGCTTCAACTAAAGAAACCCCACCAGCCATGAGGTGAGGAGATGAGCCACGAGGGGCTGGCAGAACAGCACACTGCTTTGCATACCTGCCACCCTTCAGTTCCCACCTATAAACTCTGAGGTGCATTAGAAGTAATATCCCTGAAAGAGTGCCCAGTGCAATTTTCTGTAGTGGTCTGGGGTGAGCAAAGATTTAGTTCTGCATGCCCATTCCCCAATTCATGCACCCACTCCTGCTCTGCACTTCTGTCAGCATATGCCTAACTGAAGCCACCTACCACCCTGCCTGGCAGCTGTGCAACGAAACTGGGTTTCACCCTGCCTTCTACGCCAGAAATCAGAGCCCAGGTGAGACCTTGCTCCTTGTGGGTTGCTGCAGACACTGAAAGGCTTGGGTCTTCCTGAGCCCAGCACACTTACCTCCACACTGGTGGGGCAGCACTCTACAGCTCGGCTGAGCATGATCCTAGCATCTTCTGGCTCTTCCAGTTCAACAGCCGCTTTCCACAAGCGAACCGAGTTTGGAACATGCTCAAGGGCTGGGAAAGGCAAACACGAAAGCAGGTCACAGAAAGGGGAAACAAAAGCAAGGGGTTCATGCAGAAGCATGCTGCTTCCAGCAAAAGCTGAACTCCCCTGGTCACAGCCAAGGGCTACAGATCTCAGCCAAGTCAGGTCACAAGACAAATAGAGCACCTGAGCACCCCAGAAAGCAAGGGAGTAATCAAAGGCACTGGTCACACTGGCAGGAGTCAGGACACAGGAGGAAGAATGAACCTCAACAACATGCTAGCCAGTACTAGGGCAGCGACACCAGTAGGCCCCACTTGCAATGACGATGAGCACAGGTGGAACTGGTCCTGGTGGTAGGTGTCAGAAGGCTGGCTGCGCTGGGTACACTGGCCCACACCTACAGCTTGGGAAGCTGAGCCAGGGGGATAGCGAGTTCAAAGCCAGCCTCAGCAACAGTGAGGTGCTAAGCAACTCAGCAAGACCCTGTCTCTAAATAAAATAATTTAAGGGGCTGGGGATGTGGCTCAAGCGGTAGCACGCTTGCCTGGCACGCATGCGGCCCGGGTTCGATCCTCAGCACCACATACAGACAAAGATGTTGTGTCCACCAAATACTAAAAAATAAATATTAAAATTCTCTCTCTCTCTTTCCCTCTCTCTCACTCTTTCTTTAAAAAAAAAAATAATAATTTAAAAAGGCTGGGGGTGTGATTCAGCAGATAAGTGCCCCTGGGTTCAATCCCTGGTATCAAAAAAATAAAGAAGAGTGGCTGCTAGAGATGAGGCAGTAAGCCAGGACAGTCTATAGACCTGGTGGGGGAGGCAATGCCTACATCTTGACAGGGCACAGGAGCATTTGGGAGAACCACAGATGGCACACCTTACTTGCTTAAAAACAATGTTAAAAAATCAAAAAACAACTAGCCTCAGAAAGACCTTAGAATCACATTTTCCCTTAAAACAAAAGTCATGGAACTTTAAAACAAGAGGGAAAAAAAAAATCAAGAGCAAAATAAAACAACGTATAGGATAAAGACGGGATACTCTGAAGGTCACTGAGAACACAGCTGACACCTGTACACTTGTGAGCCACAGTCTAAGACCACAACGAATACCTGAAACTGTGGACAGCACCATACCCAACTGTAACCTCTGCAATAATATGCAGCAGGCCCTGATGATAACTAAGTAGCAAACAAGTAGGCGGGATACACAGTTGGAACACTGGAGGCTGGACAGGGGAACGAATGCTGTCCCAGGCAGGAAAGCATGTGATTAAGTCACACCATTAATGAAGCAACTCAAAACCAATAAACTATTTATTTCTGGAATTTTCTATTTATATTTTTGGGCCATAGTTGACCATGTGGGTGACTTAAGCCAGGGAAAGTGACATCAAGGATAAGGGATCACTGTCAAATTGCAGTATTATTCAAGTGCTCAGCATGACAGGCAATGTGCAGGAGCTCAGAGCAGTGCTAAAGTGCTACTCAGACCCATGAAATACAACAATGCTTAAAAAAAAAAAAAGAGACCATTATTCAGGCACCGCTGCGGTCCTAAGGTCCTAAGGTCCAAGCTACTCGGGAGGCTGAGCAGAAGGAACTTGAGTTCATGACTAGCCTGGGCAAGTTGTGAGAACCTGTCTCAAAATTAAATAAAATGGCTGAGGATGTGGCTCGGTGGCAGAGCAGTTGCCTAGTATATGAGGCCCTGTCTTCTATTCCCAGCAAACAAACAAACTCTCTCTCTCTCTCTCTCTCACACACACACACACACACACACACACCACACACACACCCTGATTTTAAATCTTTAGAAAATGAACAAATTTCCCAGTCATCTTGGAGAGCCACTGGTTATTCTGAAAGCTAGCAAACAAAAAGAACAAATTCAGCACCTATTCTTTCTTGAATAAACTCAGAGTAAACAATACTGATAGAAGTTCTCTTTGGAATACTTCTAAAAATACAATCAAAACCAGTAGGAGAGCCAGGCATGGTGGCCCACACCTATAATCCCAGAGGCTCGGGAGCCTGAGGAAGGAGGATGGTGAATTCAAAGCCAGCCTCAGCAAAAGCTAGGCACTAAGTAACTCAGTGAGACCCTATCTCTAAATGAAATACAAAACAGGGCTGGAGAAGTGGCTCAGTGGTCAAGTGCCCCTGAGTTTAATCCTGGGTACCCCTTCCCCGCCAAAAAAAAACAGTAGGAGAGCTGTACTATCACCACTGTGCACACCCTCATGACCTAATGGGCACAGGCACCTGTCAATTGCTGCTCAAAGCAGGAGCCCAATGACTGTGAAGAGCTTCAGGAAGGACACTCAGCTATTGGACCATCTCACCTGTCAACAGGAACAGAGGGCCTGAATGTTTCCTGATGCACTCCAACACTTTTTACAAAGGAAGGCAGAGGGGGAAAATCAAGCTTAATTCTGCAGAGCCTCCAAATGTACCTCCTGATTTCAAGAAGTCTCAAGAAATGACAGATCCACATTAAGCCTCATGGCTGAAGTGAGCGGAACCCACAGGAAAAGCCAGACACCAACCTAGAAAGGACACGTCATTCAAAGGCGCCACTCAGGCCTGATTCACACCTACTGTGTGTGTGTGTGTGCCTGTGGCATGTATTGACATGTGGAAAATTTTAGCACTGTGGACACTGAATGAGACAATAAATTATTACTGTTATGTTGTTATGACTCAGAAGTAGCATGGTACTCTGACTGTAAAACATGCCTTCACTTTTTAGAGGAACGTGCTAAAACCTAGGGTTTGTTCTATAAGGGCCAAGTGTATGTTTATTAGAATAGCAGGTGGCACAGACCACACCACAAGGTTCATGCTTCTTGGACATTGGAAATCAGCATTAAAAAGCAAATTGCAGAGCTGGGTTTGTGGCTCAGCAGAAGAGCATTCACCTAGCACGTGCGAGGCCCTGGGGTCGATCCTCAGCACCACATATAAAGGTTTTATATCCAACTACAACTAAAAATAAATTAATTAATATATAAAAAAAAGCAAATTCCAGCCAGGCATATGCCTGTAATCCCAGCCACTCGAGAGGCTGAGACAAGAGAATCATGCGTTCAAAGCCAGCCTCAGCAAAAAAGCAAAAGGTTAAGCAACTCAGTAAGACCCTGTCTCTAAATAAAATGCAAAAAAAAAAAAAAAAAAAAAAGAAAGAAAAGGGAAAAAGGGATAGGGATGGGGATGTGACTCAGTGGTCAAGTGCCCCTGAGTTCAATCCCCAGTACCAAAAAAAAGCAAATTGCAGGGACTGGGGATGTAGCTCAGTGATAGAGCACTTATCAAGTATATACAAAGCCCTGAGTTAGACTCCCCAGCACTATTTAAAAAAAAGCAAAAAAAAAAAAAAAAACCCTGCATACAGAGAAGGCAACCACCATCCTCCATGAGAAAGGACTTCCTGGGCAGGTTGTGATGAGCAAACAGATATCACAGAAAATAGAACCCCCCCCCCCCCCCCCGGGAGGCTGTGCACATGCTAGGGCAGCTTGGGCATTAACTGTAAGAACACAGGGCACTCTGCAGCTCCACCCACTGTGACTCAGCTTTGAGAAGGAACTGAGCAACACCAGGGAGGGGAACGGAGCCTTCTAGGAGCCTCCAGTCTGTTGCAGGTAGCAGGACCCTCTCTTCAGACACTGTTCCCCAAAAGCCCAGAGGCTAGAGCAGAAACAGAGCTCCACCTCAAGGCGGAAATCTGAGCCCCAGTCAGCCCAGACAGAATACAACTCAGGACTTCGGAAACCAGAATGCTTCCAAGGACGCCCTGAGAGTATCTTCTTTCCTGTAAACTCATGGGCCCTCCTTGCTGAAAACAGACATAAATTTAATATTGCAGAATACGCAGACCCACAAACCTTCTCACATGACATTGGTGCCATCTGGAGAACTGGACAAACCCAGAGAACCCACTCTGAGCCCACTCACTAGTGGCAACAGGTGCTCTCCCAAGTCTAAGGAGCCAGAGTTTTGCCCCTGTAAGTACCTGTGAGGCCCACACAGCCAAGCAGACCAGTCTGCTCCACAGCACACACACCAGTTCCTGTGTGGACTTTGCCATGCTGACTAGACCCAACAAGCAAGCAGCAGCATGCACCTGAGATGTACAGGCCCTGGAGGTAGCAGAGCAACATACCCCACAAACCCCAAGGACCCACTCCAAGGGGAATTTTGCAGGGTCCTGTGGTCTGGGATACACTGAAACACCTCTTATATGATGAAACTCAGCTGCTTCTTTCACAGAACCTATTATGGACATGGAAGATGACATTCAGGCCCCAGGCCCTAGCCCTGCACTGGGCCATCTCAGAGTAACCTTCTACCTAGTTCCCCATCACCCAGGCTCTTGGTGTGGTGGGCCTAAAGCAACAGACAGCTCAGCAGGCACACGATCTTCCAACCCCAGAGACCCAACAGCACTTGACTATGCTAGCCTCTGGGAAGGCTAACAGGAGAGCCTAAGCACTCTTCCAGGGGAAGAAAGCCTTGCCCTCCCGCAAACGCCTGCTGTCCTGCTGAAGGAAGCAGCCCTGGTGAGCAGCAAGCATATGATTAAGGGGCATGAGGTGACCAGAAAACACCCTCACCATGAACTCAGTGTTACCTGTAGACCAAGCCTCAAGGCTGGGTGGATGTGGCAGTGGCCTCATCAGGTAAAATGGAAAGAAAGAGACAGGAGTGGACCAAAGGCAGGTACAGCACTGTTAAGCTGCCTAAGCCACAGAATGACACTGCCCATAACTGGGGCTGCTCAATCATCTGCCTCCCTTGGCCCATACTTGCAGCTTTGGGAACTAAGAAAGAAAAAGCCCTGAGGTTTATAGGATTCTGTATGGTACACTGGCACCAAACAACCCTGACTGACTCCTGTAGGGCACAGTCTCCTATTTAGGGTGGCAGCCAATCCTCCTGAACAGCAGGAACACTAAGAAAAACTCCCCAAAGCCAGGCCCCAACACTATCAGATGCAGTGTATGCCTGTGCACAGATGCCAGCCACATAGCAGAACACCAGTCTCAAAGGCACAGTGCTGCCTGCACAGCTCCCGAGGCCCTGAATCCCACTTCCACCCTGTGCACCAGCTGTCAGAAGCCTCATCCCAAGGCAGGAGGTGCTAACCAGGCACATGGCCACAGCTCCACCGTCTCTCTGGTTTCTTCATACACCATCCTTGATTCCCAGGGGGAAACCAAGATGCCACGATTCACTGGGAGATCATGTCTAAGGTCTAGAAGGTCCTGAGTCTCGGTTTAGTATTTCTAGGTATAAAAGTTAATGAGAGGGCTGGGTGCGGTGGCGCACCCCTATAATCCCAGCAGCTCAGGAGGCACAGGCAGGAAGACAGTGAGTTCAAAGCCAGCCTCAGCAATTTAGTGAGGCGCTAAACAATTCAGTGAGACCCTGTCTCGAATAAAATACAAAAGAGGGCTGGGGATATGATTCAGTGGTCAGGTGCCCCCGAGTTCAATCCCTTGTACCCACCCACCCCCTCAAAAAAAGTTAATAGGACTACAGTGGCCAGAACAGGCAAAACCAGCTCAGATGCAGACTTGCTGGAGGCAAAGTCTGGGTCACCTCTGTAGGCACAGCACTCAGCCAGGCACAGCGGAACGGAAGAAGAAGGAAGTCCTACCTCCAGCAGGCGGCACAAAAGGATTCTCCACACAAGGGAAGGCTGCCTATACACTAACTACCTCTCCCTGTGTGTGGGTGGGAGGGGATGCTGGAGACTGGGCCGGGGATGCTCTACTACTAAGTTACACCACCAGCTCTTTTTACTATGACACAGTGTCTAAGTTACCCAGGCTAGCCTCACACTTACCATCCTCCTGCCTCAGCCTCCAAAGTCATTGGACGTACACACAAGTGTCACCACTCCTGACTCCAGACTTCACCATTCCACGTTCAAGAACAGGGCATCCTGGTGGGACTGAACTGTGGAGTCCCTAACTTCACCTAGAGGAGGTGTGACAATCCCAAGACCCCATGTCTCCAACCTCTGGGAAAACCAGCACCTTTCATCAGGGGTTCAAGAGCAATCCACAGGAGCTGCTAAGACCAATCCCCGCTGAACAACTCAGTTCTTCACAGGGCTCCTAGGCTAAATACCTCCACAAGCTAAGACTACCCCACAGAAGCCTGACGCAGCAGCAGCATGTGAAACACTGAGTGCAGTCGGCCCAGGTGATGAAGCCACACACCACGAGTGGGCCAGAAATGGAAAAGCATTCTGAATATGAAGATATGACCACATGGGCTGGGGTTGTGGCTCAGTGGTAAGAGAGCTTGCCTAGCATGTGCAAGGCCCTGGGTTCAATCCTCAGCACCACATAAAAATAAATAAACAAAATAAAGGTATTGTGTCTAACTACAACTAAAAAATAAATATTTTTTAAAAAAGATATGACCACACAGTGGCCAACGGAACCTCCCATCCCGTGGCCATCTGACCCTAAGGGAGGACACCCAGTGTACTGAGGGCTGTGCTATTCCTGTGCTCTCAGGCCACATCAGTGAAGCCACCAGAGGCTGCCTGCTTTGCAGACCTGAGCCTGTGGTCTCACTTCCATCACCACATTAACTGGCTGTGACAGTGATTCCCTCACACCAGGGCTGGACTTGTCTTAGGGAGCTAAAGGAAGACAACTAATGGTCTGACCCCTCCAGGGCACTGTGCTCACTGGACACCCACTTGACCAAAGGACTCACAGGCCACAACACCTCTTCTGATTCTGACAACCCTCTTTTCCCAGATGGAAGACACTAAACTTGGAAGTCACCCACATGCCCAAAGTTATTCAGCATCCTCTTGTCTCAGCCCAGAAACTAAAACTGTTGTTCTCCAAATAAAAGACTACGGTCCTAAAGCACTAGTGCAGTGGCAGTCACCTCCCTTTCACTGCCGAGCTCGTTAGTGGGACCTGTCTTAAAAGCTCACCAACAATTCAGTGCAGCAGCTCTGGGCTCTGCTGTAGTTACCTCAGATAAAGTATGCTGTTTTCAGAAACTCTCCAGGAGAAGGGGCCAGCCAGGACCAGGACCAGGGAGAAGCAGCAACGGCAAACCTGGTGATCTGAAGCTCCTTCACTCTGGTGCAGCAACTGTCTAAGTGAGCAGAGCCAGAAGGCCCCTCCCTGCAAGGCCCAAGAGGACCCTAGAAAGGCAATCCCTCCACAATCCCCAACACTCCTCCTCAGGTCTCATCTCCATGAACACACTCCCCTTTTAGATCTGAAGCCAACCAGAAATGGGATGGCATCATCCAGGTAATCTGGTGGTGAACAGGGAGTGACTAAAAACACATCTGTGACCCTCATCAGACTGGAAGGGGATATTCAGTAAGAGTTTTCCTAAATAAATAACACTAATTATCCAGCACTTAATGTACTTTTCATCAAAGAACTATTTTCCTGGCTGAAATAGACAAGAAGTTGAAGACAGTGTTAACTTTTTGCTCTTGGCCTTATTTTAAGACAGGCTCTAAGCATTACACACAAGAAAATAGACCATGAGACCCAACAGGAAACATGCTGGAATGCACAAGTCACATACTCAGGGAGAACTAGGATATAGAAGACACATACAGCAGACAGTAAGAGGGCGAAGACTACACATGTTAGATAAGGGATGTCCCACCCAAAAGCCCTTGCCTGCACAGACCTATCAGCACACAGTCCTAAGACATCTCTGATTCTCCTTCAAATTCACATCTGAAAATGGAGAGCAAGACAGACTCAACTGCACCTAGACTAAATACAGGCAGAACAAGACACCTACACAGCACGGTGCAGCACGGTGGCACACGCCTGCAATCCACGTTACTCAAGAGGTTGAGGCAGGAAGATGGCAAGTTTGAGGCCAGCCTGGACAACTTAGTATGACCCTGCTTCAAAATAAAAAGAATTGGGGATGTAGCTCAATGGCAGAACACTTACCTAGCATATATTAGGCCCTGAGTTCCATCCCTAGTACAGAAAGGAAGAAAGAAAGAAGACAGGCAGGTAGGCATGGACTATAAGGTCTGGTGGAGGTAGCCAAAGCAAATTCAAGCCAAAAAAGCAAAGCTAGAGGCATCACAACACCTGACATCAAATTATACTACAGAGCTACTGAAACAAAAACTGCATGGTTCTGGCATAAAAACAGACATGTAGAGGAGAGGTACAGAAGAGAAGATACAGACAAACCCACAGATAGTCATCTGATCCTTGATAAAGGTGCCAAAGACATACACTGGAGAAAAGATAGTCTTTATAACCAGTGGTGCTGGGAAAACTGGTTATCCATATATAGAAGAATGAAACTGAGTCCTTTTCACTCACCACGCACAAAACCAACCCAAAATGGATCAAAGACCTTGGAACTAGACCAGAAACTATGCAACTCTTACAAGAAAATGTAGGGTCAACACTCCCAACACACAAGTATAATAACTTTCTTAATAAGACCCCTAAAGCTCAGGAAATAATGCCAGGAGTTAATAAATGGAATGGCATCAAATTAAAAAGCTTCTGCACAGCAAAGAAAATAATTAGGAATATTAACAGAGAACATACAGATTGGATAAAATCTTTGCTTATTACTGTTCTGACAGAAGACTAACATCTAGAATATATGAAAACTCAAAAATTTATATAAAAAATCAAATAATCCAATTAATAAATAGGGAAATGAATTAAATGGACATTTCTCAAAAGAAATATAAATGGCAAAAAAAATACATGAAAAAATGTTCAACATCATTAGTAATTAGGGAAATGCAAATCAAAACTACCCTGAGATTTCATCTCACATGAGGCAGAATGGCAGCCGTCAAGAATACAAATAATAAGGGGCTGGGGATGTAGCTCAGTTGGCAGAGTGCTTGCACAAGGCCCTGGGTTCAATCCCCAGCGCCACAAAAAAAAAAAAAGAATACAAATAATAAGCCAGGCATGGTAGCACATGCCTGTAATCCCAGCGACTCAGGAGGCTGAGGTAGGAAGACTGTGAGTTCAAAGACAACTTCAGCAACTTAGTGAGGCACTGAGCAACTCAGCTAGACCTTGCCTCAAAATAAAATATAAAAAGGGGCTGGGGAGGACTGAGGTTATGGCTCAGCGGTAGAGTGCTCACCTAACATGTGTGAGCACCGGGTTTGATCCTCAGCACCACATATAAATAAATAAAATAGAGGTATTGTGTCCATCTAACAACTAAAAATAAAATTTTTTTAAAGGGGCTGAGGATGTGGCCCAGTGGTTAAGCACTCCTGGGATTCAATCCCCAGTACCAAAAAAAAAAACAAATATTAAGCAAAAAAAAAAAAAATACAAACAATAATAAATGCTGGAGAAGATGTGGAGAAAAAGGGACACTTTTACACCATTGGTGAGATTGTAAACTAGTACAACTACTATTAAATCAATATGGAGGTTCCTCAAAAGAGTAGGCATGGAACCATAATATGACCCACTCCTCAGTATTTACCCTGAAGAATTAAAGTCATCTTACTACAGTGAAACATGCATACCCATGTTTGTAGCAGAACAATTCACAATAGCCAAAATATGGAACCAGCCTAGGTATCTATCACTGGCTGAATAAATAAAGAAAATGTAGCATATACACAGTGGAATTTTATTCAGCCATAAAGAAAAACAAAATTATGCCATTTGCGGGAAAATGTTTAGGACTAGAGACCATTATGTTAAGCAAAAGAAGTCAAACTCAGAAGGTCAAGGGTCCTATGCTTTCTCTCACATAGAAACTAGAAAGAAAAAAGAAAAAGAAGTTGGGGGCAGATCTCATGAAAATCAAAAGCACATCAGCAGAGGAAAGGGACCAAGGGGAAGGGGGCAAGTACTCGGAGTGAAATTGGCCAAATTATATTGTTATATGGTATGCATGTTCAAAAATGTAACAAGTCTCATCACGATGTACAACAATAATGCATCAATAAAAAAGTATGCAGTGAAGCACTAAGCAACTCAGAGAGACCCTGTCTCTAAATAAAATACAAAACAAGGCTGGGGATGTGACTCAGTTGTTAAGTGCTCCCGAGTTCAATCCCTGGTACAAAAAAAAAAAAAAAAAAAATGTGGTGGTAGGAGAAGCCTTGGTAGAGGGAGCAAGAGTGCTCCTTTCATGAATTCCCAGTGATGAGCATCATATAAGCTGCCAACAAAGGCCACCTTCCAGGAGCCTGAGGCACAGCCTGATCCACGCAGGAAGGAGCGCCATAACTGCAAACTCGGGTAGACCACGCAGTCAGCTCAGACTTACACCAAGCTACATCCTACCCACAGGCACTCCTCACCCTAGCACAGCACAGTCCTTCCCACAGGCACCCCATCCAGCCTCCAGAGCCCCCGAGGGGGTCTGGAACACAGTGTCCTCATCTGGAAGATGAAGAGTATCTGGAGGACAGACTGGCCAGCTTATGCGCTGGAGGAAACCAAGAGCAGAGGCAATCCAGCTAGGAAAAAGCTTGGCAAATATCAGCAGCTCCTTACTCTCAGCATAAACCTTAGCCAAAAAAGATAAAAATAAAACTACACTAAACATCCTGGGCCAAGGAGCAGAGTACCAGGAGTCAAGAAAGCACAGCTCCACCTTGGGATGAAAACCACAGGGATACCTCTTGTAGAGGACAGACCATGGGGACACCTCCTATAGGGCACAGGGACCATGGAGGGGAAGTAGGGACACTGACTATGGAAGCTATACATCTTATAGGGACGCAGAGACCAGAGGGCCCTCTAAAGGAGGCTTTGCCCTTACCCAAGGGAGGCTCACCTTTCCGAAGAACCCGCTTCTTTGCTCGAATGTCTGTTTCCAGCTCTGCAGCTCTGATGTAGATCCTGACAGACTGTGGGAGATGGCGGACAGCTTGGGCCACCACAGCCTTGGCTGTGTCCCCCGGCTGCAACCTGGCTGCTTCTAGCCAGACATCTTCACTCTGGGGTAGGAAAAAGAAAAAAAAGCAGTGAGGGCATGTGCAGACTGGGAGCCACAGTGGAGCAGTAGGTACTCGGGGCACATATTCGATCAGTCAGCTTGGCCACACACACCTACACCAGGACTCTCCCTGCAACACCAAGGCATAGAAACATGGCTGCCACATGTCTAACGAAAGACATGTGCAACAACACTTCTCAAAAAGAGTATAATTACATTCTGCAGGGTTACCCCACAAAGCAGAGACTGTATCTGATGGAAATTTGTGCCTGATTCTTGGGTAAGTCCCCTTGGATCCTTTTTCACTATCAGTCTGCACAATAAAGTACATGGCACTCAATAGGGCTTCATGAAACCTTTTTTTTTTTTTTTTTAGTTTTAAGTAGACACAATATCTTTATTTTGCATTTATGTGGTGTTGAGGATCAAACTCAGTGCCTCAAGCATGCTAGGCAAGCGCTCTACCCCTGAGCCACAACCCAAACCCCTTTCATAAAACTTTTTAAGCTTGTCTGGTCATTCCACCTTCAAAAATGCAAGCACTGTCCAGGAGTCCACCTGTAATCCCAGCAACTCGGGAGGCTGAGGTAGGAGGAATACAATTTCAAAGCCAGCCTCAGCAACTTATTGAGGCCCTAAGCAACTCAGGGAGACCCTGTCTCTAAACAAAATACAAAAAAGGCTGGGGATGTGGCTCAGTGGTCAAGTGTCCCTGCGTTCAATCACAGAACCAGGGGGAAAAAAAAAAAAAAAACCCAAGCTAGACACGTGGTGGAGCAAGCCTGTAATACCAGCAGCTCAGGAAGCTGAGGCAGAAGGATCACGAGTTCAAAGCCAGTCTCAGC
Source organism: Marmota flaviventris (assembly GCF_047511675.1). Lineage (NCBI taxonomy): Eukaryota > Metazoa > Chordata > Mammalia > Rodentia > Sciuridae > Marmota > Marmota flaviventris. The sequence continues at coordinate 203,320,249 of NC_092499.1, read as the reverse complement.
AAAAGCAAGGCACAAGCAACTCAGTGAGACCCTGTCTCTAAAACAAATATATTATAGGCCTGGGGATGTGGCTCAGTGTTCAAGTGCCCGAGTTCAATCACCAGTACCAAAAAAAAGCACTAGCATACTCTAATATTCTCCTAAGTGTTAGCATCGTCCTTAGGTTGTTTACATCATGTGGCACAACAAACTACCCAGTTTCACTCTTACCTGCCATTAAAGGGAAAGGGGATCAGCTTCACTCCATGTAGAAACCAGAGAAGCCAACACCCTCCCCTAAGCTGCCTTACCCTCTGTACTTAAGGAAAAGGACTTGCTAGCTTCAGTCTACTCCTATAGGTATCCTGCATGGTACAGACACATACACAGTCCCTCAGGGGTAGCAATCTTGACGCTGTCCAGGAAAATACCCTACAATGGGCTTCACCTTGGGGCACATCTCTGTTCCCTTCATGATGAGGTTCCGAGCGACTTGTAGCTTCCCAGTCACTTCCTCCAGGCGGGCTGACGCAATCCAGGCTGGCGGGTGATGAGGGTTCGTCTCCCGAACAGACTTGAGGAGCAGTCGTGCCTTCTTGATGTCACTGTTGAGAGCAAAAATGCAGTACTGAGCCACACTGCCAGGGGAGCACCCAAGACCAGGAAGAAAGTGTCTATGTCACAATGTACTAAGCAATCGACTCAGCAATGCAAGCCAACCAAAATTCCCAACAGCACTACTCCAAGCCTGTTTAACGTCCATGCAGATAATTCTGAACATCAAAAACCACTTTCTGGCTCAGCCAAGGCACTGACTTTGAATGATATGTGTAAAACACTTAACACACCCACTCAAATGGAAAATATATACTTTAAAAGGAAAACCAAACTATGTCATTTCTTAGAACATCTATCCCATATTTTGACTGCATATTGTCAAAAAAAAAACCAAAAAACAAACCTTAAAACATTCTAAGCAACAGGAGTTCCCATCCCAAATGACCAACTCTGCACATCACTCACTTGATATCCCCGCCATGGGTGGGGATCATGGAGTTGAGATCCGTCAGATAGCCTTTAGGGTCCACAACAGTCTGTCCACTCACTGAATCAGACACCTGCAACACAGGACAAGCAAAAAAATCAGCTGGACGCAACCAGGCCCATGCAGAACAAATGCTCATAGGGCCCCTGGAACAAGTCCTACCAAGAGCCCTGACCCAGTGGGGAGTCATGAAAAGAGGAAAATAACATTAATTCAGATGACAATTTGTGATGATGAATTTTTTCTACATGGAAAAGACACATTAAAAATGGCTAGGAGTAAGGCTGGGGCTGTAGCTCAGTGGTAGAGCGCTTGCCTCGCAGGTATGAGGCCCTGGGTTCCACCCTTAGCACCACATAAAAATAAAGATATTAAGGGGCTGGGGATGTGGCTCAAGCGGTAGCACGATTGCGCTCGCCTGGCATGCGTGCGGCCCGGGTACGATCCTCAGCACCACATACAAAGAAAGATGTTGTATCTGCTGAAAACTAAAAAAAAAAAAAAAAATTAAAATTCTTTCTCTCTCTCTCTTTAAAAAAAATAAATAAATAAAGATATTTAAAAAAAAAAAAAAAAAAAAAACCCTGGGATAGTTATCTCAAAAAAAAAAAAGAATGGCTGGGAGCAGTGGCACACACCTGTAATCCCAGAGGCTAGGGAGACTGATATAGGAGGATCACAAGTTCAAAGTCAGCCAGCCTCAGCAAAAGTGAGGCGCTAAGTAATTCAGTGAAACCCTGTCTCTAAATAAAATACAAAATAGGTTGGGGATGTGGCGCAGTGGTTGAGTACCCCTGAGTTTAATTCCCAGTACCAAAAAAAAAAAAAAAAAGAACCAATAAGGAGCGAAACCCAGAAATCAAAAAAGATTGGTGATTGCAAGGTTCGGTTTGGGTTTTAGTACCCGCTTTTAATTTTTTTTTTTTTTTAAGGGAAGCCCACAACAATGTAGGTATTTCTCTCTCTCTCTTTTTTTTTTTTGTAAGAGAGAGTGAGAGAATTTTTTTTAATATTTATTTTTTAGTTTTCGGCGGACACAACATCTTTGTTTGTATGTGGTGCTGAGGATCGAACCCGGGCTGCACGCATGCCAGGCGAGCGCGTTACCGCTTGAGCCACATCCCCAGGCCCTGAGCTTTTAATTTTTTAATTTGAGATGGGGTCTTGCTAAGTTGCTTAGGGTCTCACTAAGTTGCTAAGGCTGGCCTTAAACTCACAATCCTCCTGTCTCAGTCTACAGAGGTCACTGGGATTCTCCTGAGCTGCTGGGATTACAGGTATGAACCACCTACCTAGCTTGGAATTTTTTTTGAAGTTTGTGAAATATTCACACGTGATTCTCCAAACACAAATGGAAGATTATACACATCACTCTGAAACTGTTTTTTTTTTTTTTTTATTGGTACCAAGGATTGAACCCAAGGGCACTCAACCACTGAGCCACATCTCCAACCCTTTGTATATTTTTAGAGACAGGGTCTCACTAAGTTGCTTAGGGTCTTGCTAAGTTGCAGAAGCTAGCTTTGAAGTTGTGATTCCTCCTGCCTCAGCCTCCCAAGCCATTGGATCACAGGCGTGTGCCACTGCACCCAACTGCAAATGGTTTTCTTTTTTTTTTTTAATCTTTTATGTTTTTAAAGTATTTATTGAGTTGAAGATGAACACACATACTATCTTTATTTTTTTATGTGGTGCTGAGAATCAAACCCAGTGCCTCACACATGTGAGGTAAGCACTTTACCGCTGAGCTACAGCCTCAGCCCCTGAAACTGGTTTTCATATGCATGATTATTTCTCCTAGTTTACTGGGTCTTTTGTTGACTTTACAGTGTTTTCCATTATGCAAAAATTCTGAATTTCACCATAAACAAATCTGAAACATTTCCCTTCGGGGTTTTTAATGTGTGTTTCAGAACCAGAAAGGGTTCCCTACTGCACTAGGTCCAGCACCCAGTAGTCTCTAGAGTGGAGTGCCCATTCACTTTAGAGCTGGGTGGCAATTTAGTGAAATACAGAAAGAAAACATTTAATTTTTAAATAAAAAGAAAAGACAGGTCTGGGGGTGTAGCTCAGTGGTAGAACACTTGCCTAGCATTCACGAGGCCCTGGGTTCCATCCCCAGCACCACAGAAAAAAAGAGAGAAAGACATTAAGCTCTATCAATTGAGACATATTGCTTGTCACAAGCACCCTCATCATCTCAGTTGGCCCTAGGTCCAGAGTGGAAGAGGATGGCAGGCAATGTCACATAGGTCTGGCCCTTTGGATGCGGCCCTGGGTGCACTGTGCTTGCCTGGACTATAGGTACACGCAGTCCTCAACTGAACACAGAATTCTATCTATTTTTGTAACAGAAAAAAGACTCTTTACTTTTTTCTTTTCCTTTTTGGTACTGGGGATTGAACCCAGGGGTGCTCTACCACTGAACTACATCCCTAGCCCTTTTTATTTTGAGACAGGGTCTCACTGTGCCTGGTCTTGTTGGGTTTGTTTGTTTAAATAACATACATTTTTAAATATCTTTTTTAAAAATTTATGTTTTAGTCATAGATGGACACAATACCTTTATTTATTTATTTTTATGTGGTGCTGAGGAGCAAACCCAGTGCCTCAAATATGTGAGGCAAGCACTCTACCACTGAGCCCCAGCCCCAGCTGGGTTTTTAAAACAATCTTAATAGCTTTATAATCAGGTAACAAGATTTTCAAAGTTATCCATAGAAAAACACCCAGGGCCACTCACCTGGCTCAGCCTCATGTCCATCAGGGTGTTCCTTGCTTGGCCAATCTTCCTCATGTCCAGCTCACCTGTGCCTGGCGTCATCAGTCCTGGGGTCATCCCACCTGGGTATGGAGTGTTCAGTCCACCTGGGTATGGCGTGTTCAGACCCCCAAATTGCTGGAAGGTAAAGGATAAAACACTGGTTTGCACTTTCATGTGAACTTCATCTTCCCTGAAATAGTCCCACAGGGGCTCACAGGCCCAGCTGTGCAGACTCAGCCACAGCACAACTACTGAGCTGCACACACACTCAACCCATTGATCCCACCTGACCTGTCCAGACCCCAGAGCCCCATTTGCCTTCTTTTCAGATGCTCACAGTTTGCCGGGGATCCACAGAAGTATGATTTTCCCCAGTCTGTAAATGCTTTGCAAAGAAACTATCAGGAACAGGGGTCAGCTTCTCATAACGTGGATTCCGTTGGCGTTTGTTTCTTGCATCACCAACTTCTGGGATGCTTAGCCACTCTTCCTCTGTGACCTCTGCCAGCTTCCTCTGGAAACACAGTCCAAAGCATGAATCATCAACAGAAGTTCATGGCTCAGGTAGGGCTACACTCACCTTCCTACAACCTGCAGAGCAGCAGGCCTTAGAGAGGACTTTGATGCAGAAATGGCCTTCTACTGCACTTAAGAGAAATCCATTTATTGGATCTGTTCTATGGAATTAAAATATAAATTATTCTATCAAAGCATAGGTACACTGGTGCACACCTATAATCCCAGCAACTCAGGAGGCTGAGGTAAAAAAATCAAAAGTTCCAGGCCAGCCTGGGTAACTTAGGGAGACCCTGCCTCAAAATAAGAAAGGGGCTAGGATGTAGCTTAGTGTTAGAGCACCCCTGGGTTTGATCCCCAATACTGGGAGGCAGTGGGGAGCCCAACAGGCACAGTTTAGAAAACCTTACTTACAGGGCTGGGGTTGTGGCTCAGTGGCAGATACTCAGCACCACACAAAATGAATAATAAAATAAAGGTATTGTTGGGGCTGGGGTTGTAGCTCAGTGGTAGCGTGCTTGCCTAGCATGTGTGATGCACTGGGTTCGATTCTCAGCATCACATACAAATAAATAAAATAAAGGCCCACCAACAACTAAAAATTAAAAAAAAAAAAAAAAGGTATTGTGTCCATCTACAACTAAAAATAATTTTTTTAAAAAGAAAATCTTACATTCAAATGAAGTTAAAATTACACAAAAATAAGTTTACTGTTCCCACCTTTTGCAATAGGTGAAGGAAAGGTGTTTTGTTTTTTAAACATACACATAATTAAATGTACTAAAGTACAAACCTTCTAAGCAATTAAGTAAAGCACAGTTAGTAAAATCTCATCAACTCCACAGCAAAGCAGCCAGGCCCTTTGCTCAGGCTACGTATATCAGAAACACACCAGCCAGGCAAAGCACCTGAAGCCCCAGCACGCAGGAGGCTGAGAGGAGTTAAAGAGATCAGTCTGGGCAACGTAACAAGACTATTACCAAAAAAGGGGTGGAGGATGTGGTGTGGCTATGGCAGAGAGCTTACCTAGATCAGACATGAGGCCCTGGGTTCAATTCCCAGCACTACAAAAAAAAAAAAGAAGAAAGAAACAGCATGCCACACCATCTGCTTACTTTGAGATCTGAAAACTGCTGCTGAATTTTAGGGCGTTCCATCCGGTACTTCTCAATTTCTTCTTTCTCCCTTTGCTCTCTATGAAATAAAATATGTACCTGCATTAGAAATATTAGGGACCCATGTCTGTAATCCCAGCAGCTTGGGAGGCTGAGACAGGAGGATCACAAGTTCAAAGCCAACCTCAGCAAAAGCAACTCAGTGAGACCCTGTCTCTAAATAAATAAAATACAAAATAGGGCTTAGGATGCGGGTTAGGGGTTGAACTAAAGATTGAACTCATGCCCCTGAGTTCAATCTCTGGCACCCCACCTCAAAAAAGAAAGAAAGAAAGAAAGAAACACTGTGTCCATTCCAAAACAAAGCTGGCTAGTTATATACCTAATTAAATCACCAAAAAAGAATACTTTCATACTAAGCTGCTTAGTCAAGTGCATATTAAGGCAACTATGGAAACATTTATATACATAATAATTCAACTATCTACCAAATGAAAATAGGCAAAAATTTGATAAAATAAAAAGAAGTTATCTTACTTTGATATACAGTTGCTTGAGTTACAATGGAGTTCTGTAGCAATAAACCCATCACAAGCTGAAAATTTCCCAAGTCAAAAATCCATGTAAATGGATGCTTCTCATTCTCAAGATAGCCCGCACTCTCCCTTGAAAGTCTATCTACCTTCCTAAATAAACCTGCCTATGCAAAAAAAAAAAAAAAAGTGTGTAATACCCCTACTCTACTGAACACATGAGCTTTGCAGAACACACCACAGAGCGCTAGGCATCGTTCCTTAGATTGCATGGATAACCAGGAGCTGCTCAGCATCGCAAGGAAGTATCTTGCCACCTATCGCTAGCTCTAGAAAAGATCAAAATTCAAAGTACAGTTTCTGTTGAATGCATACTGCTTTCATATCATCTGTAATGTTGAAAATCATGAGTCAAACCTTTTTAGAGGGCAACCATCTATAAATTCTTCCATTTGAACACAAGTATATTCACTGCTTTAAAATTCACAAATTCCCTAAGGCCAGCCTATGAATGTTCAACTCAGAAGCAAAACTGAAACACTATGAGAGGTCCCTATATATATAAAGCCTTCAACTTATCTCGCCCCATCTGCCAGGTCAGATGGTTTGTATCACCATCCACGTAACTTTTTCAGGGACACAGGGCTATGGATCATTTAGAACTAAGCTTAGACAAACCAAATCAATCTACCAGGAGTTGATATGAACCAACTAGCTACAACTTTTTAAAATGAGATTTAAATTTTCCTCTATAAAGAAAAAGGAAAACATCCTTTGGTAGGAACATAAATTGGTAGGAATTTATATGTAATCTGATAAATGGACTGAAGGAGCAGGGCATGGTGGCAGAACCCTGTAATCCTGGCTACTCAGGAGGCTAAGGCAGTAGGAATACAAGTTCGAGACCAGCCCAAAAGCTAGTTGCCCTGCCTAGGCAACTTAGTGAGGTCCTATCCCAAAACAAAAATTTTAAAAGGGCTAAGGATGTGGTTCAACAGTAGAGATCTGCCTTGCATGTGTGATGCCCTGGGTTCCATCACCAGTACTGGGGGGAAAAGAAGAGAGAGAAAGAAAGAAAAACAACAAAAAAGGCAAGGGGTGCAGCTTAGTGGCAGAGTGCTTGCCTAGCATGTGCAAACCCCTGGTTTTGATCCCCAGCACCATCAAAAACAAAAAGCAATAGAAAGAGAAAAAAAAAGTATTAATAGTTACTTTCTGGGCTTATAAAGAAACATACTTCATCTCATTTTTCTAATCCTCTATAATGAGAAATTTGGGGGTGTTTGTTTGTTTTTTACCCTTGCACTAGGTATTGAACCCAAGCTAGGCAAACACTCTACCGCTGAGCTACACCCCCAATCATTTTTAATTTGAGACAAGGTCTCATTAAGTTGCCCAGGCTAGCCCTGAATTTATGATCCTCCTGCCTCAGCCTCCCATGCACCTAGGATTACTGGCATGTACCACCAAACACAGGTAAAACATGTAACTTCCTATTACAATAAATTAGAAACTTGCAAACCAATATAATGCCTTTTTATACATTGTAGCATCTTATGTTTACTTCACTAAGTTCCCCAGAATAAGGACAAAGGATTCAGAAAGCTGCCACATCAATTGGCACACTGAAGTAACATCAACAACAGAGATGCAGAACACCCACCTCAGAGGCCTGCAGAGAAAGTCTCCTCTCCAACAGGTACCAAGGACAGAGCTTGCCTGAGTTGTCACCATAGGAACCTATATCCAAAGCCTGCTTCTCATAGACTTCCTGATGTCTGCCCCTCCCACCAGCCCAACTTGGTTAAATTACTCCCAACCCTATAGCCACATACAACACTGACATGTGGAACAAGTTTTCAAACCACAACTACCATAAAATCTGTATATTAATTTTCAAATTATTTAACATGGATTAATCAACATCACTCTCCATTTCATGGATAACTCTAATGTCTAGTCAAAGTAATACCCCAAATTCTGATTTGAGAGGTATTCAGGCTATAGAGTTCTTAAGTTTCACTGTAGCCCCCAGACCAAGACCCATGCTGCCTTGAAGCTAAGCTGATACATACTAATCCTACAACTCTTCTCTTAGTCTAAAGTCAGTGCAAAACTTATTCTGTCAGATAAAAACAGCATTAATTTACCTTCTTTCTTTTCTTCTTTCATCCATCCTTTTATCCAGAGCTGCATAAATAGCATCTGCTTCCTCATCATCTTTCTCATAGGGCCCACTGGAAAAGAGGCTCCCAGCATAGCCATTAAACTAAGAACCAAACAATACATTAAAAGAGTCAGTGCTCCCTTGAGCATAATCCCACCAACTCAAAGGACTTTCCAGATGTAAATTACTTGCCAACTGCTTTTTATAGGACAATCCCAAATTGAGAGCCAGTCTATAGCCAACTGATCAATACTCTTCAAGTGCCAAGGGCGTGAGAGACAGAGGAGCTGGTCTAGCTGGAAGAGACTAAAAAGACTAAATGTGATGGGGAATCCTGGAACGGGTCCCATGCCAGGAAAAGGACATTTATGGAAACAGCGTACAATTCAAACAAGAGCTGTAGATGAGTGAGCACTATGGGGCCAACATTAATTTCCAGGTCTCAGTAGCTGTATTAAGATAATGGAACATGGACGAAAAGGAGCTTAGTGAAGAGTTTTAGGAACTTTTTTTTTTTTTTTACTTCTCTTGGTACTATTTTAGCAAGAACCTAAAAGTTTAAAATTATTTCTGCCAAGCACAGTAGTACACTCCTATAATCTCAGTGACACAAGAGGCTAAGGCAGGAGTATCACAAGGTCAAGGCCAGCCTTGGCAACTTAGTAAAACCTTATCTCAAAAAAATAAAAAGGGTTAGGAATGTTGCTTAGTGGTAGAGCACCCCTGGAGAAGGAAGGAAAGAAGGGAAGGAAGGAGGAAAAAAGAAAAGACTGGTTTCAAAGTTAAAGTTCCATAAAAATTATTTTCCTAGGAGCTGGAGCTATGGCTCAGTGGTAGAGTGCTCGCCTAGCATGTGCAAGGCACTGGGTTCAATCCTCAGCACCACATAAAAATAAACAAACAAAATAAAGGTATAAAAAAAAAAATCACATCCATCTTAAAAAAAAATATTTTCGTAGGAGGAAAGACATCATTTATTAGAAGCCATCTAGAAAAACTCAACTGAACCACGAGCTAAGGGGCAGGCACTGAAGCCAGATCAAGTAAACACCAATACCATCATTAATGACCAGCAGGGCAATGTACCAATAGGACATTCAGACATTTGTAAGTACATCTCTACTGAAAAGATGAAAAAGAGGCTCATGTCTGTTTTTACTGTTCCCTTCTCACACAGTTAAAGGAATCTATGAATCAGAGCACCTCATCATGGAAGCCAGTCAGCCCTTCTGACTGGTGGAAGGCAGCACAGAAGCCCCACAAAAGTCACCTCATCATAGTTGGTGTCATTCAGATCTTCATCATCATCATCAGCAGCCTGGTTTTTCTTCATCTGGTCCCCCACTGTTCTCTTGCCTGGTGGTGCATGGCGATCATCCACAGGATCATTTGCATCCCGGGCCGGCCCAATGTCTGACCGGGTGGTGAAACCAGTGGCACTGCAGGAAGATGCCCATTACCTAGATGGTCCTATAGTAACATCTCTTTTTCTAACACCTCTGAGAATTTCCAAACATTCTGCTGGCAGTAAACCATGCTTTCTAACCATGCTGAGCACCACTGATCTTCTCTGCTTGCCTTATGTTTCCACCCCAACCCCCACCATCACCCCAAGGTTTGTCCCTTTCTCCTCCATGTGAATTACCAGGTCTCAGATCTCATTCCTCCCAAGTCCCAGCCTCACATTTCCAACAGCCTGCTGAGCACCCCCATCCAACTAGGTCAAACCAAGGCCCTCTCTGGACCCTGCAGCTACTCTCAGCTGTTAATAGCAGCAGTGTAGTCCCAGGCATCAAAACATCATCTTAACCTCCCTCTTCAGCCTTCTCCACCCCACCGACCCTCAAGTACTACTGATGCTACCTCCAAATCCCCCCTCCTCAAATTACACCACAACTGGCAAACCAGCTGGCCATACCTACTCCTAATCTTTGTATTGCTCTACCAGATGATTCTTCCCCAAACACAGTTCTGACTGAGGCATTCTTTGGTATCACCGGCTCTCTGAAGCCTACAGGCCTCTTTGACCTCCTACAGCTCCATTTCACTCACTTTGGACTCCTTGCTGTCCCCTGGTTTTCCTTTGATCCTTCCATTTTTAACCCTTTAACTGCCTATACACAAAATGCCAGTTTCTCTTCTAGTCCTGCCACATCTGATACATTCAAATCTACCTTTTTCTAATCTCTGGAATCCCCACGTTCTAAATCTGTTCCTCTTCATACACTTAGTTATATAAGCATCAAACTTCCTCTGATAAACTGCTGGCCCTCTGAAAAATGGTGACACATCTGTGTTCTGTGTGCCCCTGGGGCAGTTTCTGACACCACTACCAAATGAGACCCACTTTTTGCTTCAGATAACCAAGAAGAACTCTAAGAACTGCTTATTTATCCAATAAGTAACGGTGGTCATCTGTGAGGCAGGCATGGGTCACCCAGGCACCAGCCCGCCTGCCCCCAGGAGCTGAGACTGAACAGACAACCTAAAGGGACCAATACTAAATAGAAAAGATCAGTCGTGCTCAAAGCAAGAAAGGGCTAACGTGCTCCTACTTCACATCAGGACCTTATCTACTCCTCAGGGTTGACTTGCATGCCGTCAATACCCACTTTAGACAGCAAAACGAGGGCTCAGGGCCCGGGGTGGTTAAGTCTCAAGTCACAGCTCCTAGTGGCAGGCTAGGCTCACGGCCAGGTCTGCGACCTACACGGATTAAACCAGACGGTCCAGCAGGCTGCAGACTGGCGGCGGACCCTAATTTATTTTCGGTGTATCTTCCGCGTCCTGCGTCCAGGGAGAAACGCGGGCAGCCAGCACGGTCCTCCTCCGGGACCCCCTCCCGCGCCCCACGCCCCGCCCCAGGCCTCACCCCCGGCCCAGCCCCGGCACGTAGCCGAGGGGCGCAGGCATGCCCAGGAACGGCTTCTTCTTCTTGTTCATGGCAGCGGAGGTGCCCGCGGCGGAGCAGAGCAAAAAAGCAGCCTCCGGGCGCGAAACACGGCAGACGTCTCGGTCGCTGCCGCAGGAAGCGTCGCGTCCGTCACGTCACCGGCGCCCCGGAAGCAGAGCGCGCGGCCCCGCCCTCCTGACTCTCGGGCGGAAGTCCATGCCGCAGCGCTTCCGGTTGCGTTGCGGGGCGCGCCTGCGGCGGGCGCGGGCTCGCGAGAGCCTGCCTGTGGCGCGGTGGCGGCGTGGGCGGCCCGGAGCGATCAGGGACCGCAGACGCTCCGCGTCCTGTGAGTGCAGGGCCGGGGCCGGTCCCTGGGGCCGTCCTGCCCCTCGCAGATCCCGTCGCACCTGTCCTGCTGTGCAGAGCTGGTGGGGAACAGCGGGCGCGCTTCGCGTCCGGATCCTGGGCCCCCCTAGGGCACCGTCCCCTGTGGTCCTGCCCGGCCCGGTGTGGCCTGAACGTCCGCGCTCCTGCAAGGCTGAGGAAAAGAAGTGAATGCACCTCTCCCTGTGTGTAGGCTGGCGTCACAAACGTGTGGACTCCTCTATGCCCTTGCCTTGGATTGATGCACTCCACTCCTCTGCACACATTTTTGCCTATCCAGTGCAATTCTGCCCCTGCTACGAGACGCCAACCCTACCAACACCTGGGGAGAGCACCCAGGCTCTTGGGCACAACAGGCAAAAACTGCTGGTGGCAACCTGGCCTTTTGCTGGACCTGGCAAACACAGTTAGCCCTTCTCAGTGCGGTTCTAGAGCAAACACTTCAGCCCTGACTGTCAGTCCTTGGAGCTCCTCTCTAACCTCCCCAGCCAACCCCATTTTCGGTTATAGAGTTCAGAGCCAGATTCAGAAATTGGTTACACAGGGAAGAGGAGAGCCACAAGGGAGTCTACAGATGTGATTGGGGTAAGGGTCAACCTGGCTTCTCTGGGGAAGCAAGAGCGCATTTGAGGGAGAAACCTCTGAGTGTGCCCCGCTAAAGAAAGTCAGTAGCCTAGGGCGGTAGTGCACCCCTTGTAATTCCAGCTACTCATAGGCAGAAGGAGGATCATCAGTTCCAGGACAACCTGAACCCCTGAACTACCTCCCCAGTCCAAAAACAAAATCCAAGTATTAAAAGGGCTGGGGTGTAATCCAGTGGTAGGGAGCTTGACCCTGATTTTACTCCCTAGTACCGAGGCTGGGCAGCCAATTCACGAGATTGGAGAGCGCGAAGTGTTCGTCTCTCCTTGGCCAGGACCTCCGCGGGTAGAAAACACCAAGAGTAGGTAGGGGGTCCTGAATCCCCCAACACATAGGAGACCCACAGCTCTTCGCTTGCCTGCCTCAGAGGACCTTCAGCAGGTGGTCAGTGCCCAGGTGAGAACGGAAGCCCTTTACCCTGGCCGACACCCTCCGCAAAAACAGCCCGCGCGCCGCCGACACACCTCCGAGCTCCCGGAGCGCGCCCGGCGCACTGGGCTCGGCAGCAGGTGCCTCGCCGCGCAGACTCGCCGGCCACAGGGACCGGCTCGGGCGCGGGGCCGGCGCGGGCGGGGCGGGGTGGGACGGCGACGCGCGTTACCCGCCGGTCACACTGGCCGCCCTGCACTCAGTGAGGGGCGTGTGCGCGGGCCCGGCACCCGCCGGCCCCATGTTCACCGAGCTGAGGTCCAAGCTGAGCCCCCCGCGAGGCCGCGCCGGGGCTGTGCGCGCTGGCTTAGGGGAGCGCCGCGATGTGGACGGTGAGCCCGGGCTGGACTGGGAAGCAGGAATGTCGCGGGGCTGCGGGACATGGGACCAAGTGGCAAGGGGGTGGGGGGCTGGACCCTGCGGGCTTCCAGCATCGGCAACTACGCGGGGGGTGGGGGGGGGCGACCTGACCTAACGGGGTGCGGTGGCCTTTGTCCTGCGCCGCGGGGGATTGGTTGGCCAACCTCAGGCCTTCGATATCAGCGCGCCTTTGGCTTGGGGCGGGGGATGACAGGCCAGGGCTTCTGTGTCCATGCTGGAGGCACACTGGGGTCACCCCTTCCTTCCGAATGCATAGAAAACCCTCCCCAGCCCTGGCAGTGGGGTCGACAAGGGGTTGAGATCACAACCTCAGATTTCCTTTTGGAATTGATGTTGGGGCAGGGAGGAACCCATCCTTCTGTACTGCCGGCAGGAAATGGGCGGGGCTCCGCTGGCCGGGCAGGTGCAGTGCCGGCAGAGGCGTTGGACTGGTTCCCCAGAGCTGCTCCTACCCTAGGGCAAAGGCCCTGTGGAAACCTGAGACGACCTGGCCTGCCTCCTGGAAGGTGCAGGTTCAGAATCAATCTTTCCCCATGTACTAGACATCACTTTGGGGCAGTAGCCACACACCCGCTGTCTGACCTTAGACCTCAAATTAAAAGTCACCAAGGGTCCAGTTCAAAATTCCAAAAATGGGGGAGGAAGAAGCTAAGCCTCAGGAGTCTTACCAAGGTTTCAGTAGAATGGGTACACCCATTACTTATATCTCCTTGACACCACCAAACCCTGCCCCAGTGTAGAGGGGATGGCTATCAAGGAAAGAGGATCTCATGCTACACCTTGGGGTGGGCCCTGGGAATCTCATTCTGCCTGCCCACCCAGGGCCTGGATGTGTGCAGAGATTTAGGAGAGCCTGAGCCCACCTTCCTTTCTCCCCTCCCCAAGACACCATTTGCCACATTTATGGAGCCCCTCATGTGCCTTAGGGATCCCACCCCAGGTGGGAGAGGTCCTATCAAGACCAGTCACCCTCCCCAGACTTCTGTCAGCAGTGACCCCAGAGGTGGTTGTAACAGTAAAACATAGGATGTGTCAAAGTTGGTGTGGGAAGAGGGCTGTGCTGACCAGCCATTTCTGGTGAGCACCTGCCAGTCACACTGTTGTCCTGGTTGGGCCCTGTGGAAGCAGCAGAGCAGGAAAACCTGGGAGTCCCAGTTGCCAGCTTTCCCAGTTCAGGCCTTTTTGACCATGAGTCATAGTTGGTGAGCTCAGCCAGGCAGGGGACAAGCCTCAAATGCCAGATATGGCTGTATAAACTGGGTGCCTTCAGTGGCGATGGGCAGGCAGGAACCTTAACCAGACTTCTCCACAGAGTGCCTCCAATGACACAGGAGCCAGGCTTTTTCCTCAAAGATATGTCCTGTGTGTATGCTGGTCTAGTGTGACATGTATGAGGCTTGTGTGCATAAGGTCAAGGTGGTCCTGGGATCGCCCCTCACCTGGTTATAGGTCTCAGGCTCCCTGGGAGGCATGTCCTCCAATATAGCAGAACCCATCCTGACTGTCAGTGTGAGGGCTGCAGGCTTGCAAGGGAAGCAGTATTCTCAGCTCTCCATCTTGGGGCTAGGGAGGAGGATCCTTATTTTGCACATATTCTTCTGCCTTTGGGGACTTGATTTGTCCTCCTTGAGAATTGGCTCCTTCTTTGGTAGAGGGGAAATAGGTTAGGCAAGGAAGTGGCTCTTGGGGAAAGAGCCTTTGGTCCTGCTCCTGACCACTCTGACCAGGCACCCCTGCACACAGCCACTGCTCACTTCAGCTTCTGCCGGACTCTCCTGGAGCACACAGTGTCAGCCGAAAGCATCCCCTGCCACCTGCCTCGGACGCCAGGCACCAGCCTCACATGGCATGATTCCCGTAGCCAGAGGGCTTCCAGCAGCAGGCCAATCAAACTCCTGCAGCAGCCTGGCACAGAGACCCCCCAGGTACCCACCCACCTACCCCACCCACCTCAGTCCCTGCCTTCCCTGCTCTGCCACGCTCCTTCTATCTGCCACCCACTTCCCCTACAGGGCCGGCTGTACTCTGACCACTATGGCCTGTACCACACAAGCCCCTCGCTGAGTGGCCTGACGCGGCCTGTGGTCCTCTGGAGCCAGCAGGACGTCTGCAAGTGGCTTAAGAAACACTGTCCCCACAACTACCTCGTCTACGTCGAGGCCTTCTCCCATCATGCCATCACTGGTACGGTGGAGTCTGGACAGGACAGGAGATGGATGCCCAAAGAGCCTCCTTCCCTACCAAGTGCCTACAGTCTGCAGTTGTTTCTCCACCTATCGGTGCTCCTCTGAGGCAACCTTCCCTGGGGTCCTCGGAGTCTCTGTACCTGCACTGTCTTCTGGCATCTTCCACTTGGCCTCCATCTGCTGCTTATCATGATTCTCTCTCTGCCTCTCCCTCTAATTCTCTCTGAATCTTTCTCTGAGACTCCCTGTGCCCTTTCTTTCTTTCTTTTCCTTTCATTCTGTGTCTGTGTGTGTCTTTGTCTTTGGTACTGGGAATTGAGCCCTAAAATGCCCTACCACTGAGCTACATCCCAGCCCTTTTTATTTTTTATTGTGAGACAAAGTCTGGCTAAGTTATCCCGGCTGACCAGGAACTTGTGATCTGCCTCAGCCTCTGATAGCCTCTGTTGGACCCTCTTCCCTCCCCCAGGCCGAGCTCTTCTGCGGCTAAATGCAGAGAAGCTACAGAGGATGGGGCTGGTGCAGGAGGCCCAGAGGCAAGAGGTGCTGCAACAGGTGCTCCGCCTGCAGGTGCGAGAGGAGGGTCGGAGCCTGCAGCTGCTCAGCCAAGGTCAGTGGGAGGAGCCAGCATGGGGGGGCACTGAGAGTTCAGGTAAGTGGCTTGACTGCAGGAGGGTGCTTGGGAGCCCTAGTAAGGGCCATCCTGGGATGTGGCAGGGACCTGCCTCTCCCTTACTTCCATGCATCCTACAGCTTCCTTTGGAAACATATCCTAGCTGCTGCCAAGGCTTGAACCAGACCCCAGCACTGTGACCAGAGCCTACGGCCAAGGATGAGGACAAGCTGGCCCCACAGACCCTCTCGAACCCCACAGGATACCATGGTGGCCAAGTCCAGCCTAGTGGACAGATCTCCACCTTCAAGCACCTGTGGTTGGGCAGCCAGGCCATGGCCTGGGCTGCTTATCTGTGACCCCTCCTCCTGGGACATGAGCCCACTCCCTGGCACTGCTGGCAACATGTGGGGCAGCTGCCTGGAGCCAGAGTGGGGTTCAAATGACCCCAAGACTCCCAGGGAGTCTTTTATTTATGTTCCCTTTACTGTGTGACTGTCCCCCTTTGCCTGAGTCATGCATCTCTGCTCACTTGTCCAGTTCCATATCCTCACAGCATTGCCAGGCCAGCCACACTGTGGGACAAACTGCCTTGGCTCCCTTTGACTTGTGTTTCTCCCTGCCCCTGCCAGAACCCAGCAGGCAACCTATGTCCAGAGTAACAGTCATCAGCATGGCCAGGCAGGGACCCATGCAGAGCACCTCGCTAATTCTATCGCCACCCTGGCCAAACCTGTATCTATTTATGAGCACTGAGTCTGAGAGGCCCTGGTTGCCTCAGCCCCAAAGACAGAGCACAGAACAGTGAGGACAGCAGCCCTGTGCAAGCAACTCCTCGCCCTGAGCCTGCTGGAGTCAGTGTGCTCTGGGCCCACTTTTGGGAAAGTCTGGTATTAAGCATCGCCTCTGTGTATTTGCACTTAAGAGAACATCTTCAAGAAACCATCGCACTTGCTGCTTTCCCAAGGAAACCTGGATTCATAGGAGAGACTGTCCTGAGGGCTGTGCTCCACCTCTGCTGCCAGACGCCTAAGCAACCCTTCCCTGGGTAGTCTGGGGCTGGTGCTGCCCGGCAGAGGGACAGTGAGAGCAGCCCACAACCTCTTGCTCCTCTGCCCCTTCCCACAACCACGGGGACTCTGAAAATCTCAGGGACAGTTGAGGCTAAGCCTCCAGTCCTCTCTCTGTGACCTGAGCTGGCCTCAGGACTCAGGATTGGTCACTGCAGGTCCTGAGTGAATTTGGGCAACTGGCCTGGTGCCTCCCATCCCATGTGTCTGCACCCACAGGGAGCCTCCTTGTCATGTCTGGCTGCCCTGAGTATCCCCCCAAACCTTGTGCTATCAGTCTTCAGCCAGAAGGCCCATCTCTGCCTTTTCCCCTCCTGTCTTGCCCACCCTGTGCTCCTGTATTGTCTTCCTTGTTTTTCATTCACTTTTTTTATATTCTAACAAAAAATCAGAAATAAACCTGTTCTCAAGTGCCAACAGTACTAGGTCTGGGAGGAAGGGGTGTCCAGCCCAACAGCCTGGCTCTGGTACCACCAGGGGGCAGTGGTATCCCTTCCTGGAGGGGCTGCTGGTCAACCCCAGGGCACCTGGGACAAGAGGCATCAGGTAGGCACTCTTGATGAATGGCACCCAGTGATGGACACAAGGCTCCTGACATGCTCAGAGCAACAGCCCAGATATGTGGTGTGTGAGGTTCCTGTAACAAAGAAGCATCCACTGGGTGAATTCAAAAAGAAAACTTTGATTCAGAGTCTAGGGGTTACACAGTGGTAGAGTGTGTGCTTAGCATGCTCAAGGCCTTGTGTTGGATCAGAAGGGAGAAAGGGATTCAGTTCTGAAGACTAAATCATATTCCCTTTGTGAGTGCAGAAGGGCACCTTTCCTTGCTCTTCCAGCCTCTGGTTGCTATCTGGGATTATAGGAATCAAGGACACACCACTCCCATCTGTTTCTGTGGTCATATCACCTTTCTTCTGTCTCTGAAATCTCCCTGTCTCCTTCTTGTAAGGATGATTGGATTGGGGCCCAGCTGGGTAACCCAGGTTGACTTCATCTCAGGATCCTTACTCATATCCATAAAGACCCATATTCCAAATAAGGAATGTTCACTCACACATTCAACACTCTGACACGATCATCTGTAGGGACTCACCACCCAACCCTCTACACAGGGCAGTACCCTGACAAGCAGCACATATACTGTGGCACCCACTCATCAACCAGATACATAGCAGGAACAGGAACACAGATGTAACCCACAAATGCAATGACATAGCCAGACATGCACTGTGTGCTCCAACACACAAACACACTGTGTATTTGGCCAGACACAGTGAAATGCACAGAGATATTTAACAACACCCCCACATACATACAATTACCCAAACATACAAGTACTCTTGCATAACAATGACCCCCTAACATACAGAAACAAGAGAGCACAGCCCCAATACAAACCAAATTATATAACACCCCAACATCTAGATACACATGAAAAACTGTTGGTCCTCACATCCTGCATGCAGGTACTCACACATGAACATGCCACAGCCTGGACAACATGCTAAGATTCAGATACATACCTACCATGCATCTGACATCAAGGTGCCTGGATACTGAAACTGACACTCAGATATAGCACTGATCTTGCCTGGCACAGAACTCACAGATATGCCATGACAGTGATTTTCAAGATGGATGCTTCCTGACACATTTGATCACTTGGACACACCTGTGAACGCTGACACATCCCATTTGTACAGGGGAGCTGACAGCCTTGTACACACCTCAAGAAACACACACTGACCCCTCCCAGCATCCTGCCCCTAGGGTGTGGATGCTCAAGGAGGGCTTTGAGCAACTCTTTCCTTTTCCTCCTATGGTAACTTGGGCTGGGGCAGCACCCTGGTCTCTCTGGCTCAGATTTCCAAGGGGAGGACTGACTGGCTGACCTTTTCACATAGGGCTCAGCACTTTGCCTCTGCCTCCAAACCAGTGTTCTGTGCAGGTCTCAGGCAAAGCAGATATCAAGGTCCCTTGAAAAGAGGTGGACATCAAATCTGCTGACAGCTCCTCTGCCCTGCCCCAGAGCAGTGCAGGACAGCCTGCTCCAGGGGGAGCAGGGCAGAGGGTGCTGGGCAAAAAGGAGGCCCCAGGGAAGGAGATCTATCTTGTAACTCTGTACCCCAACTAACAATTTCCAGCCCACACTAGTTTTGTGGAATTCAAAATGCTTGTGGAATGTAAAAAGGGGGCATTAAAAACTTTTAGAAGTCGGCTTTAATTGTAAAAGTAATATATGCACATGATTAAAAATATTTCAATAGTACTGAGACCCAAAATTAAAACCCAGTCTCCTCTCTGGGGAGTTTCCTCCCCGGGAGAAGGGTGATGTGAGCAGAAGACAGCGATACTCCATTCTCTTAGAGGAGACTAGTGTCTCTTGCCTGCCTCCTGTGGGGGCTCCTGTCAACTCTACCTCCCCACCAGCTCCCACAGGGAGATTCACTCCTCGGCCAGCTTCATTCATTCATTCATTCATTCCCCATCACCCCTGACTTGACATCAGCAGAAACCTAGGCTCCGGGGAAAGCTGGGCGCTGGCTGCTGGCCTAGGACCATCACGCACAGCGCTGGAAAGGTTGATCCAATGGTCAGATACCCCAATAAAGCTACATGGCCCTGACGGAGGTCACAGGGCCAGCTGGAGAGAGGCCCGATCTTGCCCGCCAGCCGGGGGGAAGGGGTGGAGGAGGTCAGGGTCCTGCACACCTAGGCTTCTCTGCACTCCCCCGCCGCACCTGCCGGACTAGTCCGTGCGCCCCCGAACGTGCCTCAGTTTATCCCACTGTCCACAGACGCCTCCCGTCCTGCGGACGGCACGTCGGCCACTCGGCCCCGGCCCGGCCCACCGCCGCGAGGGCCCCGAGCCCGATCTAGCAGGCGGGTCGGTGGGCCCCCTCCCCGTCGCGGAGCGCGGCAGGAATACCGCGAGAGTTCGCCCCCTCCCCCCGCAGTAAAACTGTCAAAGGTGGGAGGGGCGGGAGCGCGCATGTGCGCAGCGGCGCGCAGCCTGCGCTGCCCGGACCCGCGCCCGCGCCCCGGCCCGGCCCGGCCGCAGCCCGCTGGGCGCCGCAGGTAAGCGCCGCCCGCCGCCGCCCGCCGCCCGCCGCCCGCCGCCCCGCGCCGCCGCCGCTGCCCCGCGCCGCCGCCGCCGCCTGCGCGGAAAAAGTCGCCATTTTGGTTCGCCGCCTGCGCCCCCGCCCCCCCCCCCCCCGCCGCGGCCGCCCTTCCGGCCAGGCCGAGGCCAGCGCCCGCGCCCGGCGAGTGACAGGTGGGTGGCGGCCGCTCCCGCAGCGCGCCCAGGCCGCCCTCACCTGGCCGGGCCGCGCCGCCGGCCGCCGGCCTCCGCGGAGGGCCCCGCCACCCGCCGCGGCCCCGTCAGCAAGCCCCCCGGAGTCCTGCACCGGCAGCGGCCCTCGGCGGAGGGGTCGCGCGGCCGCGGCCAGGCCCCCAGCGCTGGCTCCCGCCCGGGTTTAGAAAGACTGGAAGGGAGGCCGCCTGCAGCCAGGCCTCGGGTCGGAGGGATGACTCATGCCGCTGTCTTCCTTTGAAATTTCAAAGTGAGGACTCCCTGAGAAGTTTGTTGACTGACCTCACACCCTCCCTCCCCCCAGGCCCAGGACCCAGGCTGCCATCACCCTTGGCAGTGGGCAGTGACTGTCCTGACCTCCGACCTCAGCCCTCCCAGACACAGCAGCCCCTTCCCATGCCCTCTGATCTGAATTGATCAGAAATTGTTGGAGAAGGGCTCCCCTGCTCACACCTTGCCCCCTGGTACCGCCCACTTCTGTGGCTCAGGTGTCTCTGTGGGAGGACCTGACAGGGCCTGGTGACTCCTGGAACAGGCCCCTGGAAGCCCAGCCTTGGACAACAGGGTTCTCCCTGGCAAGTGTCTTGGTGGGCTCTGGAGCCTGGGCCTCTGCTGCTAATGCTGGCCTTGTTTAACTGAAGTGGGCTGAGGTCTGTTGAGCAGGGAGAGCAGAGGTCAGCTAGACAGTGGTCAGTGACTCAGGGGCTGAACAGGAACCCTGCATCAAGGCTGAGAAGGGGGCCAGACATGATGGTCAGGAAACCCAGGGACCAGAAGGAGATGCCAGTGGCCCTCAGTCTGCCCACCAGAGAGAGGTTGCTTGTGGTTAAGGAGGGCCCTGGCGTCCCTTGGCACTCACCTAGACTATTTTGTATATCTGGGGAGAAGGATCTAGGGTGCCCACCTGGGTAGGTTGGCTTTGCATGGGGTGTGAGTGGGCAGGGGTGAGGACCCCGAAGGGAAAGATACCCTCAAGGTGCTGGGGCTTGGCAGCCTGTGAGCCAGCAGCTGTTGCTGGTGCCATAAATGGCCCTTAGGAGGGATGTGGTCAGCCTCCTTCCTCCTGCACAGGCCACCTCTCCTGGGGACACGCCCTGCCCGATGCCTGATCCTCAGCACACTTTGGGACTGTGAGTCTGATATTGAGAGGGATCCTGTCCAAACTGGTGAGGGTCTCCACACAGTTTGTGCCTTCTGGGTTGTCTGGGGAGAACTTGTGCAGCCCCTCCCCTGAGTCAGAAGCCCTATTACTTGTTTCTGTGTGATAAATCAGGAGGGCAAGCTTCCTGGCCAGAGTGAGCCTATTGGTGGGTAGGCTTCAGGGCAACCCCTCTGTAAGTTCTGAATTGGGCTCATTGGACCTCAGGTCTGTGTACTTGCCCTGCAGAAATGACTGATCCCTTCTGTGTTGGAGGAGGCCGCCGGCTCCAGGGGTCCAGCAGAAGTGGACCTGGGAAGGGTGGCAGCCGGAAGGAGGTCCGACTTCCCATGCTACAGGACTCACCAAAGCTGGGTGAGGAGCCAGGGCCAAAATCACTTCCAGAGGGTCACTCTCTGAGTACCCAAGGGCGTTCTGGGGTAGAGGCTGTTTTGGACATAATTTGTGCCTGGGTTCTTGTCCTAGGCTGGCAGGGCCCCTGCCCCCAAGCCTTGGCATTGGTGAACCCAGGCTCATTGCACATCTGCCCCCCTTGTGCCAGCCACAGTGCAGTCCCTGAACCTTAGTGCCCCGTATGCTACAGGGATGCCTGTGGTCCACAGTGGACAGACAGTATCTGGCCAGGCTCCTCTCTGCTTTGACCCAGGAAGTCCAGCCAGCGACCGGACAGAGGGGAAGAAAAAGGGGCGGCCCAAGGCCGAGAACCAGGCCCTGCGAGACATTCCTGTGAGTTACCTGAGGCAGGGGTGGGGCTCATGATGGGTCTGCCTGTAGAGGTCACTGACCTACACTAATCTCCCCTCTGCACCTCCCCTGTCAGCTCTGAGTTTCAGGATGTAGGCTGAGGCCCTTACCTCTGATAGCTGTGAGGGCCCAATGAGCCATGCTAGTAGCCCCAGCACAGATCTGGAGCTGGGCTTGAATTCTTGTTGCAGTCTGGAGGTTGAGGGGTTGTGCTGCCTCTGTGCCCTGTAGCCTGGGGAGGGTTCTGAGTCTGGGGCTTGGAGGGCTGAGGCCTAGGTGGATGAGAAGCAGCAGTCCAGCCATTCTCTACGCTCAGCTGTCACTCATGAACCAGTGGAAAGATGAATTCAAAGCTCACTCCAGGGTGAAGTGTCCCAACTCAGGGTGCTGGCTGGAATTTCCCAGCATCTACGGACTCAAGTACCATTACCAGCGCTGCCAAGGGGTAAGGGGCTATGGGTCAGGGAGGAGGTGGCCTAGGGGTGTGCCTGGGCAGAGGTCCCGGGGCCCCATCCCACACCTGCCCTCCCTGCCCAGGGCGCCATCTCAGATAGGCTGGCTTTCCCTTGCCCCTTCTGCGAGGCTGCATTCACCTCAAAGACCCAGCTGGAGAAACACCGGATTTGGAATCACATGGACCGTCCCCTGCCAGCCCCCAAGCCTGGCCCAGTCAGCCGACCAGTCTCCATCAGCCGGCCTGTTGGGGTCAGCAAGCCCATTGGAGTGAGCAAGCCTGTCACTATGGGCAAGCCTGTGGGAGTCAGCAGACCCATTGGCATCAGCAAGCCGGTCACAGTCAGCAGACCCGTGCCAGTCACTAGGCCCATGCCGGTCACCAAGCCTGTCACAGTCAGCAGGCCTATGCCAGTCACCAAGGCCATGCCAGTCACTAGGCCTGTGCCAGTCACCAAGCCTATCCCAGTCACCAAGTTGGTAACAATTACAAAACCTGTGCCGGTCAGCAAGCCAGTGCCAGTCAGCAGGCCCGTTGTGGTCAGCAAGCCAGTGCCGGTCAGCAGGCCCATTGCCATCAGCAGACATACACCAACCTGCAAAATGGTGCTGCTGACCAAGTCTGAGAACAAAGCACCTCGTGCTGCTGGGAAGAGCAGCAGTAAGAAAAGGTACAGGAGCTCACACCTAAGTATCCTTATGCATACCTAGGGTCCAGGCCACGGCTGGCCACCTGGCCTCACCTACCTCCTCTGCAGGGCCGCAGACAGCCTGGACATCTGCCCTATCCCACCAAAGCAGTCCAGGCCAGAGAATGGGGAGTTCAGCCCATCTACCACGGACCAGAGCTTGGCCTTACAGCTGAGTACAGATCCCAGCAGTAGTTCCCTGCTGCTGGGTGGGAGACCCTCAGTGGGCAGGGAGGCAGTGCGGCCTGCAGGCCCTGTGTCCCCACCTGAGGAGGACCCCGAGCGCACAAAGCATAGTAAGATGAGAGCCCTGAGGAAAGTCGGGAGGTAGGTGGGGCTCTGGCTCCAGATGGTCATTTGACAGATGTTGATCCTTGTTTTCTCTCCCCCGAGTCAGGAAGGAAACAGAAAACACCCAAGAAATTCACAGGGGAGCAACCGTCCATCTCAGGGACCTTTGGACTCAAAGGTGAGACCCCACCTGCAGGGCACCTCTGAGATTGGGTGCCTCCACACCTGTGCCTGCACCTAGCCCACACTTCCCTGCCCACTTATCTGTGCACACAGGCCTGGCCAAAGCCGAGGATAAGGCTCGAGTTCACCGCTCCAAGAAGCAGGAGGGGCTGGGTCCTGAGGATGTGCGGAAGAAGGTGCAGGCCACCCCTGTCATTGTCAGCAAGGAGGCACCAACTCCTGTGACCCACTCAGCCCCAGGTGGGGCTGCCGGCCAGGGCCCAGGGCAGGTCTCAACTGTGGGGTGGATTCCATGGTTCAGGCACAGGGGCTGATTGTGGAGCCTGGGTGCTACTGCTACCCCTGGCATCCAGGAGCCTCCACAAACCTCTGAGGCCCCAGTCCTGCCCCACAGGTGGTCCTGAGGAGCAGTGGCAGAGAGCTATCCATGAACGGGGGGAGGCCATCTGCCCTACCTGCAATGTGGTCACCCGGAAGACCCTTGTGGGGCTCAAGAAACACATGGAGGTGTGTCAGAAGGTAGGTTGCCTGGGAGACACTGGGAGTGGGGGTTCCTTAGCCATGGCCAGCTTCTTATTGCCAGGCTGTGTCTGTAGCTGCAGGATGCACTCAAGTGCCAGCACTGCCGGAAGCAATTCAAATCCAAGGCTGGTCTCAACTACCACACCATGGCCGAGCACAGTGCCAAGGTATGCTGCCAGGACCCCAGGGCCTGTCTCACCCTGACCACTGACAACTAACCCCACCCTGCTGCTCCCCCTTGCCTGACCTTGGACCCAGGGGTCCCAACACCTGAGCTCACCCTGTTCTCAGCCTGCTGCTGCTGAGGCTTCTGAGGGCGGGGAGCAGGAGGAACGAGAGCGGCTGCGCAAGGTGCTGAAGCAGATGGGGCGGCTGCGCTGCCCCCAGGAGGTCAGTGTGGGGAGCATGTGTGCACGTGGGACTTGGAGCCTCTCTGGCTGCCTATTGACCACTGGCCTGGATCCCCAGGGCTGCGGGGCTGCCTTCTCCAGCCTCATGGGCTATCAGTACCACCAGCGGCGCTGTGGGAAACCGCCTTGTGAGGTAGACAGCCCTTCCTTCCCCTGCGCCCACTGCGGCAAGACTTACCGCTCCAAGGCTGGTCATGACTACCATGTGCGATCAGAGCACTCGGCCCCGGTGAGTGGCCTGTGGTCTTCATGCTCCCATGGCTCTCCAGTGGTCTGTGCTGTAACACAGTACTCCTTCCTGCCACCTGATGGGTGTGATCCCCACTCTCCTTGTAAGTCACTTACATCCCAATGGACTGGAGGGTGGGCACCAGGAACTCCTGTGTCCCATCTTCCTTGGGATGCCTGTGTTATCCCTGTCCCCCACACACTTGTATGCACCCTGGGTCCCTGTGTCTTCAGGGGCCACATGTGGCCCACATCTCATGCTGACTCTGACCTGCCATCTCTGGCTGTCCTGCTTCTGCGGCTTATCCTGGCTACCATGTGACCCTGCTCTCCAGCCTCCCGAGGAGCCCATGGAAAAGACCCCTGAGGCTGAGGACTTGCTGGGTGTGGAGCGGACCCCAAGTGGTCGCATCCGCCGCACCTCGGCCCAGGTGGCCGTGTTCCACCTGCAGGAGATTGCAGAGGATGAGCTGGCACGGGACTGGACCAAGCGACGCATGAAGGATGATCTTGTGCCTGAGACTGCACGGGTGAGCTGCCTACCCACATGTGGATGGGGTATGGGCCTTCTTCCCTGAGATCTTCCCCAAGCCCCTGGCCTCCTTGTCTCTGGGCAGGACATGCCTCAATCCAGAGTCCCTGGTGACAGCCATGCCCCTGTCTACTGATCCCAACTCTGGAAGGGACATTGAGTTGCTGCTGAGGCATACATACAGTCTCAGAGCCTGGGTGCCTCTGGGCCTGGACTCACCTGCACTGTACCTGGCTTTACAGCTCAACTACACGCGGCCAGGCCTCCCCACACTCAACCCCCAGCTACTGGAGGCATGGAAGAATGAAGTCAAAGCAAATGGCCACGTAAACTGCCCTAACGATGTGAGCGGGGCGGGCTGAGTGGGTGGGCATGGGAGGTCCAAGACAGGGCAGGTGTGGCCTTCAGGGAGTGGCAGAGGCTGAGACCGAGATCTTTTAGGAGGCAGCCCTCAAAATGACCAGCCTTGCTTCTGATTCTGAGCTCCCACAGGATTCTCACTTAAGACCCCATTAGCAGAGGGGCCTCAGGCCCTACATGCCCAGCCTAAACCCCAGGACTCTTGGAGTCAGGTCCTTCCACATGCCCCAGAGAGAGGCTCCGAGCTCCCTGAGGCCGAGGCAGGTGCACCTTTGTGTGGGAGACTCCCCACCGGCCTCCCCCCCATGGCTGTCTCCCACTGCAGTGCTGTGAAGCCATCTACTCCAGTGTGTCTGGTCTCAAGGCCCATCTGGCCAGCTGCAGCAAGGTCAGTCCTGGGGGCTCCCTGTGGCCCAGAGGGTGCTCAGCATTCCCACCTTTCTCCTGCCAGGGGTCCCTCCACATTAGTGTGAGAACCTTCCCTGCTCCCATTGCATGAGCCCAGAGACAGGCTGATATAGACAGTTGGTTCAGAACCCCTCCCTGCCTCTACCCCAGCCATAGGACGGTCAGTCCCCAGCCTTGTCCTCAGCTCCTTGTCTATGTGGGTATGTGTGGGAGGTCAACCTGACCTGGGCACACTATCTTGGGAAAGGACCCTCAGCAAAGGTTTGTGACCCTTCCCCAAGACACCTGCTCTTCCCATCCTCAACTCCCCGGTAGCAGGAGCCAGTTAATGGTCCTGCTGCAGGGTACCCTTACAGGTTCCTGAAACAGCTGCAGATTCGCCAGCTGTCCCTGCCCCTTTAGTGGTGAGATAAGGGCTTGAGCCAGGTGTGGGCTTTGGGCCCTTAAGAGCCAGGGACTGCACTGCCTTGCTTTACAGGGGGACCACCTGGTAGGGAAGTACCGCTGTCTGCTGTGTCCCAAAGAGTTCAGCTCTGAAAGTGGCGTCAAGTACCATATCCTCAAGACCCATGCAGAGGTGCGGGAGCAACCACTGGGCCAGAGCTGGGGGAGGCCCAGGAAGGGTAGGGCCAGAGCTGGGTGGTGGAAACGGGATGGCCTAGGAGTGTCTATTTAAGCAAGTGGCCAGCATTGAGAAGTCTGGCAGTTTCTCCTCATAGGGTATCCAACTCCCCCAGAAAAGCTGAGAAGCTGGGTCCTGCCTGGCAGCCTGAGCAGGAGCTGCTTGTGGGTGGGAACCCTGCCCTCAGCCCTCTCTGCAGCTGCCTACCTGGCCTGAGGGTGACTGGGTCTCCAGTGTGAGCAGGGTCCCAGGTCTTCGTTGGGGCTTTTCTCTCCCCAGAACTGGTTCCGGACCTCAGCAGACCCACCTCCCAAACACAGGAGCCAGGGTCCCTTGATATCCAGGAAAGAGAAACGAAGTCTGGCGGGAGGAAAGAAACGGGGCCGCAAGCCTAAGGAGCGGCCTCCTGAGGAGCCCATGCCCAAGCTCCTCCACCGCCGGGACGACTGGCCCTTGGGAGGCAGGGACAAGGGGTCTCGGGGCTCCACTGGGCGGAAGGTGGGAGCCAGCAAGGCACCCTAAAAGTGGACCCCACACTGGCTGCCAAGCCCCACTCTGTTCAGGGTGGGGGAGCCACTCTGGACCTCCTGTCCTCCATCCTCACCCCCATCCATCTGTCCAGTGGAGGTGGTGAGCCATTGTCTCCTCCGCGAAGGTGGCCCTCCCTTGTTCAGGGCACACCTGGGTGGAGCTCCACAAGGGTGCCAGGGGCAGCAGCAGAAGTACAAAGGGTGGGGCAGCCTCCCTGTGAGGACGCTCAGGGGCCTGGCAGCATCTGGGGCTTTGGCACCCAGGGGCTGCAGTGCACAGCAGTCAGATGTTCTTTGGCCCCTGTCTCTGCTTCCTCAGATCCAGCTGGGTCCCCACCCTGGCTCCCATGACTGGGGCATCCCTGGTGACCTGTGGCTGTGGGCCAACGAGAGCACCTGGGCATCCCTGGCTGCCACCACCTGGGCCTTGCCTCCACCCAACACTGGAACTCCAGTGCCCCAGCTACCTCCCAGGACAGACCCCGTCCAGCCACTGCCATGCTGACCTGACAGCCACCTGCCCACCCTCGTCCACCCTCCAGTTCCTCTGCTTCTGTTTTCTACCTCTCTGGGCCTGGCCCCATCCTCTGTCTGTCATTCCTGCTGCATTTCAGGCCCCAAACCACTGGTCCTTGTCCTCAAGTTGGAGGGACAGCTTCCTGTCTGCTCTGCCCAGACATGTGGAGGACCAGAGGCTTGTGTACTCTGCTTCCTGCCTCCAGCCTCTGTCACTTCAAGCCAAGGTCACAGCCTGAGGGGGCTAGGGGCTTCTGGGTTCAGGGCCAGGTGGAAAGGGCCCAGCTCCGAAGGTGAGCCCCATGGAGAATATCCTCTGCCAGGTGGGGTCAGCCCAGAGGCAGAGCTCCTATAGAAACCCTCCTCCCCTTTACCTGCTCCTGTACATCTGGTGGCATGGGATACAGGAACCAAAGGCCAGTGGGAGAGGGGGGCTTGGACTAGGTGGCAGCTCTAGGGCTGTGAGGAATCTGAAGATGGCAGGATCTGCAGGTAGGGCAGGGGTCAGTCAGGAGTCCTAGGGCACCTGGAGGGGGAGCCCCACTTGCAGCCTCTGTGTAGGGAGGAAGATGCTCAGAGACATATGGATGGAGGCTGTTTACCAGTGGGGGCAGGGAGGGCTGAGGGCATACCCTTGCTGATCCTGGACGATGTGAATTTTGATATTTGCCTGTGTGCGTGTCTCCTGGGTGTAGTGGATGCCAGTCTTGTTGCTGTGACAAGTAACAACCTTTTTTTAAATTCTGTTTTTTATACAAAAATTCACAACAATCTGACATTTTGGTGCTAAGGGTTTCCTGGTGCCGAAGGTGGGGCTGGGTTGGCCCAGGGCTGTGCTGTGGCTCCTCTGCTGCTCAGGGGACAGGGAGGAGGGTTTCCAGCTGGGTTGTCCTACCCTGCAGTAGAGAGACCAGTTCCATGGGGCTTTGGGGATGGGAAAACTGACTGGGCAGGCCTGGCCTGATGTGTTGGGAGGGGTGGAGAGAATAGACTCCCCCAGCCTCACACACCTGGACCTGGTCTGAGGATGGTGGCCTAGGTGGAGATGAGTGTGGGCAAGGATCAGAGGAGAATCTGGGACTCTGGGGCAGTGTGCTTTCCAGGGCACCTGAGTGCACCCATGGAGGGCCAAGTGCGCTTGGCCCTGTTTCCATGGTGGAGGAGGTTGGGCTCCAGCAGGGTGGCCTCCTGCCCAGCCTCTCAGGTATTTGGCACTTGGGGGGAAGGAGGCCAGGCTCTTTTTTTTTTTTGGGGGGGGGGTTGAGTTTCCAGGACACCCCTGAAGTCCACAGGTGGCCCTGGTGTAGAAGTGGGCCTGGGTGACAATGTTTAGCACTTTAACCCCTGTGTCTTGAAATGAACAAGGGGGCTGCTGCTGGAGTAGCTACTGGTTGGGAGCCTGCCCTCCCTCCCTCCTTTCCTTCCCTCTCATCCACCCACACTAACTAGAGAGGGGCAGTGGCAAGCTGGTCTGCAAAGCCTTCCTCCAAAGGGTGTAGGGCCCTGGGCCCGGTGCATCAGGGTCTGCCCACCTCCCACTCTGGCTCACACATGACAAAGTGACCACTGGCCTCCACAGCAGCCTCAGTGGGAGGAATCAGAATGGCAGACCCCAGGGTGTGGTAAACATGGAGCTTGGTGGACCAAGCCCTGGGTCCTTGGCAAAATGTGAGTTAGGGTCTCTGCAGATCTACCTCTGGTTCAGTGCACGCCCTTTCCTGAGAACAGGAAGATGCCCCAGGAGCTGACACTTCCCACAGAAATAGGATGCACTTTACTCAATTCTTTGCAGGCAGACGGGGGTGCATCCTGAGTGGCTGGAGCCTTTCTGTCCCTCTGGTGGTTCTGAGGGAGGCCCTGGAAGGGGAGGGCTTTCCTTGTAAGCCCCTGCCGGCTAGACTCTACTAGCTTGCCCTGGAAGTCTAGGGTTCAGGAGGGCCGTGGGTCACCCTTCTGCCTGGTGGCCATGCGTCCTAAACTTCGGGTTTCTCGGTTTGGTTTTTAATGAGGTTCTCAGCACACAAGTGCATTTCGAAAGACAGGTTCCAGCTATCACTTGTAACCATATATATACATATATATATTCTATCTACAAAATGTTTATTTGCAAGATGTTTTGACGGTGAGCTCGGGCCCTGCCCGCCTTGTGACCATCTGTCCCCAACCTCGTCCCTGCCCCGTCCCCTGGCGAGTGGCGCGGGGACGCGCCATCAACTGTATGTATTAAAAATGACTGTATCAAATAAATGTTTATTGATTTTTTTCCAGGGCTTTTGTGTGGATGAGTTTGTGCCGAGACGCGGTCCTCTCCCGTGCGTGCGCGCCCAGAGACGCGCGGCCTTGTGGGGCTCGTAGTCCGCCCTCACTGGCTCCGGGGCACGCGCTGCCGGCCACCGCCAAGTCTCCGGGCGCCATGGCTGCGCCACCGGCCTCCGCGGACGCCGCCCCCTCGTCCCCGCCGCCTCCTGCGGCCCCGGACGCGCCCGGAGCCTGCGCGGGAGGACAGAGCGAGACCGCGTGCGAGGACCGGTAGGCGCAGGGCCGGGCGGGGGCACGCTGCAGCCCCCACCCCTCCGCGGCATCGTCGAGGCCCCGGGCCCAGCCCACCTCGGGCTCAGGTCCGCTGAGTGGGCGCATGCCCTCCACGCCCCCGACGGCCTGTCGGCACCTCCTTCCCTGGAGGAGCGGCCGGGTGGTCTGCTGGCGGCCTCAGGGGCAGGAGCGGACGGAGGACAGGAGGGTCGCGGGAGATGGGCCTTGGTTTGCACCCCGCGAGGCCTGGGTTCGCGGCGCTCCGGGGCCGTGTGCCCGCGCGACCTTCCGAGTTAGTCACGTTCGGGTTCGGGCTCCGGCCGGCTCTGCCGCCCAGTGGCCCTCGGACTGATTCTGAGGGTGAGGTGCGGTGGTGCATTCCGACCGCCGGGCATGTGTGGGGCCTTCGAGGGGTCCGGGAGCAATAAAGGGGGCGGTGGGCTGCGGGGGAGCCCGTCAGCATCCGGCTGATCGCCCCCGCAGCGCCTCGGGGTCGTGGCCGCCAGGGGGCGGTGGTCGCGCGCGCGACTGCGCGCCTCGCCTCTTCCGGGTCTGATCGCGTCCCTCGGAGTCCCAGAACGCTTTCCGGGTGGGGGCGAGTAGGAGCGTGGAGTACCTGGAGCCAGAGTGTTGGCTCGGGCTCTGGCGAACGAGCAGAGCCCTTTCAGAGCAGCCGGTCGTAGGCCCACACCATCCCAGCGGGCAGTGACCTGGAGCTTGCTTGGCTTCGGTCCATCAGGACTTGAGTCTGTGACGCTCACTGATTCAGAGGTCACTGGGTAACCAGGAGCAGAAAGGCCATGCATAGCCAGATAGGCTCCAAGTCCACACAGACTGTTCTGGGCACCAGGCCCTCGTGATGTCTCAACACAGACACTGTCCTCGTGCGGGTCACCATGGGCACAGGGCCATAGCAGTGGGGGTCTCAGGCTGACCTGTGCATTTCCTGTCCGGCCAGGGACTTTTCCTTCTGCTCTCCCAGTACGTTTCCCCACTGTCCCTGCACTGGTCCCTATGTCTATTTAACCCCTCCTCTCTGTCTTCAGTGCCTGCTGTCGTGCTGGTGCAGGGACTGTCCTTAGGGGCTACCTGAGTGATGGATACCAGCTGGTTGTGGGCAGTGGAGGGATGCTGATTGCATCTGCTTAGAACTGCAAGAAAGCAGGGTCTGCTGGAAAGGGTTTCAGGGTAGGAGATGTAAGCCTCGGTCCTCCCACCCGCCCCAGACCCTGAGGGGTAGATCCTCCTGACTGCTTCCAGCTGCCCCTCATTCGTGCTGTGTACTGGGGAATGAACTGTATCACCAAACCTTCTTATTTTTTTTGAGACAGATTCTCAAATGCCCACACTGTCCCAGGAGAAACTTGTGATCCATCCTCTGCCTCAGCCTCCTGAATAGCTGGGATTACAGGCATTAGCCCACCACTCCGGCTTTGGATGTTGGCTGGGGATGCTCAGTATGGTGCAGTCTTGCTCTCTAGTCTCTGCACATGTCTGTTTATTTCCATGTGCCATCACTTGTGGGGTCGTTATTGTGGATGAGGTACCTGCTTTGGTCTCAGGAATCCCAGAGCATAACTGCTGCCATCCTGGAGGAGATCACTGAGGCCTGCCCCTTCCTGGTGGGGGGTGAAGGGGTCTGAGCCATGCCCCACTATGCCGTGACCCAAAGTGGACCCTCTCCCAGAGAAATGAGGGGTGCTCTGAGGTGACTGGACACCCTTCGGCACCCCCTGCTTCAGACGGCCCTGACACTGGAAACAGGAGGAAACTGGGCAAAAAGGTACTTGGCCAGCTGGGCTCCAAATGTGGCTACTGATCAACAGCATCAGTGCCCCTGTTGGTGGTGCTAGGAATGGGTGTTCTCTGGTCCATTCTAGCCCTGGGGAGACAGTTTGGGAGTGGGGTTCCAGCACCCTAAGCTGGAGCAAAGGCAGAGGCTGCTGGGAGTCGAGGTTGGTGAGCCAGAATGAAGGCTGCCTCTTCTGTCAATAGCAGCACATCTAGGCTCTGGCCTCCCTTTCCTAGGTCAACAGTACCAGCTTCCCATGAGTTTGTCGCCTGGCTTCTTACCCAGCCCGTGGATCTTGCTCAGCTAAGGCACCCAGGAACATCCAGGCTGACCAGCCTGGGTCCCCTCTGTTGCTTAGACATCCAAGCGAGATAATGATCCCCAGGAGTCCCACTCTTCATTGCCCAAGACAGCTGAGGCTCCCTGAGTGAGGCCTGGTGCAGACAGCCTGCCACCTGGGAGCATCATTAGAAGGGGCAAGCTCTGAGGACACACCCGATGGCTGTTCCTTCTCCAGTTGCCTCTGGAGGGGTGGGTTATCTGGGTGGCCAGGAGGGATTGGCACATATAACCACCCACCGGGAGAGCTGGGCAGCAGAACCTCTCTGAACAGACCCCTTAAGCCAGTAAGAGATTTCTACTGTCCATGCTTGCTGAGGGTGGGGCCAGGCCTGCCTCTTCTCTTGCTGTTGTGGACAGGAGGTGGCTATGTTCCCTGATGAGCCTTGAGTGGCCCAGGGACTTTCTGGACCTCTGTGAGGTGGGGGCGGGGCTGTTATTCTTAGATCCGGCTAGAGGGTAGGGTTTCCTATCTGTTCATGCTCATAGGAGGCACCTTGGGGCCAAGGGTGGGGTGCCGAGCTCAGCACTGACACTGAGGTCAGCTGGCCAGGAGGGGTCTCAAGTCTCCCTGTTCTGTTGTGTATGGGGGTGGGGCCAGGGTACTGGAGCACAGTGATTCTCAGCAAGCCTCGGCTGGTGAGTGGGCCAGCCTGTGCTCAGAAGGGCAGCTCACACCCACAGCTGGCCTGGATCTTGCAGGCCACACTAGGCAAAGCTGTGCTATTAATATCTGGCACAGGATCCCTAGCTGGGTGATCCTCTTATGACTGTGGCCTTGGCCTCAGAGGCCAGTGGCAAGTGTGTTCCCTCAGTACAGAGGGGCTCCTGGGCCCCCAGTGCTGTGCACCTCCCCCTGCATACAGCAGCCCCACTGCCAGCCAGGGGCCCAGCCCCACCCAGGTCTTTATCTGCTGTGCTGCTCACAGGAGTGGTTCTACTCACAGAGGGCCAGTGCAGGTGGCCAGAGAGCCAGAGCTGTTCTGGGCACTGCTGTGGTGCTGAGGTGGTGATGCCTCCCTAACTGCCAGCGCCTAAGCCATATACACACCGGGAGCACACCCTCTGGGACCTGGTCGACCATGAGCAGTCCCCCAGCTTACCCTGGCATCAGGATCTCAGGGTGCTGGGCAGAAGGCAGGTGAGTTGCAGAGGAATCCCTGCTGGTGAGGAGTACCCAGCTTCACGGTGGTGCTGATCACTCCAGACTCCTGTGCAGTGCATCTCTGAGTAGCAGGCAGCAGGCAGGCTGGCAGGCACTCTGGGGAGCTGGGCCAGGCTCAGGCCACAGGGAGTTTCACTTGGGGCTGTGGGTTGTGTGTGTCTCCTCTGGGTCGTGGCTCAGTCCTTTGGGTTGAGAATAATTTTCCTCGTTGTGGCCAGAAGTACCCTTATCCATCTGTGGATAGGAAATGAGGTGTTTTGTGCAAATTTCTCTTTTCAGGGTTACACGTTTTGAGAAATGGGTGAATTTTTGCCGCTGGCTCTGGGACAGAGATTAGCTCTGGGAGGGCCGAGGCTTGGTGCAGATAGCCTTGTGGCCTTTGTCTCCAGTGAGGCAAGGTGCATTTCTGGTAAAGTCCCCCCTGGCCTCCTTGCAACTAGGCACTCTGCCCAACAGAAGGGTCTGCAACAGGCTCAGCAGTGATAGCCTTGGAAAGGATTTGTGGTGGTGGTGGCGGTCACTTCAGTGGGGTGAGGAAGTCACTGATAGGAGGACCAAAAGGTCTCCAGGAAGGCCTGCATATTGAGATCCAGCAGAGCCTCAAGCGCTGGCTGCCTCTGCTCAGTATCTATGGGAGTTGGTCCTGGCTTTGTGAATGGGCGTGCTTGCCGCTGGAATCCAGGGCATGGCTGTGGGGCAGCCCTGGGAGATTCCTGCACGAGGCCCTACTCTCTCACAAATTGCATTTTCTGTTAAAGAGTTTCAGTGGAGGTTGAAGGCACAGGGCGATTCCTTTGGAGTGTGATGTGGGCAGCCCCAGGGGTGAGCCTCACAAACCTATTTGTTTACTGTTGGTGGATTAGTGTGCCCAGGTGAGCAAACAGCTGTCTGCCCTCTGTCCAGGGACCTTAGGATGTCACTACAAGTCCTGTCTTCCTTTAAGCCAAGAGCTATTTGGCAAGCCTGACTGGGGGTGCAGACAGCAGCCCCAGGGCACGTCATGTCCTAGGCTGTGCCCCCCACATGTGTCCCACAGCAATGCTGTGGGCACCTGCTCCCATGCCAGTGCATGGTAGAGCAGCACTGTCCCTGGGACCTCTCACCCAGTCTCTGTGGTACCTGGCTGTATTGTTTGTGCTAAGCCTCAGAGCTGTCTCCAGAGCTGCAGGAGCAAGGCTGAGCACCTCTGCCTGGCTAATCATTCCCTGGGCTCACTCCTGAGCTCTCCTAACAATGGTGGTGTAGAAACAGGTGGCCCTGTCTGTCCCCAAGGACAAGCACAGCGCTCTCCTTGTCAAACACAGATAGGAAGCTTTCCTGCTGCTAGAGCTGCCATAGGACCTGTTAGGGATTAGGCTTTGGCTCCTTTCTTCCATGGCCTCCACGCCTGTGCACGCCAATGCCCCTGCCTGGCTTGGGTCATTGCTGGTGCTCTGAGAGGTACACTACCACTGAGGTGTGCCCTAGCCCTTTCTGTTTGGGGTCTCACTAAGTTGCCCAGGCAGGCCGGGACCTCACAATCCCCTTGCCTTGACCTCCTGGACCACTGGAATGACAGGCCTGTGCCACTGTGTCCTGCTCATGGTTTGGATTTTGAAAGCATGGCACATGTGCTTATAAAACATTCAAGAAGAACACGCAGAAGTCCCTGTTCCAGATTTTGGTCCCCAGATGGATCCTGGTTGAAATTGGCACGTCTGACATGTAAGCCTTTTGCTCACAGGCTCCTCACGTGGGTGGGCTGTGACATGCTAGGCCAAGCCACTAACCCCTCTTGGACAGCCTGAGAGATGGTGCTAGGGCCACTCTGACCACTTGGTCTCCCCATTCAGGCAGTGGCCAGGAGGGCCTTCACAGCCTGTGTCATGTCCCCCACGCCCAGCATCTTCACACCAGGCTCTGCTTCTCAGGACAAACTGAGCAGTGTCACAGGCCATGCATTCACAGGGAGCCTCCACAGAAGAGGTCTCAGGGTTGAGGCTACAGCCAGAAACTGCACCCCTTTTGGGATACAGGCCAACTGTGCAGGTGGCAGGGATCTGAGAGCTGGCCTGGCATGCGTGATGTGGTGTGGACACAAGCACAGGTCTGAGCCTTTTTCGGGTTAGATTTCCACCTGGTAGTCTCTGTGGGCCTCCTGTTTTACACAGATGGCTCATGGGGTAAGCCCACGTAGGTAGCCTTTGCTGGATTCTGGAAGTTTCTGTCTTAAGGACCCAGGAGGGATCACAGAACAAGTTGGTTCCCTAGGCCTCCTAGCTGGGATCTCCCCTCTCGTTGTCCATCCTGCACCCTGACAGTCAGAGAGGCCAGGCCAGGGTGCCACTCTGCCCAGAGCCCTGTGTCTGTCCTTACCTCTGCCCAGGCTCTACCCTCCTCTGCAAGGAGACAGTGACTGGGCTGCCCAGAGAGAGCACTGGGCTGGGGAGGGGGGCATGGTCCTCAGGGGGTTCTTGCTTGTCCACAAGTGCCTACCTTGCATCACCTGAGGAAGGGCCCTGCCTGGCCCAGTCCACACAGGGGAGGAGCACAGCCTGAGATGGGGACTCTCCTCTCTCCTCATCACTGCAACATCCCTCTGTTCTTGTTGTGTGAACCAAGGTCCCATGCCCCTATGAGCTCTGTGGCCCACTGTAGGTGGGCTTCTTGGACAGTACCCAGTCCAGGCTTGACCTGGGTTGCGCCTACCGGAGCCCCCTTGGGTGTGACCAGGCACCAAGGAGACCAGCAGCCCCAGGTCAAGGCTAAACCACATTGTCTTTATAGCAGCAATGCAGGGTCCCTGGACAGGCTTCTCCCCACCGTGGGCACCAGGCGCTCACCCCGGAAGCGCACCACCAGCCAGTGCAAGTCGGAGCCACCCCTGCTGCGCACCAGCAAGCGCACCATCTACACGGCAGGGCGGCCACCCTGGTACAATGAGCATGGCACACAGTCCAAGGAGGCCTTTGCCATCGGTAGGAGTGGTGTGGGCAGCCCCTCGGGACCACCTGTGGGGTCAGCCAGATGTCCTGAGCACGGCTCTCGGCTCCCCTGGCAGGCCTGGGAGGTGGCAGTGCCTCGGGGAAGACCACCGTGGCCAGGATGATCATTGAGGCTCTGGATGTGCCCTGGGTGGTCTTGCTGTCCATGGACTCCTTCTACAAGGTGAGGCCCTGCTCAGCTCCTGGAGTGCCCTTCTCCCTCTCTCCCCTCCCCTGCACATGCAGGCCTTTGGTCCCTAGGCCCCAGCATGCTGTCCCCTGGGGCTGTGGGCAGGGGTCTTCTGTGGCCTCCTTGACAGGTGCTGACCCAGCAGCAGCAGGAGCAGGCCGCCCACAACGACTTCAACTTTGACCACCCCGACGCCTTTGACTTCGACCTCATCATCTCCACCCTCAAGAAGCTGAAGCAGGGCCGGAGCGTCCAAGTGCCCATCTATGACTTCACCACCCACAGCCGGAAGAAGGACTGGGTAGGTAGGGGCTCAGGACTGCAGATGGGCTGCAGAGGCAGAAGCTGGCTTGAAACTCCCTGGTTCCTTTGCAGAAAACGCTCTATGGTGCAAATGTCATCATCTTCGAGGGTATCATGGCCTTCGCTGACAAGACGCTGCTGGAGGTGAGACATCCCTGTGCCGCAGATGCATCCTCCAGCAAAGCCTGCCCTGTCCCCAGGCCTCCCCTGCTGAAAGGAGAGGCTTGGGTGCCCCCAACATGGTACAGTTTGCTCTCTCCCGCTGGTTAGCATGGGTGTGGCTGCTGGGGACAGTGCTCCCTCCCCGACCTGCCAACCCTCAGCTGTGCATTGGCTTCCTCATTCCTTGCTGGAGGTGAGGACCTAAGGCAGTAAGTCTGAGGGACTTTGCTGCAGGTCTCAGATACTGGTGCAGGCCCAGAGGACCCCACTGTTGCTCCCAGCAACCCCTAGCCCTCACAGAGCTCCTTCAGGGTCCACACCCAGAACCCATCAGGCCCTCATCCCCGTATCATGTAGATGTCACACTGCCCAGCCCAGCTCCTGCCCACTTTCACACACTCCCTGCGCACATGCTCCTGCCACACTCCTCGCAAGGCTCAAGACATGCCCATGGGGGCTGGCCCTGGACCTGACCCACATACTAGGAGGCCTTGTGCAGGAGCTGCTCCGTGGGGCCATGTGACCCTGCTGATCACAGACCTCAGCGTGCCATCCCTGTCTAGCTCCTGGACATGAGAATCTTTGTGGACACGGACTCCGACATCCGCTTAGTGCGGCGGCTGCGCCGGGACATCAGTGAACGAGGCCGGGACATCGAGGGTGTCATCAAGCAGTACCACAAGTTTGTCAAGCCTGCCTTTGACCAATACATCCAGCCCACCATGCGCCTGGCAGACATTGTGGTGCCCAGAGGTGAGCCTGCCAGGACGCTGGCACATGCACTGTGGTGCCCAGAGGTGGGCCTGCCAGGACGCTGGCACGTGCACTGTGGTGCCCAGAGGTGGGCCTGCCAGGACGCTGGCACGTGCACTGTGGTGCCCAGAGGTGGGCCTGCCAGGACGCTGGCACGTGCACTGTGGTGCCCAGAGGTGAGCCTGCCAGGACGCTGGCACGTGCACTGTGGTGCCCAGAGGTGAGCCTGCCAGGACGCTGGCACGTGCACTGTGGTGCCCAGAGGTGAGCCTGCCAGGACGCTGGCACGTGCACTGTGGTGCCCAGAGGTGGGCCTGCCAGGACGCTGGCACGTGCACTGTGGTGCCCAGAGGTGGGCCTGCCAGGACGCTGGCACGTGCACTGTGGTGCCCAGAGGTGGGCCTGCCAGGACGCTGGCACGTGCACTGTGGTGCCCAGAGGTGGGCCTGCCAGGACGCTGGCACGTGCACTGTGGTGCCCAGAGGTGGGCCTGCCAGGACGCTGGCACGTGCACTGTGGTGCCCAGAGGTGGGCCTGCCAGGACGCTGGCACGTGCACTGTGGTGCCCAGAGGTGGGCCTGCCAGGACGCTGGCACGTGCACTGTGGTGCCCAGAGGTGGGCCTGCCAGGACGCTGGCACGTGCACTGTGGTGCCCAGAGGTGGGCCTGCCAGGACGCTGGCACGTGAGCCTGCCTGAGCCGCCCTCCTTCGCCGCAGGGAGTGGGAACGCGGTGGCCATTGACCTGATCGTGCAGCATGTGCACAGCCAGCTGGAGGAGGTAAGTCTCAGGTAGTGTCCCTGCTTCTGCTTGCCCCACCCTCCACGTCCACTTGAGTGTCCCCAGCTTGCTTCATCTGCCTGTTCACACAGCCCCAGCCCCAGCCCCAGCCCTTTGTTCTGGGAATGGGCACAGGAACTCAGGGCCCAGCTGCCACATGCTCCCAGCCGGACGTTGGCCTGGCATAGAAGGGCTCCTGTCCCTCCCAACCCTGCAGGATGGCAAAGGAGACCCACTGTCTTGCTGGCCTAAGGCCACAGGGTTTCAGCACTGAGGAGTCCGATGTCTGGCCAGGAGCTCTTCTCCTTCATGGTAGCTAACCCTGGGAGTGATGTCCTCACCAGAAATCCCTTGTTGGAGCATTCTATGGCTGGGTCCCTCACAGGCTGTCAGAGGCCTGTGGCCTGCAGGACGGAGCCCAGGGCCCCTGGCTTAAACTGCCCAGCCCAGAACCACAGGTGTCACCCAAGTGTTCCCCAGGTTAGAAGCATTAGCAGCTCACCTCCCAAACCTGGCAGCTTCTGAGCAGTCTCCCCATGGGGCTGCAGCATGTCCTGTCCTGGGTGGGGTGGTCTGGCACCTGCCCTGGTCACTGACGCGTCACCGTTCCCTTGTGTCTCCTTGTGTTGCTGCCACAGCGTGAACTCAGCGTCAGGTAAGACCCCATAGCTGTCTGCACACATGGAGGCATTTCCAACATCCACAGGGCGCTCCAGGTCTGGGCTGTTACCAAGCCAGGCCAGTGGGCAGCCCCTCCCCATGCAGAGGAGTGGATTAGCCCCAGCCCTGCTTCTGCTTCCCATTGCTGACAGATAAGGACACTGAGACACAGAGAGGTTAAGTAACTTGCCCAAGATCACATAGCACCTAGGCTGAACAGAAATCGTGGAGAATTCTCTGCAAGTGGGGTTGTCTGTGGGGTTCAGCCCCAGAGAGCACAGCTGTTCTCCTGACCTAGCCCTGCCAGGTCTCCAGGAATGTGGCCATGGATGTGTTCCCAGCAGCCTGGGGTCTGGGTCTGCCTCCAGGGCTACTGTACCATGGCGTAGGGGATTCTCGCTGGGGTGGTGTGAGGGCTCGGCCCTGCCCTCCCTGCCTCCCTGCCTGGGCCCTGCTCTGCCCTATAGCTGCCCTGCAGCACACCTGTGGTGGGCTAAGGCTGTGTCCCCCACCCTGTCTACCCAGTGGGCAGGCAGACGCCAGC
Source organism: Marmota flaviventris (assembly GCF_047511675.1). Lineage (NCBI taxonomy): Eukaryota > Metazoa > Chordata > Mammalia > Rodentia > Sciuridae > Marmota > Marmota flaviventris. Next base: position 203,280,389 of record NC_092499.1, on the reverse strand, counting down.
ACCTGCCCCTGATGTGTCACCACGAGGGACCTGCCCTCCTCCCAGGCTTTCTTTGGAGGTGGGGAGCTCTGGCCGAGCCACCTCGGGAGCCTCAGTCAGAGCGTTGGAAATGCCTCTGGGCCCACCCTGTGCCGCTTCCTTTCCCTGCATGAGTCTCCGCTTGGTCTCCCAGACAGGTGCTGCAGGCCTTCCCTCAGGTCCCTCTAGGAGCCTTTATTCTGAGAAAAAAAGTTTCCAGGTGTGGCCAGCTCCATTTTCCGCTCTCTGGTCTGCCAAGGAAGTGGTGGCCAGTGGCCCTAGTGTCTCCTCCTGTCCAGGAAGCGGCTGGTGGGCAGGGGAAGGCCCGCAGGCCAGCCACAGGGCCCTCCCACCCAGAGGGTGGGTGCCGCAGCCCTGCTGCGCCTCCTCTTCCCCCTGGCCAGCTGGTGGCCGTGCTGTACCGTCTGCAGAGATGCCACTGCCCTCCCAACTAAGAGGTCTTCTCTCTTCTTTCCTCTGTGTAACCGTTTCCTGCCTTGTCCCTCCCTGAACACTCTTCACTGGCAAGCAGAGGGAGCTGCGCTGGGATATGTGAGCAGAGAGCTCGGGTTGTGCTCGCTGTGTGCTGCCCCGCTGTCCGCTCGCCTGCCCGCAGGACCCTCACCACACCCGCCCCAGCTGCCTCCTCCAGGCCCGCGCCCTGAGCCCCACCATCCCTTCCTCCTCCCCAGACTCCTCCCTTCTATCCTGCCTTGGTCCCCCACACCCCAGTGTCACCTTCCCCTGCCCCGCCCACTCCTCCCTCCCACTTCCTGCCACCAGCACCCCTTCTCCTGTTCTACCGGCCCCACCTCTCCCAGTGCCCCTCGTGTACCCCCGTCCTTCCCTCCCCCTTCTGCCTCTCTCATGCCCACCCCCAGGCACGGCCTCAGGTGGGGCAGGCGGCAGCACTGGGCAACACTTGGGGATGGGCCTGGGCAGGGTTTGACCCCTCAGCCTGGTCATTACTCCAGGCAGAGGTCAGGAGCTGCCCGTTCTGGGGGCTGAGCCCTACCTGCAGGTGAGCCCCATCCTGCCGGCCCTTCTGTTCCCTCCAAGCCTAGGAGGGCGCCTCACATCGGGCCCTGCTCTTCCTCCGTAGACCAGACACTGCGTCTCTGCTCCCCTCCAGGAGCTGCACCTCCTGTGGAGTTGGGGTGGGAGGTCTCCCCCCGACAGCCATAGCCAGGCAGCCTGCTCTCACCCTGCGCACCCCGCTGTCCCCACTGCTTCACCCCCATGGTGACGCACAGCCGTCCTGTGGGGAGACGGTGCTCTAGAATGAGATGCCTTCATTCTTGAGTGCCCCCAATCTGTTTGTGTCCCCAGGGCGGCCCTGGCCTCAGCGCACCAGTGCCACCCACTTCCCCAAACGCTGAGCGTCCTCAAGAGCACCCCGCAAGTGCGCGGTATGCACACCATCATCAGGTGAGGGCCGGCTGGAGGGGCAGGGTGGGAGAGAGGTGGGGTGGGATCCCCCTAAGCCCCCACTGAGCACACCCACCCCACCCGACAGGGACAGGGAGACTAGTCGGGACGAGTTCATCTTCTACTCCAAGAGACTGATGCGGCTGCTCATCGAGCATGCGCTTTCCTTCCTGCCCTTCCAGGTAGGCAGGGATCGAGTTGGGGGAGAGGGGGTGGGGCCTCTGTGAGGGCCACGTCCAGACACACCCCCTCTGTACAGGACTGTGTGGTGCAGACCCCACAGGGGCAGGACTACGCAGGCAAGTGCTATGCGGGAAAGCAGGTATGTGCACCCTGGGAGGGCGATACCTTGGCTGGGCTGGGTGTCCCATTGGCTCAGCCCTCCCTCCCCTAGATCACTGGAGTATCCATCCTGCGTGCTGGGGAGACCATGGAGCCTGCTCTGCGTGCTGTGTGCAAAGACGTGCGCATTGGCACCATCCTCATCCAGACCAACCAGCTCACGGGGGAGCCCGAGGTGCGGGACTGGGGAGGCATGGGAGTTACAGGATGGCCAGCCCAGGGAAAGGCCACGTGGCACCCCAGAGCCTGGTGGGCAGGCACTGCTGACGTCATGGCCTCCCACAGCTCCACTATCTTCGGCTGCCCAAGGACATCAGTGACGACCACGTGATCCTGATGGACTGTACGGTGTCTACTGGCGCTGCGGCCATGATGGCCGTCCGTGTCCTCCTGGTACGTGGGTCCTGAATGGGCTGCAGGCAGGCCCCTGTGCAGTTGGTATTTACCTGGCCCTTGGCTTGGCAGGACCACGATGTGCCCGAGGACAAGATCTTCTTGCTGTCACTGCTGATGGCGGAGATGGGTGTCCACTCCGTGGCCTATGCTTTCCCACGAGTGAGAATCATCACCACAGCTGTGGACAAGCGGGTCAATGACCTTTTCCGCATCATCCCAGGCATAGGTGAGCCGCCAGCCTATTCAGTGGTGTGTGTGAGCAAGGCTGGTCTCCCCAGGAGGCTCCATACTGGGCTGCTTCTTTCTCCAGGGAACTTTGGGGATCGCTACTTTGGGACAGATGCGGTCCCTGATGGCAGCGACGAGGAAGAGGTGGCTTCCACTGGTTAGCTGCCCAGGCTGACCCACCCTGTCCCCACCCAACCTCCTCCTGCCTCCTGGTGTGGGTACGAGGAGGTTAATTTAATTTCAAAAAATGATACCAATAAAAAACATCTACACATTTTGTAAAATAAAGCTTTAGAAAATGAAGGTGTGACTGGTTAGCTGGGGTACAGGGGTGGTATCCTGGCTGGGACCTGGGCTTGGGCAGTCTCTCTCAGGGCTGTAGGTGTTGCCCACCCCAGCACCCAAGTTATAAAGCCACCACCGATAAGTCAAGGGCCCCTGGCTTCTCCAGAGCAGGACTAGGCCTGCTCCCAGCCTTGCACCCAGCCTCCCTTGTAGTTGGGGATCATTTCCTGAGGGAGAGGAGGGCAGCACTGGGACTGCAGCTTCTGGCTGTGCTAGATAGGGCCCCTAGAGCCACAGCTTAGTGGCTACCTGGCCTGGACCCAGGGAGAGGACAGGGCCACCTAGGGCTCTGTGTGTCACAGGACGCAGCCTCTGTGACCACTTCCCCCCCCAACCATGTTTGTACCATCAAGGGGCCCAGCGGAAGTCAGTGTGTGGGCGTCTGTGGGAAGGACTTCACTGGAAGAAGCCCCGGCTGCAAGCAGATGGCCGAGGCTCAGTGGGCCAGCCATGCTGTTCAGGACCAGATACATGTCCACCCTGTCTTTGCTGCTCCTAGACTAGAGAGTGAGGGTCAGCCTCACTGGTCACTTCCAGCATCCTCTCTATGCCTATCCTGCCTGGGCCAGGGGACATAGTCATAGGCACATGGACACCCAGTGCATGTGTGGCTGTGATCTGAGCAGCAGGTGGGCTGGGACCCTGAGACACACACCCCTAAGCTCCTCAGTCCCTGAAGATCTGGCTCCTGCCTCTTTCCTGTCTCTCTGGTCTGTTGCCCCCCCACCCCCAAAGGCCATGTCATGGAAAAGCTTGTCTTGGGGCGGGGACAGGAAGTTGCTGGGCGGAGGCCAGGCCCACGGTAGAGGGCAGATAAAGGCTGGTGGCTTGTCCAAGGGGTAGCCAGGCATTGGGGACAGAGGACCAAATCAAGGCCCAGAGGTCAGCGAGAGGGCCTTGTCTACACCCTGGTGAGTGCTTTGTCCCATGTGTCCAGGGCCCCATTCCCGGGCTCCTTCATTCTGAGACTCTGGGCTGGGAGCCTGCTGCACACCACGTGCCCCAGGAGCCCAGAGGCTGGAGGCGCCATTCCTCCTAGCCAGGTCTTCCCAGATGAGGAGATGGGCAGGGGCCAGGTCTCTCCCGAGGGCACCCCCCCAAGTCCAGTCAGGCCACGTGGTTCTCAGATCACAGCCATAGCTGTGCCTGCAGGTGCCAACACTAGAGGTACTTAGATGGCAGCACGCACCACAGATGGACAACTTGCAGTGTGGGAGATGAAACTTCAGGCTGAAAGAGCAGGCCCAGCTGCCCACAGTCTAGTAAGGCCATCCTCAAAGCAAAGGCAGTTGTGTCCCCCTTTAGTGGGGGGCCTAGGAAAATATCCTGGAGGCAGGAGCCTGAACCCCAAGGCCCTGCCTAGCTCTTCCCACCCACAAGAAGACTGGTGCTGCTGGAAGACCCAGGCTCTGGTCTCTCCTTTTGGTGGGAGTTGGTGTCTCCTGAGGCTGGGCCACAGATTGGGGAGATCTTGAACCTATTCCAACCAGGGCCCCAGGGGGTGTTGGAAGTGGACCACCCTCCAAATAGCCCAAGGTCTTCGGAATGCCAGTGAGGGAGAGGCACCTTTTCTGACCCCTGGGAGCCTTAAGGGCCCTCTAAAGAGGGCCAAGATCCAGCTTCGAGTTCCAATTCCTTCAGGGGGACAAGCACCACAGAGCTGCTGTGGGCACAGGGACTCCAGCTGAACTCTGCAGGCAGCCCCCAGGGGTCTGATTTGGGGCTGGGAGCCACATGGGCCTGATCCTACCCTCAGGCCCAGTGCAGACTGTGAGGGGTGAGTGGCATGCACCCTGGAGGAAGGGGAAATCAAGAGCAAGAGTCCTGCCAGGCATGGTGAGGCACGGCAGCACACAGCTGTAACCCAGCAACTCTGGAGGCTGAGGCAGGAGGATGGCAAGTTCAGGTCCAGCTTGAGCAACTTAGAATGACCCTATCTCAAAATAAAAAGTAAAATGGGCTGGGGGTGGAGCTCGGTGGTAAAACACCTTTGGGTTTAATCCGCAGTACCAAAAACATTTTTTAAAAATTAAACAAACCAACCAGCAATAGTCTGCTAGGCCTAAAGCAGCTTCAGAACCTAGTGGGGTGGAGGAGGACCCTGTATGCACACCAGAGGTTCCTGTGGAGTACTCAGGGTGAGGGTCTCAGAGGAGAAGCTCGCTTGTCCTGGTTCTGCCTGCTGCCCTGGGCAATGCCTCCAGGACTGTCCAACCTGAGAATGGTGAGTGTCCAGGGTCAATCTCAGGTTCGTCAGCCCGTGAGGTGCTGCCCCTTCCCAGCAGCGGCTGACTATCACAGGGTGATGATGGGTACGAGAGACAGGTAAACGAGAAATGAAAGATGCAGACCAGGAAGAGATACACAGGAGACTTTGTCACAGCTGACAAATAAAGGCCATCTCTCTATAGGAGAGAGGCAAAACAGGCTTGAGCTCTGGGACTTTCATGGGGAGGCTCAGGAATCAGAGCCAGTAGGGTCTTAATGCGGTGGCGGGGGCGTGAAAATGGTCGGTCGGTATGAGGGAGTGGTGAGGCTTTCTCAGAAACGCCCTTAGGCGGAAAACGAAATTTAAAATGGTCATGCAGATGCTAAGCAGGGCCTTTTAGGTACGCTGGCTGGGTGGGATGGGAAGCCTGGGGCACTTGAGGCCCAGTCCCAAAAGAAGGCATGCGTGAGCAGCAGACGGAGGGCTGGGCTTGGCTGCGCTACGGGAGGATGGTGCCCTACACGGGGAACCAGCGTTGGGCCACCTGGAGTCAGGAAGGACTGGCAAAGAAGCCTGGGGAAAGGGCATCTTGGGTGGAGCACCTGAGGGTTGGGGGGCCGCGGCAGGAAGCAGCGGAGAGGGCCCTGGAGGCCATGGTATTCTGAAGCTTCCTAAGGTCAGGCTGGAGGTTTTGGAGCGAGGGAAGCTGGTGTGGGGAGGCGGCGGCAGGACGGAGACCTACGGAGCAGATGGCTTTGGGTTAGCTGTGCCAGAGTTAGGACAGGAACGGGCAGCTCGCATGTGGGTACTGATATAGAGCGGGGTCCAGGGAGGGGCGGGTGGGCGAAGCAATGGTGACTACAACGGTGACATCCGCGGGGGCGACTGGTGGACCAAGCTCCCGGATCGGGTACCTTGGCGCCTCTTCACCTCTGGTCACCAACCGGCTTCCATCTGGGGCCAAGGCCCGTCCTGGCTCGAGGGCGAGGCTGGCACAGACTCGGACCTTCACGTATTCCCACAGCAGGGGACCCCGCCTACTGAGCGCGGAACTCCGACTCGCGTTCGTAGGAACCTGCGCCCGCCGGCTTGGAACTTGGTGGTGCCCCGAGCCACCGCCCGAGAGCGCCTCCGCAGGACGCAGCTGTAACCGGGGGGCCACCGCCCGAGCGCGCCGCCGGCCCCGATTGCACCTGGGGTGACCGCGGGACGGTTCTGGCGAATCTCCCCGCGCGCCCCTCTGGCCAGCCGGGCCGTCCGCGTCCTCCCAGGTCCTGCCCGGGATTCTGTCCGCGCCATCCCCGCGCAACTGGGTTCGGGGCGCGCGGCCCATCCGCGCACGGGCTGCGGTGGTGGAGCCCCGCCCGCCACGCCCCCTGCCCGCCACGCCCCCTGCCCGCCACGCCCCCTGCCCGCCACGCCCCCTGCCCGCCACGCCCCCTGCCCGCCACGCCCCCTGCCCGCCACGCCCCCTGCCCGCCACGCCCCCTGCCCGCCACGCCCCCTGCCCGCCACGCCCCCTGCCCGCCACGCCCCCTGCCCGCCACGCCCCCTGCCCGCGGCCGGACTCGGCGCCAGCTCCTCAAAGGTCGGGGCGGCCTAGGCGGGCACGCGAAGGGCTCCGCGATGTCTTCGGAGGCCTTCTGCGCTGTCGCTTTTGCTGCTGTCGCTGTGCTGCGGGTGTACCCAAGGCCTCGCCCAGCTCCATTTTTTTTCCCTCCTTATGGAAAATCCTAATCAAATTACTTAATTCTAGGTATGAGTGGAGGGTTCAGGGTGTTTCGTTACTGTTAGTATTCTTGCACCTTTTTCCCTCCAAAAGTTTTTAGTTGGCTTCAAATAAACTGTTTTTCAGTTCCAAGAGTTTTCTGCCTTGCCCTGTAGCTGGGCGCGCGCTGGAGACGGCAGGAGGGGAGTTTGGCCAAGGCTGTACCCTGCAGAAGGGATGTGAGCCACAGGGCAATTCTACCTGCAGTTCTGAAAGGCAGACCTGTGGGCCACCTGGGCCAGGGCCACTTCTCTAGCCTAAGCACTAGGGTCCTTGGGCCTGAGCCTAAGATTGGTCCCAGCAGGTGCTCTGCTCCAGGCCCTTGTATACAGAACCATTCTCTAGGGACATATGCTCTTGGGCAGACTTGGCACTTCCAACAGGTTCCCCAAACTGGACTCATTCTGGGGGTGGGGGACAGAGGCATAAGAGCTCAGGCTAGCCACGCCAGGCTACAGGCCGCTCTGTGTTCAAGAGGGCTTCCTGCTACTTCCCTGCCATCAGGGCAGTGGGATGAAGTGTTTCTCACAGCACCCCAGGGGCCATGGCATTTGAGGGCTGGGTGAGAGACCACAGGGAGGATGGGGACTACCACCAAAGATACTGGGGTGCAAGGCCGGGGCACCACCAGCTCAGACACTGCATAGCAGGAACAGGAGTCGCCACAGCTCAGCCCTGGGAAATCCAAATGGCCAGGACAGAGGTGGGCAGAGATGGAGTGACCAGCTCAGCTTTTGTGGTCACTGCTCCAGGGAATAGGAGGGCTGGCCCTACTGTAGAGCTGAGCTACCCAGTTGTCCTCTGTTCTCCCCCAATTCCTTATGCTTAGGATTGGAATCAGGCAGGGCCATGCCAAGTCAGGAGCTGGTTCATGAGGGCACCCACATATGCTGCTCCAGACCCCTGAACCTGCTCATCCTAGAACTGAGGCCAGCCAAAATGGTCTCTACCAGGCAGCAGGAATCTCCATCTGTGGAAGACAACAGGAAAGGCAGGTAGGAGCTTGACGGTCAGACAGGTGGATGGTGCGAACAGGACTAATGTTGGCTGTAGGCCTGGTGTGGCCATGAAGACCACAGGACTTCCCTGGCAAGGGGTCACCTACTCTGGTACAACCACTGGAGGTCGACATGCCACAGGAGGCCTCCAAGACTGAGGTCCAAGCTATCCTGGGCTGGTGGCCCTCGGGAGCTCAGAGGTCCCTCCTGTGATTCGTCTGGGTATTTAAAAATGAAGTGAAAAGGACCCTGGGAAGGTGGGTGTGCACTTGGACCAGGCAGGTGGGAAGTGTTTGTCACAAATAAAACAAACCTGCCTCCCAAAACACAAAAACAAAAAACGAGACTCTGCAGGGATCATTAAACAAAAAACACACTTTCTGCAGTGAAAACATTTATTTTACAAGTTATCTTTACTTTAGGTCAACATTCAGACACACACAAGACAGAGATCACCATGGAGACCACTCGCTCTCCAGCCCTGGAGATGTGCGTGGAGCCAGGTCAGCAGGCCATCCTGGCAGCTGGGTGGAACCAGCTCGTGGACTGCTGCTCTCCACACTCGCATCTGATTCTCAGAAGCAGCACCTGTGGTGTGCGTGTCAGTGTGTATTCCCCCTCCCTCACCCAGCTTCCCAGGCCGCCCCGCCTTGCAGGAGAACCAGTCCGCCACAGGCACCACCTGGGGGGCCCTTGGCCCAGCCCTCCTGCAGGCAGATGCCCAGGCTGCTCTTTAGATGCAACCTTGTCACTGACTGACTCAGGCGCCCAGGGAGGGGAGAGTTTCCAGCCACCTCCTACACTTCCCACACCTGTGGGCCAGGTGAACATGACATGTGCTTAGGACAGTCACCCTTGTGACGCTTGACGCTGGTGGGGTCTTGACCTTGTGTTCAGGCACACGCATCCTGCACATAGGAGGCTGTTCCCTTGGGTGTATCCGCCAGGAGGACCGTGCCGAGACCCTGTCCCTACCCAACTCACCAAGAAAACAGAGGCCACTTTGGAGCCAACTTTCTTGTACTTGTTGCTTCACCCCTGGACAGCAGCACGCGGGGCCTGCTGCGTGGTCCATACATACACACATGCACACAGACACACAGCCTGCACCACAGCACCTGGCAACACAAGCTGCACCTGTCCACAGCAGGGCATTCAGAACCCAAATAACAAACAGGCCAGTCCTGGGCTACAGGGCACCAGCTCAGCACTGGGAAAGGGGTGGCACCAGCGCCTGCCATGATTCTCACCAGCGAGGCACCACACAGACAGATTGAAGTCAAGGATGGGCAGGACCCACCTTGCCTCTGCCCACATCACCTGGACCCTTGAGGGAAGCCTGCAGGGCCATCAGCTCCCCTGTGCTGCTAAAACCTGGGTTAGGACAGCTGAGACGAGTCTTGACTGCTTCATGATTCAGGACCTTTCCAGACTGGAGCTGCAGCCCAGTCCAGCAAGTAGCAAAGAGACCGCGGGAACTCTGGCTTCTCTTCCTGACGGGTTCCCACTGGACACTGGCTGCATTAACTGAACACCAGAGAACTAGGAAGGCTCATTGACATGGGGCAACAATATCTAAAGCAGCTTAAAATAGAATGAAGCCAAAGGAAGACAAGGAAAGACCACAGCCCTGGGCAGGAACAGGGATCTACACACCCCAGAGCTACCATAGGTGGCCAGGACCCTGCGGGGCACCACTGCTCTGGATGGGTTTCCAAGCACACTGACCTGAGCACTCCCCAGGCAATACATCACACACTGTCGACAGCCCAGAAGTGTAGCCCAGGAGCTGGGGACATGGGGGTCAGGCTGACCCCCAAGACTCACCAGCTGTGCTCATTAAAAAGGAAACAGAACCAGGGCAGCCACAGACCATCGCAGTGCACGATGAGGCACTGTCTGCCTCGAGCAGGTGAGGGACATGCTCTGGCCATGGCTGCAGAGCCACGGCCCTCACTCCAGAGCCTGTGTCCTGTTTGTGGTGTTACAAATCCTACATGATTCACTCAGTTTCAGAGACCCCCACAGGACACTGGGCTAAGTGGCTATTCCCACCCCAGCTGCCACCCAGGGAGATCCTTTCTCCTAAGAAGTGGCCACAGCTCACAGGGACACGAGACAAAAACCACAGGGCTGCATGCCAGGAGGGCTGTCCCACAGCATAGGAGTTTTCTCATTCTTCATCTCTACTAGAAATTCAGAAGATGCTCAGCAGGTCACCAGACTATGGCCCTGGGTCCTGGCTGTTCTGAGAAAGCAACTCACTCTCGAATTATCGCAAGAAAGCTTCAGGGGCTGAGCTCTTGCTGTTGTGCTGGGACTAGCCCTTGGGCTGCCTGCTGAGCAGTCTGTGGGCCCACTGGTGGTTCCCACCCTCCACAGGGGGACGGCCCTGACACAGCACCCTAGCATGGAGCCCTCTTGCTCAGTATCTTCATGATCGTTCAATGAGCAACACGGACAAACACGCCCCAGGGACTGGTTCCTGAGCAGTTCCTTGCCCACGTCCACCTGCAATAGGATCAGCTGGGGGCCCTGGCATCACAGCAGCCTCACTGGACCTTGCTGGGTACCCTCAACCAACACCAAAATCCCAAAGCCCTGCCCTTGGCAGTCACTGGCAAATAGGAGCCCACGGTGGGAGGGAGTGGGGAGGGGGGTGAAGGGACTCAAGGTGGTTTGTCAGGGCCACGTGGTCAGCATAGGAGTTTTCTCATTCTTCATCTCTACTAGAAATTCAGAAGATGCTCGGCAGCAGGCTTCGGGAAAGTTCTGCAGGAACTCGGCCCACTGGACTCTGGTCCGGCACGTTCAGGAAATTGTAGGGGGCACAAGGTGGCCCCAAAGCCTTGACATGTGGTGCTCACATTTCCCCAGCTCACCCACCAAGGCGCCACCCACAGATCTGCGGTTCACAGAGTCTCGTCCAGCACTGGCCTCCCAGGCTGGCTGGCAAGCAGGGTGTCCCACAGTCTCGCTGGGACCCAGCCCTCCTGAGGCCAGGGGCATCTTGGCTCCAGCCATCTTGCTCCAGGAACCCTATGTTCTAGTGCCGACTAGAGCACGGGCGACAGGCGCAAGTGAAGGCAAGTGGGTGGATGGAGCTCCGGCCAGCACCAGGAGGAGGGTCCAGAGGCTGGGGGCTCACTGGAGTCCTTCACCCACCCACTTGGATTCACACCCTCTGACTGCAACCACTTGGGATTCTTAAAAGTCCAAAAAGGGCTTAAAAACAAAACAAATCAAACAAACAAACAAACAAAAAAAACAAACAGGTGGGCTTAAGGAGTGTGGAGAACCACCCAGGGAAGGGGAGACAGACTACGGCCCCATCAGTCCAGCTCAGCCTGGGAAGGTTCAGGAACAAAGACGGAGGACCTCCACGCACCGGGAGGGGCACCCCTTGATGGACAGGAACCTCAGACCCTGAAGCAAAGAGGCCCGGGGCAGACAACCGTGCAGAGTGCACACGTGTGCACACACTGTCCACATCACACCTACCACCTGGAGAGACCTGCCACAAGGAGACGACAGGGTGCAGAGGCCCTTGCACGCCATGCCAACGTAACACCCAGGGACAACCATGGCCCTGTGGTTCCAGAGGACCTGGCCCAGCTTGTCCTTGATGGGCCAGATGAGCCAGGCCCTGCCCTGGGACCCCAAGGCCAAGGTGGAGATGTGGCTTTGCCGGGAAGAATCTGACCCCAGCCCCGTGAGCACAGGAGCACTGAGGCCCTTCCTGCCCAGTCCACCCTCACTGGACCGACCTGGCTAAACACCCCGAGGCAGCTCCACTGTCCAGCGAGCGCGGCCGAGCCACAGCAGGTCCACAACACAGACACTGAACACGACCATACATGCTACTAGAAAAGGAGAGCAGAAGACCGTAGCTACACTGCTTTAAATACTGCATGCTACGCACTTCGGGTATCGAGGGTCGACGGGCAGCGGGCGTGGAGGAGGGGAGGCCCCGACGCGGCGCCTCCCCATCTGGTGACTAGTTCATGGATCTAAGGTTGCGGTGGCCGGGTGCTGATCCCTCCTCGAATCTCAGCTCCTCCTGAACCTAGTTGAACCCGTCAGTGTGGTAGCTAGGGTGGGAGTCGGCCGTGAGCTGGGTGGTCTCTGTGGCGGAGGCGGGCTGTATGACGATTGGCGTGTCTGTGGCCTCTGAAAAGCAAGCAGACATGCTCACTGCACAAGGGTAGTAGCCAGCGTGTGCCCAGCACAGGGTCCTGGCGTCACAACACTCGGCCACCTGGACGGCACTCAGGAGAGGCTGCTGGCTGACCACCACCCTTCATCCTCCCGCCTGCCTGCCGCCCACCTCCTGCCCCTTGGATCTACGGCTACCGCAGTGCACGGGCGGGGACAGCTCTCTGCCCCTGCTTTACCTCAGTGTCCACGTTCACACCTCAACAGTCCCAGCTGCCACCACAAACACTCGCGGCACAGTGTCAGTGCCCTCCTGTTTGACAAGACAGTTGACACGTTCAGGGCCACGTGACGGCGCCCCAGGAACACGCACCCGGGGGCAGGCACTCACCCCTCTCATCAGACTGCAGCTGTGCCTCCAGGTCCTCTGGGGACACGTAGAAGGCCGTCTCCTCCCCCTCGGGGGCCTTGGGCTTGCACTTGCCACAGCAGCAGTTGAAGCAGCAGCACAGACAGCAGCAGCAGTAGCAGCAGGTGAGGAGCCCGCAGAAAACGAAGAGGGCCTGGGGAGGAAAGGCAGGCACCCATGGCCTCTGTAGGCCCCAGCCTCTGCAAGGGCTCCCAAGCACGGGCTGCAGAGGTGGGCCTCCAGCTAAGGAAGGGTCTCTCAGATGGGGATGAAGGAAGAACCTGCTGGGAACGGGAAGGCAGGAGGGAAGAGCAGACAGCTGCCTAGAGGGGGTGATTACGGGAGGGCTGGGAAAGCCAGGGAGGGCTTCCCACAGCCAAGGGCCATATCCCTTGGCCTTGTGTGATGTGGCAAGTCAGGAAAGCAAGAAAGTTAATAAAAACACAACCAGCGATCTAAGTCAGGGGTCCTTCAAACTAGATTTCAAGATGCCCTCCCTGACGACTGTGAAGGGAAGGCTCACTTCCTACCTGGTCCTCTCAGGAACTTAGGGACCGTGCATGCAGCCAGTGCTGGCCCCGCCCTGCCCCTCACCTTGGCCCACCAGCTGGAGAGCACGAAGTAGGTGTTGACGTTCTCCTCCCCGAACTGCTCCGCCACGTAGAGCCCCAGTGAGCCGTACTTGTCATAGATGTTCCTTTTCGTGGCATCCGTCAGGATGGCATGTGCGTTGTTGATCTCCTTGAACTTATCTGCAGCCTCCGGGTTGTCAGGGTTCTTATCAGGGTGGTACTTCAGGGCAAGCTTCCTGCAACAGAACCGTTTGCTGGCTCTCTCCTGGACTGGCACTGTGCATTGAGCCACTGGAGGGCCCAGGGGAAGGAAGGCCCACCCATCACCACCTGCCTTCCCAACTTCCCAGAGGTCTGGCATGCCAGGGGGAAGCCCCCCCCCACTGGCTCCCCACAGGGAGGGGTCTAGAGGTAGCCAGGGCAGCAGGACCAGCCCCACTCCTCTCCCCACTTTCAGAATCACCAATGGTACCCTCCTGCCCCCTGGTGTCCTTGCTGGGCCACTGCACATGCCAATCTGACAGGAAGGGAGTGGTGTCTAACCAACAGCAGAGTGCTGGGAGCATAGATGCAGCCACCGAGGCAGGGGTCAGTGATGAGGCCTCTCTGGTCTAGGTTGCCGCCTGACACGGCAGCCAAGCCAAGTGCCTGGAACAGCCAGAAGGCCAAGGCAGAAAACAGGGGTGCCACCCTCGCTGCACCCCACCCGCTCCAGAACTGTGTGCAGCTGTAGCATCCACAAAGTGCTGCTTTTTCAGCTAAGGGAACACCAGTATGACGCATTGAGCTGCGAGGAGCACGTTACACCTGCAGAGAGGCAGCAGCAGCACCACCAGCCACTACTGAGTCCTCCAGGGGAAAGGCTGTGCCAGCTCCTAGAAGAGCACGGTGACAGTACGTGAAGGGGCCTGTCCAGGGGAGGTGCAGGGCCTGCGTGCAGCCTCTTACCGATAGGACTTTTTAATGTCATCTGAGGTCGCATTCTTGTCCAGCCCAAGAACATGGTAGAGTGACTCTCCGGAGGTAGAGAGTGAGCGCTGCCTCTGGTCTGCCATGTTAGGTCACTCTATGAGAGGAAGGAACAGCAAGGGTGCACTGAGGAACTTCATAAGACCAAAGCAAAGCCACCTGGACACTCTACAGCCAGGCTCCCAGCCCTGTGGACATGAAGGAGCATCCCACCGCCTTCCTGTGGTGCCACGACACTGCTGCCTCAGCAAGGGGAGAAGAGTCACGCTGTCACTATAGTCCCCCAGCTACGTAAAAACCCACAGAAGGACCAGCGTGGTGGTGCACGCTGGTGACCCCACTCCTCGGGAGGCTGAGACAGGAGTTCCAGGCCAGCCATGGTCAGGGCCCCGAGGTAGAAAGTTTAAAGAAACATAAAATTCTTTTTTGAGGGATGGGGCATGGAGGGTCGGGCACTCAACCACTGAGCCACACCTCCAGCCCTATTTTGTATTTTATTTAGAGACAGGGTCTCACTGAGTTGCTTAGGGCCTTGCTTTTGCTGAGGCTGGCTTTGAACTCAAGATCTTCCTGCCTCAGCCTCCCAAGCAGCCGGGATTACAGGTGTACACTACTATGCCCAGCTAAGAAACATAAAATTCTTCTTCTTCTTCTTTCATTTTATTTATTTATTTATCTTTTTTTTTTTTTGGGGGGGGGGTGATGGGGATTAAACCCAGGGCCTTGTGCTTGCAAGACAAGCTTCTACCAACTGAACTATAACCCCAGCCTCAAGAAACATAAAATTCTTAAAAATATTCATATAACACAGATGCACCTAGGAAACAAACAGAAAAGCAACATCAACCTAAACATACCAAAAATGAGATTCAGTGTCAGTGGACTAAAAGCCTAACACAGCGGCTTGGGAGGCTGAGGCGGGAGTATCATAAGTTCAAAGCCAGCTTTAGCAAAAGTGAAGCCCTAAGCAACTCAGTGAGACCCTGTCTCTACATAAAATACAAAATAGGGCTAGGGATGTGGCTCAGTGGTCAAGTATCCCTGGTTTCAATCCCCAGTACCCCCCCCCCAAAAAAAAAAGCCTAACACAGCAGGGTGGTCAGAGTGCATAAAATGCGAGACCATTAGGATTTTAACACCCCTCTCAGAAACTGACAGTTATTTTTATTTTTTATCCATTTGTTTTTGTAGTACTGGGGATTGAACGCTACTACTGAGCTACACTATACCCCAGCCCCTACTTTAAAAAAATTTTTTTTGTGGTACTAGGGATTGAACCCAGGGCCTTGTGCATGCAAGGCAAGCACTCTACCAACTGAGCTATATCCCCAGCCTGCCCCCCTTTTTAGATTTTCAGACAGGGTCTCACTAAGCTACTGAGGCTGGCTTTGAAGTTGCTATTCTCCTGCCTCAGCCGCCCCAGTTCCTGGGATTGATTACAGGTGTGCGCACCATGCCCAGGTGACAGATTTGTCAAATCAGGAGTGACACTAGACAGTTCCATTAGCTGTCACAACCTGAGGTCTGTGGAGCACCCAGCATGCTTCTTCCATGCACACTACTCATGCACCTAGAGATACTCCACACTGGGCCTTGAAACAAGTCTCAATCAGTCACACACAGCGTGACTCTTAACAAATTAAACTAGAAACCCAAGAGTAAGAGAGCAAAGAAAACCTGAAATAGTTGCTGTTAAACAACACACTACAAAATAACATGGAATTCAAAGAATAAATCACAGGGTTACAAAGTATTTCTTTTTTTACGTGCTGGGAGTTGAACCCAGGGCTTTCATGTTAGGCTAGTGTTCCACCACTGAGCCACACCCAATAGGGCACGAGACTAACTCTGCCCTTGGTTCCTAAGTGCTCCGGCAGGTTACATACAAGTCCTTCAAGCTCACCTGGACTCACATTGACAAGCTGAGCTTTGCAAAGCCCTAGAGAACGGCAGGACAGGTAGGTGGGTGGAAAGGAACTAAGGTCAGCCAATGACCAGCGGCTGTGGCGTAACGTAACCCATCAATCAGACAGGCCTATGCCACAAGCACTCCACAGAAACAAGACAGCCATGAGTACAGGCCACAAACCCCCAGGGCACCAGGAGCTCTGAAGGCGACAGGATGCACATTCTTCAGCTCACTAGCAGGGACACACCTGTGCTAGGACCCCCGACCGCCCACACCTGTGCCAGGACCCCCGACCGCCCCATGCATGCCCCACCAGGCCGTTTGCACAGCCTGTATCCTTTAATGTATCCTTCGTAGTAAGGCAGATGAAGCAGAAGCAGATGTTTCCTTGAATTCTGTGAGCCACTCTGGAGATCAATCCTTGTGAGCAGCAGGTGGTGGGACTCCTGCTTTAGCACCAGCTGGTCAGAGCTGAGGAGGAGCAGACACAGCCAGGATGCTGCTCTTCCCACTTCTGTCCAGCACTGTTCTAGAATTCCTAAATGCTGCAGTAAGAAATAAAAAGCATAAAGCCCAGGAAGTAAGACACAAATTGTGGCTATGTGCAGAGCAGCTGGGACTGACAAGGGAGCCAGGCAGAGACAAGGGAGAAGAGTCTAACTTTCACCACACACAGTTGAGCTTTGAGAGCAGCAACCAATTAGAAGTTTATTAGATATGTCATTTACAGCAGCACCCAAAGTCACGAATTATTTACGATTAACAAAAGACGTACAAGCTAGTCAGGCACAACGGCGCACACTGCAATTCCAGCAACTCAGGAGGCTGAGGAGAAGGATCCAAATTCAGGTTAGTCTGGGCAACTTAGTGAGACTCTGCCTCAAAATAAAAACTTAAAAAAAAAAAGGCTGAGAGTGTAGCTTAACAGTAGCGACCCCTGGGTACAATCGCTGGTATCTCTAAATAGGAGGCCTTGCTATTGTTAATGCGTCCTTCTCCTCAAGCAGGTCTACAGAGTGGACATAACCCAGCTCTAATCCCAGCAGACATTGTGTAGAAATTGATTAACTGATCTAAAAAGCATGTGGAAAGGCAGCAGACCTGGATCCCCACTGAAACACTGGCAGGAAGTGCACGGAGGCAGCAGTCCGAGGCACGACTGGGCGGGACATGAAGGACTCTGCTCAACTCGGGTGCCACCACAGCAAGTCTGGGTTCGCAGGGCTTTTGTCTGTTTTATTTCGCGGTGCTGGAAAGCAAACCCAGAGCCACACAGGCTAAATAACTTCTGCCACTGAACTATGTCCCCAGCAAAACCCCAGTTTTTATTTATTTTTTTAAACATGGGAACAAGATTTGAACCCTTCTAAAAAGATACACAGATGGTTCATGGTACTTGAAAAGATCATCGGTCATTTGGAAATGAAAATAACGCTACAATCTGCTGAAAGCCTTGTGTAACAGCAGGGCTGGTCCTGAGCACCACGGACCCGGGGAGTCACCTGCACAGACCCGCACAGCAGAGCCCACCACTTGCTGGGGCCACGCGGACAGCTCCTGTCACCCAGGCTCTGTGCTCGACAGTGGGCAACGCAAGGCAATGCCCTGCAGCATGCAAAACACAGGTGAGGCGTGTGTCATAGGCAGAAGAGCTGGTCCTGTCTGGGACACTGGAAGATAGCGTGCAGGACTGGAAGTAGCTCGGGTGAGGCGTGGGAGCCTCAGGACAGCACCACCACAAAGACCAGACACTGCGCTCAGACCACATTCAATCCTCAGAGGCTTTTTTTGGGGGGGGGTGGCGGCGGGGGCGGGGGGACCAGGGATTGAACTCAGGGGCACTCAACCACTGAGCCACACCCCTAGTCCTATATTGTATTTTATTTTATTTAGAGACAGGGTCTCATTGAGTTGCTTAGGGCCTTGTTTTTGCTGAGGCTGGCTTTGAACGAGATCCTCCTGCCTCAACCTCCCGAGCCTCTAGGATTTCAGGTGTGGCCACCGTACCTAGCTCACAGAGGCTTTTTCTTCAATAATAAATCAGCCTTAGTACCCTTCTCTTCCTTTCTTTGTACACCTTAAGGTATTTAGATGGAACCTTGCTGTCTTGCCCAGGCTGGCCTTGAACTCCAGATGCTCCTGCTGCACCCAGTCACTAGAGTTGCTGGGATTGCACCTACTACCCACCCTGCTGTAACTTGCTAGGCGCAGCAGTGCAGGCCTGTAATCCCGGTGACTTGGAAGGCTGAGAGAGGAGGATGCAAGTTTAAGTCCAGCCTCAGCAACTTAGGGAAACCTTGTCTCAAAATAAAAAATAAAAAGAATCGGGGATATGGCTCAGGGTAGAGCATCCCAGGATCACAACTTTGATCCTCCTGCCTCAGTCTCCTGAGTAGCCAGGATTACAGATATGCATGGGCCACTGCGTCCAGTTATTTTTTTGTTTAATATCTTGATTCTATAAGCACATTTTTCTGGAGCTAGTCTATAAACACATTTTTTTGCGGCAGCGCACGCCTGTAATCCCAGAAGCTCAGGAGGCTAAGGCAAGAGGATTGAGAGTTTAAAGCCAGCCTCAGCGATGGTGAGGCGCTAAGCAACTCAGTGAGACCCTGTCTCTAAATAAAATACAAAAAAGGGCTGGGGATGTGGCTCAGTGTTTGAATGCCCCTGAGTTCAATCCCTGGTACCCTGCCAAATAATAGTAGTAGTAGTAGTAGTAATAATAATAATAATAATAAACACATTTTTCTGTTTTTAATTTTTTACAATACTTTACTTTCTGAAGTTTTTTTGTTTTGTTTTGTTATTTTGGGAATCCTCCTATCTCAGTCTCCCCAGTCACTGGGAGCACAGGTGTGCACCACCACAGCTAGCTAACTTTTATTAAAAATTAAGATGTGGGCTGGGGCTCAGCAGTAGAGTGCTCGCCTAGCAATGCTGGGTTTGATCCTCAGCACCACATAATAAATAAATAAATAAACAAATAAAAAAAGGTACTGGGCCCAACTACAACTTAAATACACACACACCCCAAAACCCAAACCTAAGACGTGAAGTGAACTGGGTGGTGGTGTACACCTAAAACCCCAGGGACTAGGAAGGAGGAGGCAGGAGGATGGCAAATTCAAAGCCAACCACAGCAACTTAGTGAGCCCCTGAGCAACTGAGTGAGCCCCTGCCTCAAAATAAGAAATAAAAGGGGCTGGGGATGTGTCTTGGTGGTTACGCACCCCGGGGTTTAATCCCCAGCACCAAAAAAAAAGTTCGAAGGCATGAATGCACACATGGCCAAGCCATTACGGGTCAAGACCAGGCATGCCCTGCCCACCTCCACATGTGTCCCACTGGAGGTCTTCAGGGCAGTGGTGTAGGCACAGCCCCATCCGTGATGGCAGAGCCTCCTCCAGATGCCTCCTGGCCCTGCCAGTGCGTCTGCTGCTCATCAGACTGCAGGCAGGTGGTGTGTGCGGGCATTCCTCTCTGCTAATGAGAACCTCTTAGTGTGGGGTTCGTGTTCTCAGTTCTCGGCTCACAGAGGTCTGCAGGAGCTGCTACTGAGTCGTTCTCTGGAACCTTTCTTGGGTTCTTCTTGCTCCTTGCAGTTCCCTGTCTCTTGCCTCCTCCTCAGCTGTGTCCCCTTGCTGGCTGCTTGCTCAGGAGCTGGCTCTAGAAGCTCCTCGGTACAGTCCGCACAACTCCAGGTTAAGCTGGCTGCCACCTCGAGGACAGCTTTGCTGAGGTTTTGGTTTTGGTGGTAGTCTTGGGGATTATTGGCCTTGCACAATAGACAAGTGCTCTGCCACTGAGCTACATCCCAGCCCCAGTCCTGCTGATTTCTGCAACTTCCTCATCCTTGGCAGATCATCCAAGGTCTTGGAGGAACCTCCTGAGTGTCTCCTGCCAGACGCCATCCATACTGCTGGGTGGCATCCCCTCGAGCCCAGGCGAAGTCCTGATATAGCCACAGATGTCCCACTCCTTTCTGAACTGCATGTCTCCTCAGCTGCAATGGCCTGGGCAAAGCTCCTCCTCACGTGGCAGGCCTGCATGGCTGCCCTAACTCCTTGGTTCACTGACTGGGTCAAAGGGGTGACATTTGGAGAAAGAAACAGCCCTCTGGAATTGGGATGAAGATCACTATAAAAGGAGGACGTGAGAGAGCATTACCAAGAATTACGGACATCTCGAAAGGTGCCATTTTCCCAACAGCACCTCCCTCCCTCCTTGCTGGCAGGGCAGTCAGGAAGCATCTGGGGAGGAGCAGGGCCTGCCTGACTCCTCACTGCTCCTGGGTGCACTGGTGGCTATGGCTCTTGTGCTGCATTTTGCAGTCTTGGGGACAGGACCCAGGGCACTCTGCACTGAGCTACACCCCCAGCCCTTCCTGTTTTTCACTGAGACAGAGTCTCACTTACACTGCCCAGGCTGGCCTTGAACTTGTGATCATCCTGCTTAGCCTCCTGAGTGGCTGGGATGACAGGCATACACCACTGCATCTGGTTGTCATTCTACCTTCTTCATTAGCACAGATTAAAGACTTCAAAACCTTAGAATTAGTTTTCTTAGTTTCAATGAACTGCCAGTAACCATATCCAAACTTCAGTATTTGAGAAAACACACATCTTCAAACCCAGAGAATAAAAACTTTAATTACGCACCCCAAGGCAGCTTTCTCTTTCTTGAGTAACGCAAATCTGTAAACCTGCAGTGTCTGAGATTCTGAGCCAACAGTATTAAAATGAACTCAAGGATTTCTAGAAAAACCCAGCCAAGGAGACTGGAATCACAGGGGTGAGAGGTGAGCGGATGGCACCAGACTATGCAAGAACCGTGAGTCTGAAGGGTGGGAGGGAGACACCAGAACACATACGGCAAGCCTCAGGCGAAGCTCATGCCTCCCAGCAGGGGCAAGCAACATGGCCTGAAACAGAACGACCTGGCCCTGGTTAGACCCCAGCACCACCACCAACAGTGATAATTAAAGGAGTAAAAATGAGTCCATGAGCCAAATCAGATCCTGGGGCAAAGACAATGTCACTTGGGATACAGGCTTGCTTGGGGTGAGGCAGGAACGATCTCGTTACTGCAAGGAAAAATGAAAACCACGCTTTTATTTAAGACTGTGGGCTTCTTTGGAAGGCAGTATCCAGTAGCCAGGTTTCTGGGGAGAACTAGGGCCAGAGGTTAAAAACTTATTCTTTGTAGAAGACCATTGCTGGATTTTTAAATCATGTTCTTCTCTGTACTGATCTGTATTATCTAGAAAAAAAATTCCCTCCCTTTGGTACCAGAGATTGAACCCAGGGACACTTAACCACTGAGCACACCCCCAGTCCTTTTATTTTTTATTTTGAGACAGGGTCTCACTAAGTTGCTTAGGGCTTCACTAAATTGCTGAGGCTGGCTTTGAATTGTGATCCTCCTGCCTCAGCCTTCCGAGCCACTGGGATTACAGGGATGGCCACCATCTTGGCTCTTATCTGAATTTTTAATAAATTTCTGTACCACATTTATACGAAAACTAAAGTTGTTATTATGATAAAATGAACAACCAGACCTCTCCTGATGCCCTTCCCAGAAGCTGATCTTCATGAGTCATTTCCACACACTCCACAAAAGTCTCCAGTGGGTTTTGAGGGGTTCAGCTGCAGTAGCCTAAATCACAACCAAGATGTCACGGTAAACACCCATCATGTCCCTGCACCATGGTGGGCTGCGAGACACTGGCTCACTCTGAGAACCCCAGACCCACACAGAGCCAATGCCTCCTCCAACCCAAGTTCACCCCACATGCCATCTCCGCCCTCCATGCAGTCTCCCAGAGTCCTACAGTGTCCTCAGATCCAGAGAGAAAGCTGTCCATCTGAGTGGCTGTCCTGGCTAATAGGTAATCACAGGGGCCTGGGGAGGAACCCCAAATTTTCTCAAGAACGAGCAAAAACCAGGTCTCCTCCCCAAACCCATTCAAATCACTCAGTTTCCCTGCCTCACCAAGTGAAGTGAGAAAGTTGCTTTCCCATGTTTTGTGAGGTCACAGGTGGCACACAGCTAGAGGTCCAAGGCAACACGAGTCAGCACCAACTGGCCAGGCAGCCTTGCGGTGTTGCCACAACTACAGGGCAGGGCTGAGTGTGGGCAAAGGGCAGGCCACGATCTGGCAGCCTCCATTGCAGCTGAGCCTTGAATGTGCAAAAGAAAGCACAGCTGTGTGCCAGCAGCATTTTACAGCCCCACCTCTGTGACCCACTCTGAAGCACAAGTGAGGGTTCTCTTGCAAGTGATTGGCAGGAAGTTTTAAGCCTTGCTCAGTTTGGGTCAGTTAGTGATTTTTTTTTTTTTTTTTTTGGTACGGGGATTAAACTCAGGGACACTCAACCACTGAGCCACATCCCCAGCACTATTTTGTAGTTTATTTAGAGACAGGGTCTTACTGAGTTGCTCAGCACCTCCCCATTGCTGAGGCTGGCTTTGAACTCACAATTCTCCTGTCTCAGGCTTTGGGGATCAGAAGCATGTGCCACTGCACCTGGCAAGATGGTAAACATTTTTAAAACTCTGAAGCAGCACAGAAGTGGTTGGTATAGACAGCAGCAACAGCTGCATGGACTTCAAGGAGAACTGGTGGCATGCTGCCAGGAAGCGCAGAGAGTGCTCCCTGCTCCCCACCCCAGCTCGCTCTCCTCACTTCAGGGGAGCACTGACTCACTACTGCCTCTGACCACGCACCATGCAGGAGAATCTGCTGCCCCAAGATGCAGTGGGTGCCTGGCGAGGCCTGTAGGAGATGTGAGGGGAGCACAGCGCCCTGGCAGACACAGACCTGGCCAGCACAACACCCCACCCTCTCCACTGCTCACCACGCTGCCCTGCCCACCAAAGCACTGGACATTGGGGAGGAGGAAGGGTCCTGTGCTACGAAGCCACAGCCCCCACAGACACGAAACCCTTATCTGAAGGGCTTTCCAACTGGAAAACTTGAGTGGCCATAGAGCACAGAACTGCTCTTATCATGTCCACACCAAACACTCAACAAAACCCTCTTTCACATGTGATCTTCTCCAAGCAAAGGGAAGAGGCCTCCATGACCAAGGGCCCTTGCAAGTGCCCCACCTGCCATACACGGGGAACATGCCCTGAGGTGGTGCATCAGGTCCCACAGAGCAGGATGCCTGGAATCAGCAGGGACTGGAATTCCAGAGCAGGATGCCTGGAATCAGCTCATGGGAACAGGCAGCAGCAGAGCCAGCTTGTCCTCCAGGATCACTGTGGCTGCAGAGTGTGGAAGGAACAGAGGCGGCCAGCGAGGAAGCAGCGCTGGGCCCACAGTCAGTGTCATGTTCAAGACAAAAGCCCACACTTGACACAGGAAACCCATCACTGCCACTTCAAGATAATCAGGTGCTGGCATCAGCAGGTGAAGCTTTAGAAAGCCTTACAAACAGCCTGGGAGTGTGGATCAGTGGCAGAGCACTTGCCTAGCAACGAGGCCCTGGGCTCCATCCTTGGCACCAGATTTATTTATTTTACTTTTTTGTGGTATGTGTATTGAACCCAGGGGCACTCTACCACAGAGCCATATCCCCAGCCCTTCTGAAAAAAAAATGTTTTGTTTTTAGACAGGATTTCACTAAGTTGCTGAGGCTGGCCTCAAACTTGCAATCCTCCTGCCTCAGCCTCCTGAGCAGCTGGGATTACAGTTGTGTGCCACCATAGGTATAAGACCATTTTTCCCTTTTAAAAAAATCACATAGGAATATTAAAAGCAATAGGAGCAACAACAAAACTACCCTCGTTTTCCTTCAGTGTTGCTGAGAATGGAACCAGTGTCTTCCATGCTGAGCACATGCTCCACTACTGAGCTGCACCCTGCCCTACAGTAGGCAGAAATGACATGCAGGACATCTAGGAAGAAAGAGAGTGAAGGGGAGGATCAGACCTTCCACACTTCACAGGGTGCAGTGGACACCCCGTCTTTCCAGAGACTCAGGAGTCTGAGGGAGGAAGATTTCAAGTTCCATCCAGCTTGGGCAACCTGTCTCAAAATAAAAACTAAAAGGAGCTGGGGATGTGGCTTAGTGGTTCAATCAATCCCCAGTACGGTGGGGGTGGGGGTGGCTACATTTTATGTGAAGCAGTACAATAATGAATATTGGTCCCCCCCAACCCCCTCATACTAGTGATTTGGGAATTGAACTACATCCCAGCCTTTTTATTTATTTATTTTTTTAATTTTCAGACAGGTCTCACTATGTTGCCCAGGCTGGCCTCAAACTTGGGATCCTCTTGCCTCAGCCTCCCAAGTACCTGGGATCCCAGCTCAATATTAGTTTTTTGTTTTTTAATAACAGATGTACTTGACCTTTATTTTTATTTAATTATAATGTGATGCTGGGAATCGAACTCAGTGCCTCACAAATGCTAAGCAAGTGCTCTACCATTGAGCCACAACCCAACTCCCAATATTAGTTCTAAGTACAGCAAACAAACCAAGGGCAGTCAGAAGGACTGATAGTATCTGGGATGTCCCTAATAGGATAGTACTAACTAAGGACACTTGGACACAAGCAACAACACAGGTCAATCTCAAACACAGTCCATCCTGCACAACAGGCTAGACACAAAAGGACCCTGTGTACATGAAAGCATGACTCCTCAGGGTGGCCAAGGGAAACCTGAAGTCACAGAATCATCCTAGACCTTACCGCACTGTGATTTCACATGTGCACATGCACACCAAAACTCACTGGCACTCACAGCCAACAAGCCGGGCACGGTGGAGCAGGCCTATGACCCCAGCTACTTGGGAGGCTAAAAGGAGGATCCCAAGATCAAGACCAGCCTGGGCAACTTAGCCAGACCCCATCTCAAAACAGAAGAGAGAAATGAGATGGAGCTCAGTTGTAGAGCACTTGACTCGCATGTGCAAGACCCTGGATGGTTCTATCCTCAGTAGTATAGAAAAAAGAAGAGAAAATTTACATGTGTACATATGAATATGTAACAACAAATCCCACCATACTATAATGCACCAATTAAAAAAATATAGTAAAAAAGAAAATGTTTAGAGCACATCTGTGCTTCTCACTGTATATTGATCTTACCTGCATTTAAAAAATCAGCTGTTATAATTGTCTGTAGTTCCAGAGACCTGGGAGGCTAGGGCAGGAAGACCATGTGAGCCCAGAAGTCCTAGGCCTGTGTGGGCAATTAGCACAGAAGTAGCTACTAGGAACACCATTCCAGCTGGTAAGCTATAACAGGTACTGTCCAATTACAGAAACCATTCCATTTAAATCTCTGCAGATTCCACACATCCCACAGGTTAGTTGCTCTACGTGGGGTCTGAAGTGCCCCTCCAAGGGACTGTGATGAAGGTTCATCCCCAGCCTAGGGCACACCTGACACCTTTCCACCCTACAAGGGCATGCCCTTGAAGGAAGGGGACCAGGGACCTGCTCCTCCTGGGGGCCATGAGGCAAGCAGCTCTGCTCTGTTGCATGCTCTTGCCATGATGTGCTCTGAACACTCCACTTAAAAGCCGACCCCCGGCCAGGCAGTAAGCACTCATAAAAGTTCCTTGTTCACTTGGCACACAGTTCTGTAACTAAAGAAGAGACACACCCCAGCAAGAAAAGATGCAATTTCTCTCCTAGCTGGGAGACTGCTGGCAAAGGGATATGTGATAGGAACCAAACAAGAGAATGGTGACAACAGAGACATGAAGCTACATCTCCCCTGTGGTGCTAGGGGTGGAACTCAGGGGCTCACACGTGCCATGCACACCCTCTACCCCTGGCATGCCCAGCCTCCCTGTGGGGTCACAAAAAATCATTAATATCCATTTTCAGAAAAAAACAACTTCTTTCGCATTTATCAAAACCTTTAATGTAGGCTGGGCACAGTGGCACATGCCTTTAATCCCAGCGGTTTGGAAGGCTGAGGCAGGAGGATCGCAAGTTCAAAGCCAGCCTCAGCAACTTAGTGAGACCCCCGCCTTTAAAATATAAAAAAAGGGGGGCTGCAGATGTGGCTTAAGTGGTAGCGTGCTCATCTAGCATACGTGAGGCACTGGGTTCAATTCTCAGTACCACGTAAAAATAAAAAGACCGATTCCACCTAAAACTAAAAAAATAAATATTTTTAAAAATAAACAAACAACCTTTAATGGAAATACTGCCTGCCCCAGCATTTCTGCACATTACAGACAAGCTTCTCCGTGCTCACAGGGAGGGCTTGCTGACTTCTCAAAACAAGCAGGCATGCTTTATTATCGTTTGGTACTGGGGACTAAATTCAGGGGTGCTCTATTACTGAACTACACCCCCAGTCCTTTTTATTTTTCATTTTGAGACAGGGTCTGGCTAAGTTGTCCAGGCTGGCCTGGAACTTAGGGTCCTCCTGCCTCAGCCTTCCAAGTGGTTGGGATAACAGGTGTGGCCGGAAAGCAAATGCACTTTAATGATTACAAGTAATGAACCTTTCTCTAACACAGGAAACAAAAACGTTAAAAGTACCACCCTCTGGGGTGGAGTGTGGCTCAGGCAGAACACAAGTTCCCGGGTTCAATCCCAGGCATTGCAAAAAATTAAAATAAAGTAAAATAAAGCAAAAACAAAAACTGCCCTTAAGTCATAAATTACAGTAAGAGCTCTGATGCTGCTCAGTTGTGACTCTGCCTGCCCAGTGTGGGTCTCTTCCATGTTCTTTTTTTTTTTTTTTAAAGAGAGAGTGAGAGAGGGAGAGAGAGAGAATTTTTTTAATATTTATTTTTTAGTTCTCGGCAGACACAACATCTTTGTTTGTATGTGGTGCTGAGAATCGAACCCGGGCCGCACACATGCCAGGCGAGCGCGCTACCGCTTGAGCCACATCCCCAGCCCCCTTCCATGTTCTTGCCCTCTCTGTTACTTCCATTTCCTAATGACTAGGGTGAACTCAGGCCAACCCCTTCTTCCTTGCATTTTTCCCGGGGTGATGAGCTCAGGAGTATGTCATCTGCTGCTAGAATTGCACAATGCTGTTTTATTTTTTTATAGCTTGTTTTAATTACATTTTAGAGATTCCTGAGATTCAGGTCAAGATCTACCTGAACTGTACTCGTTAGGATTTAGGAACTGCCACGACAGGTTTGCTACATCTGCATTCCAGGAGGGTAAATTCTCAACTTTTAGTTCTTAAAAAAAAAAAGGTATATTTTATAAATCTAGCCTTGGGAGGTACAGCTAGGTGGGGCTCTAAGGCCCTCATCTATACACACATGCAGGGATGGAGGGCCTGGCACATTAGGGGGTCTCCTGGAGTTCACACAGCATGTCCCCCTCCACGGGGGCCCCCTCACCATGCCAGATGAGCTGCTTCCGTTACCTGAGGTCTTTCATCCTGCTGGTAGCATGAGGTTCAGCTCTCTGGCCTGCCCTGTAAGACTGTTTTTGGATGCAGGGCCTGCTGACCACCAGCCTGAATCCACTATGTTCCTGGACCTAACAGGCAGGTTGACTTGCTGGTGGACAAAGACTCTGACGTACCCTCTACCTCCCTGCTGTCCGAGGCTCCTCCAGAGACCTCAGGACCTTGTGCAGACACCTGAGACAGCTGTCCTGGATACAAAGCACAGCTGTCACCTACTGTGGAGCTGTCTCGGGCCTTGAGCACAAGTCTGGGTCTCTACCTATCACAGCCCATCATCCAGGCGTTCAGCAAACGTTCATGAAGCATTTCCCACATGCCTTCTCAACACAAGGAGTCAACAATAACAAAACAAAACACACAAAGTCCCAGCCTGCTGGGCACAGTGGCCATGCCTATAACCCAGCAATTCGGGAGGCTGAGGCAGGAGGATTGCAAGTTCAGGGCCAGCCTCAGCAAATTCAGTGAGGCCCTAAGCAATTTAGTGAAGCCCTATCTCAAAGTAAAAAATAAGAGGGCTGGAGATGTGGATCAGTGGTTAAGCACCCCTGGGTTCAATCCTCAGCACCACACACATACACACACACACACACATAAAAAAAAAATCCCTAAAATTGCCCAACATCATATGTAGCCTTTGGGGGCTTCCTGGGAAACTCAATGTGTTTCTAAGATTTTTCTACCTTGCAAAGTCCTGCTGTAATTAATTCTCTCACCACTATGGATCCATCCTGCCAAAATAAACCTTTCCTCTTTGTTAGCTTTTTGTTGCTATGACCATACCTGAGGAGAACAGCTAAGGAAGGGCTCCCGGTTTCAGAGACTCAGTCAGTCCAGGCAGCTGACCCTAGTGCTCAGGGCCTGAGGTGAGGCGGAGCATCGTGGCCCAGGGAAGCAGTGAGTGTTCCCAACTTTCATTATCACACACCGTGTGGCCTCAAGGCTGCTGCACAGCAGGCACAGGGGTGGTGCCGGTGCAGGGCACCAGGCTCACGAGAAGCACGGGAACCAACAGTGGAGTGAGCAAGCATCACACAGCAAGCGCACAGCAGAGTGCACATGTCTGCAAGTGGAAGGCAAAACCGGAGACCTACCATGCAACAGAACGGCTTTGCCAGGCACACGGCCCTGTCCTCCTGAGGCAGAGAACTGCGAGTCAGAGGTCAGCCCCGGCGACATTGGTATGTGTTGTTAGTCGGCTTTTCCTTACTGAAGTGAAAAACCTAAGGAAAAAACCACTCAAGGAAGAGTTATGGTCTGGATCTTTAATGTCCCCCCAAAGCTCACGTGTTATACAATACAGGAATGTTCAGAGGTGAGGTAACTAGCTCATGTGTACTGTGACCTCTCAGTTGATAAACCCACCTGATGGATCCATAACCTGAAGGGACCCTTAGGTGGCAATGTGGCGGAGGAAGGGGCCTCTGGGGACTTCTCCAATCCTCACTGCTTTCCTGGGCCCCGATGCTCCGCCTCACCTCAGGCCCTGAGCAAGAGCCAGCTGCTGTGGACTGGGTCTCTGAAATCGTGAGCCCAGATAGACCTTTCCCCTTCCGTTGCTATTCTCCTCAGGTATGGTCACAGCAACAAAAAGCTAACAAACAGGAAAGGTTTATTTTGGCTCACAGTTTCAGAGCAGGGTTGGCAGGCTCCATTACTCTGAGCCTGAAGAAAGGCAGAAGGGACTGGCACAAGACCCTAGTCCCCATGGGCACATCCTCAAGGATCCAGTGCCTGCACCTAGGCCCCGCCTCCCAATAGTCCACTCAGCCCTGCAGCAGAGCCGTCCACTGAGGAGGCCAGAGTCCTCATGGGAGGATTACTTGCAAAGAACATGCACCTTGGACACTGCAGCACTGGGACCAAGGCTTCGACACACAAGTCTTTGGGGGACACTTCATATCCAAATCACAGCAGCAACATAGCAAGAGCCCGTCTCAGAAACACAAAACAAAGAACTGCTTTCAAAAGCAATGTGACATGCTGAGTGCTGGTGGGAATGGAGGGAAGCCCTGTGCATGCTGCTGGGAGTGCAGGACAGCCACTCTGGAAAGACAGGGCACTTTCCTTAAAGTGACAAGTATGGGAACATTTATAAATACCAAACCCAGAAGCCACTAGATACCACTCAGCTAGTGACTGGATGACAAAGAGGGAGCCACCACACAAGGGAGCACTGCTCATCCATGGCGTGGATGGCCCTCAAAGGCTTAGCGCTGTGTGAAAGGTTGTCCCCACGGTGGCATGCTGTTGCATGACATTCTCAACAGGTGAAACAGGCCACAGAGAGCAGAGAGAGCTGCCAGAGGCAGGTGGCGTGCTGGTGCTGTGTGCTCTGTGGTGGCGACCCACTGGTCTCCACACACTAATTCAGACGAGGAAAGGACAATGTCTGGGCTTGCACTTCAAATGTGCTGTTAGTGACTGGCACCACAACTTGTAGCAGACTGGAATCAAACACATGCAATCTGGGGAGGACTGCTCAGGGCAGGTGGCCAGCAGTGGGACTGCTGGGTGGCAGGTGCCACCTCACTCCCATAGCTCTGAGAGCTACTCGGGTGCTTCAGGTTCTCTTACCTGTGGCGTCTGCACAGTGCCCAGGCCTGCTGTCGACCATGTCGATACCCAGGACTCCATTATACTGGTCACAAATGTTTTACAAATTCTTCTTCTCCAAATTCATTTTACTTACTGTGATGTCTTTTAACACGTTTGATGTTACTGTTTTTGCGTAGTGCTGGGGATCAAGGCCAGGACCTCATGCAGGCTAGGCAAGTGCTCTATCACTGACCTACACCTCCAACCCTTAATTTTATTTCATATCTATCTATCTATCTATCTATCTATTTATAGTTGTGGATGGACAGCATGCTTTTATTTTAATGTGGTGCTAGGGATCAAACCCAGTTTCTCATGTGTGTGAGGCAAGCACTCTACCACCCCAACCCCCTTCCCCCAGCCTTTAATTTTAAATTTTAAAAAATTATACTGTTCAAAAGACATATAACATAAAGCTTCCTCTCTCAAGGATATGGTAGTATAGTGTTAGCTATATGCACATTGTTAACAACAGCTATATGAAGCTGCTCTTTTTTGTTTTGTTTTGTTTTTGGTACTGGAAATTGAACTCAGGGGCCCTCGACCACTGAGCCACATCCCCAGCCCTGTTTTATATTTAATCTAGAGACAGGGTCTCACTGAGTTGCTCAGTGCCTCGCTTTTGCTGAGGCTGGCTTTGAACTCACCATCTTTCTGCCGTAACCTCCCAAACTGCTGGGATTACAGGCATGTGCCACCACACCCAGGCAATCTTTTTAAAAAGTATGTATTTGTTTTAATTATCAGTGGACCTTTATTTTATTTATTTATATGCAGTGCTGAGAATTGAACCATGCCAGGCAAGTGTTCTATCACTGAGCTACAACCCCAGCCCTACTCTTTTGTTTTTTGAGACAGGCTCTCACCATG
Source organism: Marmota flaviventris (assembly GCF_047511675.1). Taxonomy (NCBI): domain Eukaryota; kingdom Metazoa; phylum Chordata; class Mammalia; order Rodentia; family Sciuridae; genus Marmota; species Marmota flaviventris. The sequence continues at coordinate 203,249,766 of NC_092499.1, read as the reverse complement.
TTGCCCAAGCTGGCCTTGAATTCCCAATCCCCCCTAAGCTTCCTGAGTAGCTGGGAGGACAGGCACTATAAGTTCTTAATTTTTATGTAAATAATCATATAAAATCTTTCTGAATTAATCGATCAATTTTTCCCTTTTCTGCTTATGTTTAAGAAACCCTTCCCAACCCCAAGGTGGAAAGTATTCTCAAGATGTCCTGTGGCAGGAGACACAGGCCAGCTCCCATGTGCCAAAGTGGCAACCCAGTCCCAGAAGCACTCACAGGCGAGTGGCTCCTCTTTCCCTGGCCCTTACTGGGGGCCTCTGGCTTCCTGGGAACTTTTCCAAGTCAGATCTTTGTTCCACCTTCAACATCCTCCGTTACTCAAAAACATCTGAAACCATGAGGCTCTCTGTGAAATTTTCACAAAAAAATCACAAATTCTTTAGTATTTCTATATACATTAAAACAATCGCAATTTATTTTAGTTTTCAGAGAGATTTATTTAGGAAAGCAGGTACATTCAGGGAAGAATGCAGGCCATCTTCACAGGGAAAGGAGCCAGCCAACAAGCATGCTTATAACACAAGTATTCCATCATGAAGACAAGGAGGGTTTTAAGGGCAACCCTAAGGCAAACCCGACGAGTCACAACATCATCCAAGTCCCAGGTTCCCAGGCTTTAAGGACTAAAGTCTAGGTGGTGCCAACTAGCAGTGTAGACATGAACAGGTATGGGAGTGGCCCTCAGGAGGGTCTACAGCTATCCTGCTGGGCTCTTCAGCTTCTGTCCACTGTAGGTTATCCCATGATGGGGACTGGACAGGCAAACCCAGTGAGCCACTGACAGGCCAAGGCATAAGGATGGAAAGTGCCCAGGCCACAGGGACAGTCCATCCTATCATGAAGGGTCTGAAAACATAAGCTAGCCAGTCACGGTGGCATTCAACTGTCACCCCAGCTTAGTGGTAGAGTTCCCCAAGGGTTCCATCCACAGTATGACAAATCAACCAACCAACAAACAAAACAAAAAAAAAAAACAGAGGCTAAAAAAAGGATCAATTGTAAGAAAAGGTTGCTGGGGACTAGGGAAGAGGAACACTCTAGAAAGAACAGACAGCAGAAGTCGAGAAGGAGGGAGAAGGAGGGCCCCTGAAGTGACAGCACAGCCACAGGGCAGCTGAGTCAGGCAGGACCCCCACAACATCTCTGGGGGAAGAAGGTGTCGTGGGGCACAGGCAGGTACTGCTACTCTGCCCTGAGTACCCTGGGCTCATTTGCTTTAAAAACAAGAATGCCAGACACAAAATCAACTGGGGAAACTTTATTTGAAATCTGTGATGAGCCACATAGAAGTCGGCTGCCATCAAGTGGGATGGACCAGGGACACAGAGCACAAAACAGGCTGAGAAGCTTGTGTGTCACTCTGAATTCCCTCTCCACTCCAGCAGAGTACACAGCAGGAACAACGGCCACCAACGAACCCTTAAAAACATCTGAAGAAATCAGTCACAGTGTGGAAAGAATGAGGATACTGTCCGGTCACTGTCCCATTTCAAATGGAACAAATTCCTAGCACTGCAAACATGGGAACCCCCCAGAGATTTCACCTTTCCTCAATTAACTAAGAAAAAAGAAGCAACAGTGATGCTGAGCCTAAAACATAGAAAAGTAAAACTGATGGCTTCTTTAAGTCCAACCGTTTCCATCACTGATGAACTGGAAAGGGAGCAAATATAACCCCACGCCAGCAGAACCAGCATGCAGTCCGGGAGCAGCTGGCAGGAGCAGCAGCACTCTCCACCTACCATCAGCACTCTGCCTGGCCACAGACGGCATTCCCATGTCTGTGCACTAAGGAAAACAAACATTCCACCCTTGCGATTCACAAAATTATGTGAGAAAACAAGACTGGCCACCACTCACAAGGCAGTCACCTGAGAAAGAATCCAGTTGCCTTCACAGGGTCACACCTTGCCTGCAAGCAGCACTTCCCACACTGCAAAGCATTCCAAGGATATGATTAGCTACGGAGAAACATCAGGAGCCTCCCCCTGAAGCCCTCCTGTCTATCAACCAAGCTACTGCCTGACGTTTTAGCAGCGTTCAGTAAACTTTTGTTGAATTAATATATTTTTGAGATGGGGGCCTCCCTTGTTGCCGAGGTTGCCCCTGAACTCACTACTCTCCCACCTCAGCTCTAGAGTAGCTGGGATCACAGACGTGGCCACCATGCTGAGCTTGTGGAATTGTCAGCAGCAACTTATGTCCAGAAACCTCACTTAATATTTTCTCTAATAAACTGATGCTTAGAATACAATAATTCAAGGACTGGGATTGTGGCTCAGTGGCAGAGCGCTTGCCTCATACAAATGAGGCACTAGGTTCGATTCTCATCACCACATAAAAATAAATAAATAAAATAAAGGTATTGTGTTCATCTACAACTAAAAAAAATATATATAAAAAAAGAATACAATAATTCAAAAGGAAGAGGAGGTCAGAAGTTGAGCAAAAACAACTATAGAGGGCTGGTGCTGTAGCTCAGTAGCAGACCACTTGCCTCGTATGTGTAAGGTACTGAGTTCGATCCTCAGCACCATATAAAAATAAACAAATAAAATAAAGGCATTCTGGTAATCTATAACTACAATTAAAAAAAAACCTATAGATCTGTGTTTACGTACAACGAAAGTTAAAAAGAAAAGGTATATTCTCAAAAACCTGCCACTCAGGAGGTGATCTATGGATGAACAGGTAAGGAGCCACCGAAACGTTCCTGTCCCCTGACTAGTGCCCAACACACCTCTGCCTGCCCTCCAGTCCTGCTGCATGTCACCTTCACTTTAATCGTGATACCAATGAGACAACCTGGACCACAGGTGGGTAGCCACTCTTCACCCAGCTGTGCATCTCCCCACACAGAGGAGGAGGAGGACAAGCTGCAACAGCACGAGGGCAACAGTGGTCTGTGATGACCCATCTGATCACACTGCTCAAGAACAGGTCCTTGGCAGAGCAACTGCCATGGTCCACAAGGTCCAGGACACCCAGCAGAGGCCCAGCTGCAAATATGAAACCAGACGAGACAGTGAAACAGTGACCTCCACAGGTGAACAAGCAAGAGCACGCCGGTGGTTGGCACTCTTTTTTGGTATTGAGAATGGAACTTAGGGATGCTTTATCACTGAGCCACATCCCCAGCCCTTTTTATTTTCAGAGACAGTTGAAGTTGCTGAGGCTGACTTTGAACCTGCAATCCTCTGCCTCAGCCTCTCAAGTCTCTGGCTGCTGAGAGCCATGGCCGAGTCTGTACGGCCCCTGGCATTTTGCCAACAGTATTGACTGACATTACTATCCCCCTCTGCCACTACTTTTTTCTCGTGGGGATTTCCGGGGATTCCCCGAGAGTTCCCATTGGTTGGGGAAGTGCAGGAGGAGGGATTTCCGGGACAGATATTTCCGGCTGGGGGTTCCTGGACGAGCTGCGAGGCATTCGGGAGGATTCCCCGGGAGCTGTGTGAAGAGTTTTCCTGCAGTTCAAAAATAAAGTTTGTTCCTGCTTCAGTGGCTCGTGATTTGTGCCCAGCCAGACTGCGGCAATTGGTGGCCCAAACGGGGAACCTTCGGGGTAAGTGAAATTGCTTGCCCCTAAGGGAAGGCGAGAGAATGGGTGACCATTTTAAAAAACAATGTGTTCTTGTTTTGTGTTTGTTTCAAGCTGCCTATCCCTAGAATTTTCTCAGGCAGATTGGGAAAAATGGTTGGCTCAAGGTTTGAAGTTGTTCACCCCTGAGGAAGAGATAGAAATAGACCACAAATGCACATATCAAGAAAATAGGAAAATTGATACAACGATTTTTTGTTCCGTTTTTGTTTCATTCTGTTTCGGTTTTGTTTTGTGTTATCTTATTGGGTTGCGTTATCTTTATAACAGATTAGAAATTAGTAAAAAACAAACTGAAAGAGTGTTAAGTAAATTGTTAGAGGTTCAGACCATGGAGAAAGACATTTTAGATCAAGCAAAAGAGAAGGTCTCTCAAGGTAGTCAGACAGAGGAAGAAAATTTAAAGGAAGAAAGCTTAGAGGAGAAACAGCTACAACAGGAGGCTGCTACTAACACCGTTCTATCACCAGAGGGCGTAATTCAACTAACAGCTCCCCCTATGGAGATAGCTGAGTGGCCCTCAAACCCCGTAGTTGATAGATGGGATCCTGAGACAGGACCTCAAAGATTAGCATGCCCTGTACTTGAGCAGGCAGGAGGGCAGCGAATTCACCGTGCTTTAGATTTCAAAACAGTGAAGCAGTTAAAGGAGGCTGTAACAACCTATGGTCCTCAAGCACCGTTCACTGTAAGCATGGTCGAATCCATTACCAACTTGGACATGACGCCAGCAGATTGGGCTAGTATGTGTAAATCTGTGCTAAATGGAGGACAATATTTGTTATGGAAGGTTGCCAATGAGGAATTTTGCAGGGAGACAGCTAGGCGAAATGCAGCAGCCGGTTACCCTCAAAGAAATCTAGATATGTTGTTAGGAAAAGGACCTTATGAGGGTCAACGGCAACAAATTGAATATGATCCTGGCGTATACGCACAAATTGCTGTAGATGCGGTTAGGGCATGGAAAACTTTACAGGGGCATGAGATTTACAAGGTCAATTATCTAAGGTAATACAAGGAACTAATGAACCTTACGCTGACTTTGTAGATAGGCTTATTCAAGCAGCTTCCAGAATTTTTGGGGATACAGAACAGGCAATGCCATTTATAAAACAACTGGCTTATGACCAAGCAAATCGTTGCTGCAGAGAGGTCATTAGACCATGGAGACATGAAGATTTAAACACATATATTAAATTATGTAGAGACATTAATGAACAAGGGCAAGTCTTAGCAGCAGTACAACAGGCTTTAGATGCCAGGCCAAAAACATGGTATAATTGTGATCAAACAGGACATTTTAAAAGGAGTTGCCCCATAGGAGGAGGGTTTAACAAAGCTAGGTATCAAAGGAATAGAATACCGGGTATTTGCCCACAATGCCGTAGAGGGAAACATTGGGCTAATGAATGCCGTTCTCAAACCACCGTAGAGGGTATTCCGTTATCAAAAAACAGACAAGGACCAAGTGTTTACCCACGATATCGTGGAGAAAGGCATCGGGCTCTATTGCCAAAAAACGGACAGGGGGGCCCAATGCTCCGGGGCCCACGACCACAAATGTACGGGGCACTGGAGGAACCCAGCAACACCATCAGGATAGCGCCCAGGACACATTATCCATCAGATCTCTCATCAGACGAACCAGAGGGAGCGCAGGGTTGGACATCTGCGCCTCCGCCAGAGCAGTACTAACTCCAGAGATGGGAGTTCAAATCATTCCCACAGGAGTAAAAGGACCTCTTCCCCAAGGAACAGTAGGCTTATTGTTAGGACACAGTTCTTCTACGCTAAAAGGACTTATGATAGTCCCAGGGTAATTGATCCTGATTATGAAGGTGAAATAAAAATTATAGCTAGTTCTCCAAAGGGTATATCAGTAATTTCACCAGGAGATAGAATAGCACAGTTATTAATAATACCCAGCCTACATGATAAATTTTCCAGTAGTACTATAGAAAGAGGTTCCAGGGGATTAGGCTCCACAGGTGTAGATTGGGCTATGCTGTCTTTAAATTTAGATTCTCGCCCCATGCTAAAACTAAATATTCAAGGACATGAATTTAATGGGCTACTGGATACAGGTGCAGACCTTAGCATCATATCTCGTCAAGAATGGCCAAAACATTGGCCGTTACAACAAGCCACTCAAACGCTTCCAGGCCTAGGAGTGGCGACTAATCCCCATAGACGTGCAATGATATTAGATTGGAAGGATCCTGAAGGATGTGAAGGAACTATACAGCCATATGTATTGGATCATCTTCCTGTAAATTTATGGGGACGAGATGTCCTAGATCAATTAGGTTTGACATTAACAAATAACATCAATCCAAATGCGCCCACTATTAGGGCTACACAAGGTTTCAGGAAAGAAAAAAGATTAGGAGAACAAGGTATAGCAGCACCAATTCAATAGATCAAGGAATAAATAGACATGGATTGGGTGTTCAGAAGGGGTCACCGAGGCAATAAAAATTACTTGGAAATCAGAAAGACCAGTATGGGTTCCTCAGTGGCCCCTGACTAAAGAAAAGATACAAGCAGCCCATGAAATGGTCAAACAACAATTAGTGGAGGGACATATACAACCTTCCGTATCTCCTTACAATACTCCCATTTTTGTCATTAAAAAGAAATCTGGTAAATGGAGATTATTGCAAGATTTAAGAGCCAATAATAATGAGATGGTTATTATGGGACCTGCTCAATCGGGGATTCCTCAATTATCTGCTTTGCCAAAAACCTGGTACGTTTTAGCTATAGATATTAAAGATTGTTTTTTTTTTTCAATTGCAATTCATCCTGAGGATAGTCCACATTTTGCATTTACTATCCCTGCACTGAATCATGAAGGTCCTGATCAGAGATATGAATGGAAAGTACTCCCTCAAGGGATGGCTAACAGCCCAACTATGTATCAAATTTATGTTAAAAAAGCAATCTAGCCACTTAGAAATCAAAATCCTAAACTACAAATATTTCACTATATGGATGACGTATTGTTAGCACACAAAGATAAAAACACATTGCTAGAATGTTATGCCACACTTACAAATTTATTAAAAAATTATAATCTAGAGATAGCAATAGATAAAGTACAATTAAATTTGCCAATTAATTATTTAGGAGTTCTATTATCCTCAACCATGGTCCGTCCACCAAAAATTCAAATACGAGTAGATCAACTCAAATCACTTAACGACTTTCAAAAGTTATTAGGAGACATAAATTGGATAAGGCCTTATCTAGGCATACCAACAGGAGAGTTGGGACCTTTATTTGATATCCTAAAAGGTCCATCAGATCCAAATTCACCCCGCATGTTAACGCCTGAAGCAAGAAAGGCATTAAAAATTATTGAAACATATATGGAAAATATGCATTTGGATAGAATTGATATAACTTTGCCTTTATTATTTATTGTAATACCAACAAAAAATATTCCTACAGGAGTATTTTGGCAAGAAGGTCCATTATTGTGGATACATTTATCTTATTCTCCTAACACTATTCTTACTAGGTATCCTGAGGCTGTAGGACAATTAATACTCAAAGGAATAAAAGCAGCAAAGGGAGTGTTTGGAATTTCTCCCAATAAAATTATTACTCCATATACTATGGATCAAATTGATGAGTTAGCTAATGAGTTAAATACTTGGGCAATAATCATGTGTAAATCTAATGTTTCATTTGATAATCACTTACCATCTAATCCTTTGTTGTCTTTTTGGTCTCCGCATCCTGTAGTTTTTCCAAAAATGACAAGAAAAACCCCTATCATGAATGCTCCAAATGTATTCACTGATGGGTCAAATAATGGTACAGCAGCAGTAGTTACCCCTGATCAAACTTTTACATTTTTAGTACCCAAACAATCAGCTCAAAAGGTAGAGCTTAATGCAGTTTTACAAGCTTTTGTGATGTTTAAAGATTCTGTATTTAATTTATTCTCTGATAGTCAGTATATAGTTAATGCTATAGTATCCCTTGAAGATGCTGGCAGGATTTCCCCTTCCTCTACTGTTTTCTCTTTGTTTTCTGCTATACAAAGTCTAATCTGTGACAGAAAAGATCCATTCTTTATAGGACATATCAGAGCACATACAGGATTGCCTGGAGCCCTTAGTTTGGGCAACGATTTAGCAGATAAAACTACACATGACATACATATTTTCTCTACACTAGAAGAAGCTACACATTTTCATAAAAGGTTCCATGTCAATGCTAATACTTTACAAAAGCGTTTTAAAATAACTAAGGAACAAGCTAGACAAATAATAAAACAATGTCAAAATTGTGTGACCCTTTTACCACAAGTTAATCATGAAGTCAATCCTAGAGGACTGATACCTAACCATATTTGGCAGATGGACGTCACACACTTGCCACAATTTGGAAAATTAAAATATTTGCATGTTACAGTTGATACTTCTTCCAGATTTTTGATGGGCTCCCTTCATTCCGGAGAAAAAAACTAAAGATGTTATAGCTCACTGCTTACAAAATTTTGCCACTGTGGGCGTTCCAAAACAGTTAAAAACAGATAATGGTCCTGGTTGTACTTCTACCTCTTTTAAACAATTTTGCTCATCATTTGGCATGACTCATATAACAGGAATCCCATATAATCCTCAGGGACAAGGCATAGTTGAAAGAGCTCATCAAACTATTAAAATGTACTTATTAAAGCAAAAAGAGGGAATTGGAAAGGGGTATATATCACCCAAAGATAAACTTAAAATAACCCTTTTTACTCTAAACTTTTTAAATTTGGATTCATCAGGGCTTAGTGCTGCGGAAAGGCATATGTGTTCAAAAAATGTACATAAGCCTAAGGTACTTTGGAAGGATATTCTAACAGGACAATGGAAAGGTCCTGACCCAGTGATTGTCTGGAGTCGGGGTTCTGTTTGTGTGTTTCCACAGGGAGAACAACAGCCGACTTGGATTCCAGAGAAACTAACCAAAGCGAATTCTACGGACCAAAAAACAAAACAAAACAAAAGGTGATTTGACTCAAATCCATAACAGCTGATATCCAGAGCTCCAGTTTGGCTATTCTTACATCTGCGACAGTGATTAACCAGGATGCTTTTTTCAATATTTATTTTATTATTTGCCTTTTCCCACATCATAAAGTTCTATTTTATTTTTGAGCTCATACAGACCTAGGTTAATGTTTTTCTGATCAGTTTTATTTTTTGACTGTGGAGTTTTTAAGCACTGCAATGGAGATTTCACCTAGGTAAAGCTACAAGGCCTTTACTATTGTCTTATGTGTTATATGTTATGTGTGCACACTTCTGTTTTGTGTTGTATGTCTGTATGTGCGTATGTCCATATATCATATATGAGGAGCGTTCATGAATAAATGGATCCGAATTTTTTTATTCACGTGATTTTAATGGTTTAATTTAGATTGGGTAAACAGCTGTTGAAAATTGTTTTAATATGTGAACAAATAAGGAGGTTAACAGAGCTGTTTGTTTACTTTCACCTTTCCTTCTCATTATATTTAATAATTCTGTTCAGGATAATGTAAATTGTTCAAAAAATTGTTTTCTTAGTGCCTGTTGGAATGTTACATAATTTTTTTCTTAGCATCATTGCCAGAATTCCTATCTTCATCCCAGTGCCGGTGAAGACAAAGATAAAACCAAACTACAGCTTCTTCGATAGTTATCACAACAAACTGTATAAACTGATGCATCAATGAATAATAACTCAACAAGTAATGCTCAATCAAGGAGTCGATTTACTTTGGGAGGAAATGGACATATTGACAGATTCCTCTGCTTTGAACTGCTTGCAGAACTTGCCTGGACTATGTATCACTTATATGCATTGTGAACTATCTGTTGGTGCACCGAATTGTGGTAGTGCTGGAGTATTTTTGCTGATGGTGTCATCGGTGGTACAATTTTTCAAAGGAGCCCTCAATTGGCTTAGTGTCATGGCATTTTGCATCCTCCTCCCTTCTACTAGTGATGGTCTAAAATTTGGGGGCCAACAGAGGTGAGGCAAAGAACCTCACCCCCCCCACTGGTGCAAAGGCCTATCCACAAGTATGGCTATATGCTGGACCGGTAGTCAGTGACGGGTATGATCCAATTGCAGTGGTATCAACCTAAGACAGGAGGCTGACGCCTAAAGGTCAGTTTTCCGATGACGGGTAAGAACCATATGTTGAATTGGACAACCTACCAGGCACGGTCCTTAAGCCACATTAACCTCACTCCCCCACTGGCACCAAGGCCAAATTTGGGGGCCAACAGAGGTGAGGCAAAGAACCTCACCCCCCCCACTGGTGCAAAGGCCTATCCACAAGTATGGCTGTATGCTGGACCGGTAGTCAGTGACGGGTATGATCCAATTGCAGTGGTACCAACCTAAGACAGAAGGCTGACGCCTAGAGGTCAGTTCATCCGATGACGGGTAAGGACCATATGTTGAATTGGACTGCCTAACAGGCACGGTCCCTAAGCCACATTGCTTGTTGTTTAATTAAACAAAAAGGGGGAGATGCTGAGAGCCACGGCCGAGTCTGTATGGCCCCTGGCATTTTGCCAACAGTATTGATTGACAGGCGAGGCATTACTATCCACCTCTGCTGCTACTTTTGAGTTCTCACACTATTTTAGAGTTCTCGTGGGGATTTCCGGGGATTCCCCGAGAGTTCCCATTGGTTGGGGAAGTGCAGGAGGAGGGATTTCCGGGAGAGATATTTCCGGCTGGGGGTTCCTGGACGAGCCGCGTGGCGTACGGGAGGATTCTCCGGGAGCTGTGTGAAGCGTTTTCCTGCAGTTCAAAAATAAAGTTTGTTCCTGCTTCAGTGGCTCGTGATTTGTGCCCAGCCAGACTGCGGCATCTGGCATCACAGGCCTGTGTCACTTTGCCCAGCCCAGTTGTTGGCATTCTTAAATTCACCATACTGAACTCTCAGAAAATGGAGTATTGGGGCTGGGGCGGTGGCCCAGTGGTAGAGCGCTTGCCTAACATGTGAGAGGCCCTGGGTTCGATTATCAAGGAGGGAGGGAGGAAGGAAATGGAGTACTTTCCAGCCCAGGCAGGCATCTGCTGCCCTCCAGCTGTCATGGCAGAGAGAACATACAGCAACCAGTAACTAAGAGGAGATCCACTGTTGTGAGTGCCTACCAAGAGAGTCTTACTAATATCTGCAGGGGATAATCATTCACACCTCAACCTCAAATAGCATAGGCATAAACACACACACGGCCAGTCTTAGAGCAGTGCAGGCTAACATACCTCCTTACACACCCAGGAGAGCCGTGGGCCAGGTAGAGCACCTGCTGCTCATTCTTCTGCAGCCTGGCCCCTGAAAATGGACTGATCATTGCAGCAGAACCAGCTCCAGAGCAGATGTTGAGATACAGTGGTAAGTTGGAGCTCATACAGTGCTTCAGAAACTCGGGTGTTTCCAAGAGAACATGTCCTGAGACACATGGCAGAGGTGGCACCCGCATTCCTGCCCTCAGGCTGCTCCTGGAAAAATCCACAGTGGAGACATGGCTGGCCAGCACGTCCCACATGTGAACTGTCTTTAACAATGCCAGCAAATGTGAGTTCAGACTGACTGCTTCCTTGCAAGGATGCCAACAACCAGCGATTCCATTGAGCCCAGCAGACACCAGAAGGTAAGAGGCACCAACCCAAATACGCCAAGCTAGCTCTGAGACATGCCCAACTCCAGGGGCTTAAAACATCAAAAAACCACACCCACACCCAACATGCCTGGAAACTGAGCTGGGAGCAATCAGTCTATTCTGTAAGTCATGTTTCTCTTCTGTATATAAACACTGCCTGACCAGAGTTGCTGGATGAAGCTCTCTGAATCTTCACTGGTTCAGAGTCTTGTCTGATTCACAAAGCACTTCTTTGCTCAAATAAACTATATTCAATCTGAGTAAAGTTTTTCTTTTAACAACTTGGCATCTTAAGTGGGGTCTCAAGTGACCTCCAGTGACTCCAGGAACAGTGAGAGGCCAAGGGAAGGCACCTGTCAGGTCCACAGTGTCCATTGCCCTCTCCAGCAACCAGGACCATGTATAGGACCTCTCTAACTGCTGCTCCATAGAGCTCTCCAACTCTGAGTTGTTGGGTGATGTTGTTTGGTTTTTAATTTTAAGCACTGGAGACCAAACCCAAGGTCTCCTTGTGCATGCTAGGCAAGTGTTCTACCACTGAGTTACAGCCCAGTAGTTTTTGATTCATTTTTCCAAGAGACAAAATAATTATTGTCCATCATTACGTTACACAAAAACATACAAATAATAGACTTGTACAGGGAAAACTCCCAAATGAACAGTAAATGACAGCACAGTAGTAATCATTTAAATTTGCTTATATCTTCTTTTTTTTAATATATATTTTTTTTTAGTTGTGGTTGAACACAACACCTTTATTTCACTTATTTATTTTTATGTGATGCTGAGGATCGAACCCAGGGTCTCACATATGCGAGGTGAGTGCTCTACCACTGAGCTACAATCCCAGCCCCTGCTTATATTTTCTTATGATGTTAGCAAGCACCTGAGCCTGGTGTCAGTGTAGGTTTTGTTCACTAGCCAAAGCTCACCATAAAGTTAACTCCTTCAGTGTCTTTGACTGCCCCACTGGCGTTTTTGGTTTTTTGGGGGGTTTTTTGGGTTTGTTTTTGCACCAGGCATTGAACACACGGTGCTTAACCACTGAGCCACATCCCTGGCCATTTTATTTTGAGACAGGGCCTAAGTTGCTGAGGTTGGCTTTGAACTTTTGATTCTCCTGCCTCAGCCTCCCAAGCAGCTGGGATTACAGGTGTACGCCAGAGTGCCTGCCTTCCACTGGCTCTTGACAAAACTTTTGAGGTCCTCAAGAAAAGTAACATACTCCTAGTGCTCCAAGGCTGTGAGTTCCATCAATTTCTGTTCACCCCCTTAGCAGCAAGGAAACCCTTTGGATGGTCTTATAAGACTCAGTCCAGGGACTTTGTAGCATAGGTAATATGTGTCCTTCTGCTCAGATTCCCCAGTGACCTGAAAGCCAACTTCCTTAACAGAAAGAGAATGTCACTCTCTGCTTCCTCCTCTGGAGGGCCTTCTTGTCATTGCTCTTTGTAACTTCCAGCACAAAAGTGGGAGGGAACTTCATCAGTTCAGGCTCCTGTTCAGCCTTGTGCCCCTGCAGAGATCCTCTCCATCAAATGCTACTAACATTGGAAGTAACTGTGGCCTTTCCCCAGCAGCTTGCCACACTTACTTAGCTTCTGTCCCTTTCACTTCCAGCTCCCAACCTAAAAGATATCTCAGGAGGACACTTACACTTCTGGATTTTCCTTTCTTCCATAACTTCACTAGCCAGGAACTGAACACTTCCATGCACAGGTGCCCAGGGCCCTGGAGACTGCAGCAGGATATGCTGTCTCTGCACCACAGTCCTCAGGTACTTGCACACTTGGAGGTGTGAGTATGTGGCACAGCACAGCCGGTGGCACCAAGGATCACGGTGGTCAAGGTGCCTGCAAACCAACACACCACCAAAGCCCTGCTTTTAAAAAAAAAATTTTTTGAGGCAGGGTCCAACTAAATTGCCCAGGCTGGTCTCAAACCTGCACTCCTCCTGCCTCAGCCTCCCAAGTATCTGAGATCACAGGATGTGTGCAACCGCACTCCACCTGTAGAGCATTTTAACCAAACTGGGTCCAGGATTGAGTGGCAACCAGTTAGAGATCTCAGCTATACATCTTGTGAAAACAGGCTCCTCTAAATACAAGAAGTCTGGGACACTGGCTAACTTTATTTACAAAAACTATAGGCCTGGAACTTGTACTTTCTGAATAATGGGTTCACTAAGAAAAATTTGGAGTAAAAGTAGCCACAAAAAAAGTTTTAACCTATATCAAACCGCTTACTTGAAAAGTGTTTAGAAAAGAAAGAATTCAAAATGCCAGAGGCAATGGGATGCACTCTCTGCCTGGTACATAGAGGTATCTAAAATACTTAACAAATCAAAGATTTCCTCTTTATAAGGTTCCTTACAGTTGGGTGCAGTGTTGCACGTGTACCGCCAACTACTCTGGAGACAGGCAGGACTGCAAGTTCTAATGCCAGCTTTGGTAACTTAACAAAACCCTGTCTCAAAATAAAAAATAAAAATGGGGATATGGGGATGTAGCTCAGTAGTAGAGCACTCCTGGTCTGCCATCTGGGGACTGTTGATAGGTCCTTCCTCACCTTTAGTTAACTGGCCTAGGAGACAAAGACTGCATATCATGCTTTCTTATACTTCATCTTGTCTTGACTAGGGTTCTGGTTACTCAAAATTGAGTATTCTCTATTAAAAGAGCTAAGGTGTTTAGTTTAGTTTTTTTTTTTTAATTGTACAACTTTTTGCATTTGCCTTTGAAGTCTATCACTTCTAAGATTTTTTAAAATGTTTTTATTAGTGTACTATAGTTAAATGTAATAATGAGGTTCATTTTGACACTATAAGATTGTTAAATGAACAATGACCATCATTCACAGCAACCTGTGATTCTATTTTGTTTGGGGCTTTTTGTTTTTGTGATGAGGTCTTGTCATGTGGCACACAGCCTCCAACTCAGGATCCTCCTACCTCAGTTCCTGAGAAGCTGGGATTATAAGTGTGTGCCACTGTGCCAGCTTATGATCCTATTTTGATCAAATGTTTTAAATCATATATGTAATATATATGGGTGTACACACACACACACACACACACACACACACTTTTTAAATTGAGGATTGAACCCCGAGACACTTTCCCACTGAGCCACAGTCTCAGTCTTTTTTATTTCTTTATTTGCAACAAGGTCTCACTAAATCGCTGAGGCTGGCCTCAAATTAGTGATCCTTCTGTATCAGCCTTCTGAGTCACTGGAATTACAGGATAGTCACCACACCTGGCTAAACTTTTTATTTTTATTTATTTATTTTTTTATGAACTTTCTTTTTCTTTTTGTGGTGCTGGGGATTGAACCCAGGGCCTTGTACATGTGAGGTAAGCACTCTACCAACCAAGCTATATCCCCAACCCTTTTTATGAACTTTCTAATATCAAATTCTAAATTAAGACCTGGAGATGTGGCTCAGTGGTACAATGCTTGCCTGATATGTGTGAGGCCCTGGGTTCAAAATTAAGTCTTTTCCTTGATTTTAGGATTTTCAGATATGCATTCAGAAAACTCAAAAAGATACTTCTCCTTATAAAAAAGAGAAAACTAATTGGGTTTTAAGTAATATATATTAAATCATACTGGAAACATTGTCAAGCAAGTGATGCTAAACCTTTGAGTGAAGTTTACATGTCATGGAATCCATAGAAATCTACGCATTCTGGCTTAATGATACCAGTTCATAACTCTAGTTATCATCTTAAAATGTTATACACCACAGGAAAAAACAAATTTCCTCAACAACCATTCATTACTGTTATGGACTCTCAGCAAATTTCCACAGACCTTTTAGGTCTTGTCATTGTCAGAGAATGATTGTCTGTGCTGGGGTTTAATCACACATGAGGGGTTCACCACTGAAGAGACAATGGAAAGAACATGGACAAGGAGTTTCTGATGAATAAGATCATCCACTACAAGTTGGAGTGGATCTCATGGAAAGCAAAGGGAGATCAGTAGAGGAATGGGACTGGGGTGGAGGCGGCGAGGAAGGTAAAATACTGGGGAGGAGACACTGGCCAAATTAAATTGCTGTATGATGTGCCTGTAAGAACATGTAACAACAAATCTCACAACATGTACTATGATTCAACAATAAAAATGGGGGGGGGGATCCCTGCAGAACTTTTATATTTGAAAAAATTTTTTGAATGGACTAACTAGGTGATAACTAACTATAGGCAAGGTGGGCAAGGCTAGAGAATGGTCCCTGGGGGTGTGCCCTGGGATTATATTGTCCCCATGCCCCCCCCCATCTGCTTCCCGGCTGCCTTGTGGTGAGCAGCTTCCTTCTACCACACCTTTCCACCAGGAAGTTTTGCCTCACCTTCTACCTTTGGGTCAGAGGGATGGAGTCAGCCACCACAGACCTAATCTCTGAAACTGTGAGCCCCAAATAAGCTTTTTCTACACACATACACATAAAGGACAACCACTGCACTGGGTAAGAACTCCCAGAATCCTAATGAAGAGACTCACTCAAAACTGCTAACCCAACATCAAGGGACCAAGAATTACTTAAATACCAAGAAATGACCTGTCAGATCTTCACGCTAAATCAGCAGTACTAAGGCTGGTAAGCACTAAACTCCAGAGAATTGATCCTAATTAAATAACCTACCAAAACCCATTTAATAAGCAGTGCTATGGCTGTGCATGGACACATCTACAATTCCGGAGACTTGGGAGGCTGAGGCAGGAAGATCACAAGCTCCAGGTCAGAGCAATGTGAGAACTGTCTCAAAATAGAGTGCTCCAGGTTCAATCCCCAGTATTTAAAAAAAAAAAAAAAGGCAGTGTAACACACTTAAATTAGAGAAACAAAACTGGTATTTCAGAAATGTAAATGTATTAAGCAGGAAATCGTGACGAGCTGGGAGGCTGCCTGGTCCTTTCAGAGTCCTGTAAACCTCCCATTATAATACTTCTGCATGACATGACTCTTAACAAGAGATAAAATTATCCAAATTATGAAAAAAAATTTTTTATAAACTTTCTTTCATGAGGGGCCAATCTGTATTTTCCAGTGGGGACGGATCTGGTTGTTATCTGGTTGCTAAAATGGTTTACAATTAATATTTGGTTTGTTATACCCATAATTCTGCTATGACAATGAAAACCTCAGGTGAAACATTTCTGGCACCTGTTGGGTTATGTGAACACTTAGATGGATTTCATTCAATTGCCACCTTTTTTTTTAATACTTATTTTTTGGTTTTAGATGGACACAATATCTTTATTTTACATTTATGTGGTACTGAGGATCGAACCCAGGGCCTTGCACATTCTAGGCAAGCACTCTACCACTGAGCTACAACCCCAGCCCCAATTGCCACCTTTACTGTATATTTTCTGGTTCTAAAGAAGCTTTCCTTTGCAGAAAGGTAATAACATCTAAGCAATTATTAGAAAATGTGTTTCCCACTGTGTGCAGTGGTGCATGCCTGTAATCCCAGCGGCTTGGGAGGCTGAGGCAGGAGGATCACAAGTTCAAAGCCAGCCTCAGCAAGAGTGAGGTGCTAAGTAACTCAGTGAGACGCTCTCTCTAAATAAATACAAAGAGGGGCTGGTGATGTGGCTCAGTGGTCGAGTGCCCCTGAATTTAATTCCCAGTACCCCCGCCCCCCAAAAAAGAAAACATGTTTCCCTTATGGTGCACGCCTGCACAGATCTGCAGCAGTGGGGTGCTCGAATTGCTGCACAAGTTGTGTGACAGTTTAAAGTACTATAAACCACTAGCACCACGTAAAGCTAACTGAATTAAATGAGATACCTTGGTCAAAAGTATCCCTGAGCCAGGTAAGGTGGCACCTGCCTATAATCCCAGCTACTCAGGAGACTGAGCCAGGAAGATCAAAAGTTTAAAGGCCAGCCTGGACAACTTAGTAAGATATAAAACAAAAAAGGATTGAGATGTAGCTCAGTGGTACAGCGCTTACCTAGCATGTGCTAGGTCCTGGGTTTGAGCCACAGAAACTGTTGTGTGTGTGTGTGTGTGTGTGTGTGTGTGTGTGTCTGTCTGTCTGTCTGTCTGTCTCTCTCATACATACACACACACTCTACTGACTGATAACAACCAGATCCATCCCCACTGGAAAATACAGATTTGCCCCTCATGAAAGTCACTGGAAGGCCTTTGGCCCTAATAACATAACCTGGTGTGCCTCCCACTCCAACCAAATCTGACAGGAACTCTGACAGGACCCAGAAGCATGAGGCTTTAATGCATTATGCCACAGCATATTTTCACCAAGTGAAAGCAGTCCTTCATGACCAACCAACTGATGACAAGAGGACTTTCATGATCTATGACCCAGAAACTGGGTCTTCTAGAAGTGACACTTAGAGCAACACTGCCCATGAACTCCCATGGAAGGGACCATATCAAGTTCTTCTCTATAACAAAGCTTTGGGGCCCAGGTCCTAGATCCCCATCTCTCAACTGAGATGGTGGTGGCAGCTCCAGAATCCTAGAATAAGCATCTGTTGGAGACCTTCAGATGGAGCTTACCAGGGATGCTTTCACCAAGCAAGAACAGCACCCTGGAAGCGGGCAGCTTTCCCAGAGCCATGGATGAAGACGTCCCTGCCATCACAAAATGCTCATCTTTTCCCCTGCTGTCCGAATCCCTTTTCTGTCCTTGTAGGATGGTCCAAGGGACCACAAACTGTGGATAGCTTTAATAAAGGTTTATGCTCTGTCTGGCCTGGCTCACTCCAGAGCAATTATGAGGTTTCAGACTAAAACCCAAATGTCAGAAAAGGATTCCATTAATGACAACACCTCTCTATGTTCCCAAAGGTGGTCATCCTGAAGCCCCAGGAGTAGGATGCTTTCCTCGATAGGCTGAAGACTGCTGCGACCACATGCCCCACACTCCCTGGAAGCAGCCCTCTGGCCCTTCCAACTGATGAAAAAACCACTGCCCAAGTGATGTCTGCCTCCAGGAATGCTGTATCCAGGACCTGGGGACGATCTGTGTGGCAGAGTGACTGAATGTGTTGCCAGACACAGCTCAGCGGGCCCCTTTCTACTGAGCATGGTTACACACCCCTGCAGTAGGCTATTTAGGCATCACAAAGGAGTGAGCTTCCCTTGGCCTTGTCAGGAGTGATGCAGACTTGGGGGCAAAGATTTAACTGACCTTTACTCACAGCACTGGGTGGCTCTTTGCTCGCCTGCGCTGGGCCTGTCAAGAATCTGCTTGCTCTGCTCTGCTCTGCTCTGCCTTCTTTAGTTCAGATTTTGCTGTCTGGCCTGGCTCACTCCTGCCTTCTCTCTTAAGGTCCATAACACCTCCCATAACTGAAGCCAAAGGGGTCAGAAACCAAACTGTACCAACACTGAAGTAGAAGAGGAGGAATGAGTTTCCACAGAGGGAAGCTTCCTGATGAATTCCTGGGGGTTTGCTCTTGGTGGCAGTGCTGTGCCATTTATACGGAATTTGAAACAAATCCCTAAATTGGGGTAAATCTTGGATTCTGTAGCCAAATAGACACTCTGGGGATTCAGAAAGAAAGGGCACACTCTGAAAGGGGGTAAGAACATTGGTGTTCAGTGAGAACACTGAGTGGACAGTGTAGCTTCAGCTTTCCTCCTCCTGCCCATGCTGGGGACCGGCCTGTGTCTAACCAGAACTCAGCCCCGATTTTACTACTGCAACAGAATTGCTCAAAAGGGTGGGCAAGGGGCTGGGGTTGTAGCTCAGATATCTTGCCCAGCATGTATGAGGCCCCAGAATTCATCCTCAATACCCCCTAGAATGTGGTGAGTCAGGGTGTGGAGCCTGCAGTCCCAGCTGTTTAGGAAGAGGCTGAGGGGGTGTGATCACCCAAGCTCCGGATATCAGTTGAGGCAACATAGCAAGACTCCCTTTCCAAAAAATGTGTAGGCCAGGTACAGTGGCATACAACTGTAATCTCAGTGATTCTTGAGGTTGAGGAGGGATGATTACAAGTTTGAGACCAGTCTCAGCTTGGTAAGGCCTTAAGCAACTTAGGGAGACCCTGTCTCAAAATAAAAAATAAAAAGGACTGGGAATGTGACTCAGTGGTTAAGTGCCTCTGGGTTCAATCTCTGATACCCATCCCATACCAAATGTAAAGAGAATTAAAAGGGTGGTCAACACTGGTCTCTGGAGACACAGCCACCAAACACACTGAGGAGACTTCTCAGGGAAGAGAACACGTATGTGCAGCTAGCAGGCAGGTATTCCAAGCAGTGGATGACAGCTCTGACTGCCATGCTCTCTCATTCTGTTTCCTGCTGTGGGTCTCCAAGTTACTATGACCTGTTATCTACAAAAATGGATCCTCTGAACAAAACCATTTTACACTGAACAAAGTTCTTAATCACTATGAGGCCTCAAAGACCATGACCAACTGGACTCAACACCATTGAGCTATTTTTGTGTCTGAACTCCGACCTGATTTTGACCAATTCAGTTCATGGAGATCCTGTCAAGGAGTATACTGCAATTGCTTGGTATTATTCTCCTGACAGATACAATAGTCTCCCTGATGTTGGTATCACTTTGAAAGTCTGAAATGCTCATATTGTAGTTATCCTTTGTACATCAAATGATTTCACCATAGTCAGAATAACAAAACAAAGCAAGCATTAAAAAAAAATCATCCAACTGGGCTGGGGTTGTGGCTCAGCAGTAGAGAGTTCGCCTAGCATGTGCGAGGCCCTGGGTTCGCTCCTTAGCACCACGTTAAAAATAAATAGTGTCCAACTACAACTAAAAAAAAAAATATTTAAAAAAAAAATCATGGGGCTGGGGATGTGGCTCAAGCAGTGGCGCGCTCACCTGGCATGTGTGCGGCCCAGGTTCGATCCTCAGCACCACATACAAACAAAGATGTTGTGTCCGCCGAAAACTAAAAAATAAATATTAAGATTCTCTCTCTCTCTCAAAAAAAAAATTTTTTTTTAAAAATCATCCAGGGTCTGGGGCTATAGCTAAGTGGTATAGCACTTGCCTAGCATGTGTGAGGCACTGGGTTTGATCCCTGGCACCACATAAAAATACACAAATAAAATAAAGGTATTGTGTCCATCTACAACTACAAAAAAAAAAAAAAAAAATCCAACTAATTTAATGTTGTGAATTTTGAACTCCATGCTGAGATCAAACAAATCCCATTATGATGGTGACAGAAATGGTATCAGTGCCCAAGGTTTTGGTAGTAACAGGTAGAACCAAAGAGGCAAACTGTTAAATGTTACCAAAAGCTACCTCTGTGTTTAGCAAACTGTAACCAACTTATTGCAACATTACTGAAAGTATGTTTTGTAACAAGTAGTGGAGTCTCTCCCAATCACAGCAGGTAAGCTTTCTTTCTTTCTTTCTTTTTTTTTTTTTTTTTTAAGAGAGAGAGAGAATTTTTAATATTTATTTTTTTAGTTTTCGGCGGACACAACATCTTTGTTTGTATGTGGTGCTGAGGATCGAACCCGGGCCGCACGAGCACACTACCACTTGAGCCACATCCCCAGCCCCAAGCAGGTAAGCTTTCAACCAATCACAGGCAGCCAACTGCTCAGATGTGTTCATGTCAGGCAAACTTAGACCTGTCATCAGGCTATTTTTACATATCAGTTTCTGTCT
Source organism: Marmota flaviventris (assembly GCF_047511675.1). Classification (NCBI taxonomy): domain Eukaryota; kingdom Metazoa; phylum Chordata; class Mammalia; order Rodentia; family Sciuridae; genus Marmota; species Marmota flaviventris. The sequence goes on along the minus strand of NC_092499.1, from coordinate 203,228,809 downwards.
ATAAATTCTGCCTGCCCCATTGCTGAATGAAGCTCTATGAACCCTTACTGGTTAAGGGTGCAGCCCTGTTCACGAAGCTTCCTTTGCTCAAACAAACTTTGCTAATTTTTTTAATTTTAACACCTCTAACTACTCCTAAGAAGCCTGTGGGATAGGTGCCCAGTCCAGTGAACAGGAGGGCAGCTCTGGGGTCATCTCCCTGGGCTGGAACCTGACTGCCACTCTCAGGGGCTCAGTGACCCAGGCAAGTCCTGAACACCTCCTTTGTCAGTCTCCTCTTTGTCAAATCAGAATAAACACAGTCTAGCTGTGCTGTAAGCTTGTTTGTGTAAAGGGAGCACAGCAATGTCAGCCATACAAAACATGTTAGTTAACATATGATCAGCAGCTTACAGATAAGAAGACCAAGGCTCAGAAAGTATGAATAACCAACTCAAGGTCACGCTGCTAGGGCTGGGCAGCACGGATTCATATCCAGTCTAACCCTATGTGCTATACATTGTAACTGATTTTCACTAACCACTTCGCAAGAGAGTAATTCCTGGCCTGACAACAAATGACTTTTCCTGGATATCAAGCCTTTTCTGAGTAAGGTATTATTAATATTTATTTTTCATAAAAATAAAAATATACATATAGACAAATTTATAAAACTGAGTAAGTTATATCAGTCATTCTCTAAATCTTAGTCTGAAGATTAAAATTAACTATTGTTGCATAGCACTTTAGATGTCAAGTGTTTTCCGTAACTTATAAATCAGTGTTTAAGGAACTAGGGGGAGGTGGCTGTCTACCAGCTGGATGATGATTCTGGGGCAAGTGAAGAACAGTGATTGCCAGTCCACTCCAGCAGTTCCCAGGTCTGCTGCACAACAGGTAGCCTCACAACTAGCATGAGCTTAGGCCACCCTAAAGGTGATGACAGACAGACACTGCTGAATGCTTGAGTGTTTCCCCTACACTAGAGCAGGTTCAAGAGTGCACATGCTATCAATATCTGAATGCACACGAACCTACCTGCCTGAGACAACAGTGTTAAGACCCAGCTGGACAACTCAAGGCCACCTCAGCATCTGTGTGTGACAATACTTTTGTTTTAGGATATTTTCGAAGGTAGTTAAGTATGGTGGCACACACCCACAGAATCGCTTCAGCCCACAAACTTGAAACCAGTCTGGGTAACGCAGTAAGACCTCGTTTCAAAAAAAAAAAAAATTTTTCCCCCTTTTAATTGGTAACATTTAGTAAAAGAAAAGGGCTGGGGATGTGGCTTGGTGGTTAATTACCCTTGAGTTTAAGCCCTGATATCAAAAGAAAAGAGCAGGGCTGGGGTTGTGGCTCAGAGGTAGAGTGCTCGCCTAGCACGTGCAAGGACCTGGGTTCAATCCTCAGCACCACATAAAAATAAATAAATAAAGATATTGAGTCCAAATAAATAAATAAATAAGAAAAGAGCAGGGAGGGGCTGGGCACACTGATCCATGCTTATAATTCCATCTATTCAGGAAGCTGAGGCAGGAGGATTGAAAATTCCAGGCCAGGGGCTGGGGTAGAGTGCTCGCTTCGCCTGTGGAAGGCACTGGGTTCGATCCTCAGCACCACATAAAAATAATATAAAGGAATGTGTCCATCTACAACTAAAAAATATTAATAAAAAAAAAGAAAATTCCAGGCCAGCCTCGGCAACTTAGCAAAACCCCATCCTAAAAAAATTTTTTTAAATGGGCTAAGGATATAGCTCAGTGGTAGAGCACCACTGGGTTCAATCCTCAGTACCAAGAAAGAAAGAGGAGATGCCAGGTGTGGTAACCCACACTTGTAATCCCAGAAGCTCGGGAGGCTGAGGTAGGAGGATCATGAGTTCAAAGCCAGCCTCAGCAACTTGGCAAGGCCCTAAACAACTCAGTGAGACCCCATCTCTACATAAAATACAAAAACAGGCTGGGGATGTGGTTCAGTGCCACTGAGTTCAATCCCCAATACCAAAAAAAAAAAAAAGAAGAAGAAGGAGGAGAAGGAAGGAGGAGAAAAAGGAGGAGGAAGAGGTAAAGGTGTGGGGTGGAGGGAGAAAAAGAGGAAGAGGAAGAAGAGGAGGAGGAGGAAGAAAAAAAGGCAGGGGCAGATAACACAAGAGTGGAAGCCACATCAGTACCACACAATGGGGAGACGCAGGGATGTTGTCCACCTGATTGCTGGTGACGATCTGTTAGGATTACTCAACAAGACACGCTGAATCAAGAGAAAACTGCACCAACAGAAACAGCATGTTAAGAGGTAATTCTGTTAACTGCAGGGTCATTTTAACATGTATGATGGCAATATCTGTGCTTATTCTTCAATGCTCTACCCTTACACTGGATAACATGTGGAACTCAACTTCCTCATCTATCAAAAGTGAACCAGAGCTACCTTGCAGACTTTCCAAGGGCTGTGGCTGATGCACCTCCGATAAGCTTGCCACAGTGCCTGCTATTTCAAGGGTCCTTTCAGGGGATTTCTAAGAGGGGCAAGTTAAAAAATACTTCATAGATAACAATTATCCTTAAAGTATAGAGGGGATTTAACCTAGAGCTTCACACATATTAGGCAAGCATTGAGCTATACCCCTAGCCCACAACCAGAAATTTCCTAAAGGATGCATCAAGAAAAATCCAGTAAAAATTATTATAACTGGCAAAAACAAAACCAAACTCCCTAAACCAAGAAACAAATAAACAAAAACCCTCAGATTTTAATAACAAACCCTATAATAGTCCCTGGCACCAAAACATACTTTGTTATAAGGTCAGTGAAGTGGCATATGCCTATAATTGCAGCACTCAGGAGGCTGAGGTGGGAGGAACATTTAAGTCCAGGAATTTGAGACCAGCTTGAGCAATACAATGAGCCCCCGGCTCAAAAAAACCCAACTAACCCCCTTCCAAAAAAAAAAAAAAAGGAAGAAAGACAGATATATTACCAGAGGGGAATAATATCTGGTAATATAGCCAGGCATGATCACCACACCTATAATCCCAGTGACTCAGGAGGCTGAGGCAGGAGGATGACAAGTTCTGGGCCAGCCTGGGCAACTCCGCCAGATTCTGTCTCAAAGTAAGAAATCAAAAGGGCTAGTTTCAATCCTCAGTACAGAGGAGTAGGGTGGAGGTATGTCAAAAATTATGTAGTTTGTAGTCTTTGACCCAGCATTTGTTTTAGAAAAACCCTTTCACAAGAAGACACTACTATTTAATAAAGAAAAATCTCATGGGACTGCCTAGCTAAAACCCAAACATTTGCTATGCTATTAATCCCTTCTAATAATAGAAGGAAATAAAAGGCAAGCACAGTACACACTCCCCTTGCAGAGCTAAGGCCACTAATACTCAGCACTCACCTCCATTCAGAAGAGAAAGTCTGATAAGAGCCCACACTCTGGGACCCCGAGGCCCCTCTATTCAGTTCTTGGCCCTTAAAGTAACCCAGTTTTAATGTGATGCATAATTTGGTTCTGTTCATTTCCATCTCCACCCCAACCAGTGAAAAGAATAGCCGCACACAGGGGCAGAATTCTCTAAGAGGACGGTCACTCACTCTTCTTCCCCAGAGATAGCCGGAGGGTGGAGCACAGCTGATAGGAGGCTGGCCAGTCAGCATTCCCACCCTCTGATTCACCAGGTTTGCAACTTTATGACCAATCAGCAATGGAGAGACTTTACATCTCATGTTCAATGTAGAACAATTAAAAGGACAATAAAATGACAACCCATGATGATGAGTGAGGTTCACTTACATTCACAGAGCACCCACAGTGTATCACTTCTAAAAATATTTGTTGGGTTTGCTCTGTCAGGGATAAATGACAAAGTTCTCTGCCACAGAACTAACTTTTACAAATCACTTATATAAGAATGATTTTGGAATGAAGTGAAACTTTAGTGTATAGTCAGTCCTGAAGACACCTGAAGAAAAAACTGACCAGTCAGGTGGGGTGGCCATGCATCAAGAGGCTGAGGCAGGAGGATCACAAGCTTCAGGAAAGCCTCATCAACTTAGCAAGACCCTGTTTCAAAATAACAAGGGCTGGGAATGTAGCTTAGAGGTAGAGTGTACATGGGTTCAATCCCCAGTACCACGATCAAAAAACAAACAAACAAACAAAAAAACCTTATCAAAACAGTTTTTGGTGACTTGCCTCAAATATGGTCTCACTGCACTCTTCCTTCTTTGAAGAATGAGATATTGCACTTCATTTCTGCAATTTTAATGTGAAACATCAATGTGCTTGCAACTCTTAAAATTTAAAGCAATTTTTATTTCTCAAGATTTGAATCTATTAAATGTTATGTATCAAGAACAAGGCAAGGCCAAGCACAGTGGCCTGTAATCCCAGTGGCTAGGGAGGCTGAGGCAGGAGGAACACAAGTTCAAAGCTAGCCTCAGCAAAAGTGAGGTGCTAAGCAACTCAGTGAGACCCTGTCTCTAAGTGGTTTCCTGAGTTCAATCTCCGGTACCAAAAAAAAAAAAAAAAGGAAGAAAAAGAAAAGAACAAGACAAAAGAGTTTCACTAACACAGCGCACTCCAAGTTAATGCAAGGTGTCAGGCAAGACAATGGCACTGAAGGCTGTTGGGTAATCCTTAAATCTTTGGGGGCTGACTTGCCAGTGACTGAAACAGACTAGCTAATCCTCATGGGAGCATCATTATCTCAGGTAGCCCTGGCACACAGTCCAGGTTTAGATCAAGGGTGTCTTAAGAGCAGGATTTTCATAGAGAGAGGTTGTCACCATTTTTCAGCTTCTTTATCATTTCTGTTTAGGAAACAGTTGGTGAGACACCTTTCCATTTATCATTTCCTTTGCTCCACTGAAAGGCAAGAGGGTAGTAACCATCACCCTCAATTTACAGCATGCAGAGGCTCAGAGAAAGGACCTGAACATGTGAGCTTCTGTCATGTCCTTTTTCAGGAAGCAAAGTCTAGCCTATTGTGCTGACACAGAGAGGAAGGGAGGACTGTGACAGAGCAGGTGTGCCTGACAGAAGACCACACACCCTGGACTCTGCAGCCTAGAATAATGAGCCTCATGTTATAAGTGCTACTTCCCAACCCCACCCCACCCCACAGTTCTGGGGATCCCAACCCAGGACCTGGCACATGCTAGGCAAGCATTTTCACACTGAATTTCACCCAGTCCTGACTGCTACCATTTTTAACTTCCCAACATACAAAACCTAGAGACTCATTCCTGTAACACAACTGGTCCTCATGATTGTTTCCACACAAATGGCTTCCAATCAATCCCCTGAGAACTTAGGGGTTTGTTTCCTTATTGGAGAAAAGCTGCCTTCATTTGCTTCTCCCACAACTTTCTATACTCCCTGGATATCATACCTAACTCTAGAAAACAAACCTCTACCTCAGATAAAGCTCTACCTTATCACAACCCCCAGTCTCACTGCATGTTAGTCATTCACCCAACAAACCTTCTGAGCATCTACGTTACTCCAGACCAATGTGAAGACTGCACACCTGGGCTGTGAAGAGGCAACGCTGGCAGACTGTTACAGGGTTCTGCCTGATAATAGATGGTTGATGAACAGTCAGAAGAAAGCTGGTTCAAGAGGCCTGAGTTCAAGTTCCAGGTCTTATGAGTACTAACAGTGAGACCTTGAGCAAAGCAGAGTGGCTAGGTAGCCCTACAACTGCAGTCTGGCCAGGGCCACCAGCAGTGTCCACCCTCTCTGCAAAGAAATTCATGAGGAAAAGTGGCAGAAGTGTGCAGCATCTGTTCAACCGTCGAAAAACACTAAGAATCATCCTTGGAAACACAAGGAAACCCACTCATCTGAATTTAGCAGGGCAGGAGATGAAGGTCCTTTAGTTACAAAGAAGGCTCTGCTGGGCTTTCACAGAGCCTGCTAATGAGCTTTGGGCTGAGAGCATCAGGATCATTCTTACGCAGTTCTTTTAAAGAGTCAAGCAGATAACTCCAATTCACCCCATTACCTCATGTCATAACAGAGTGCTCAGGACAAAAGACAAACTTCTAAGAGCAAAATCACCTTTGGTAGATCTGATTTTTAAAAAAGCATTTAACTTTGAAAAAATTATAGATCTAAAGCTGCAAAAAAGGATTTACAGGAAAGTTCTAAACATGCTTCTGATCCTTCTCAACTGGCTACCCTTTCCCCAAGGCAGTGGAGTCCTGTATCTTCCCTGGGGGTACACGGCACTGAACCCTAACCCTCCCAGGAGCCTTGTGCCTTCATGCACTCACCACCATACCTTCTGGGCGACACTATACAGCACAGCTGCTGCTAAGCTCCTCCTTTCCATTCACTCAGCAAATATTCATTGAACACATACTATGTGCCAGCAACTGCTCTTTGAAAAAACAATCTCCCCATGGCCCTGACTTCATAGAAAAATGTTAAATAAGATAAATATATTGAATATGGCATCAGCTGGATCAAGTGCTGTGAGAAAATTAAGCAGCGAATGGAGACAAGAAATAGGAGGTGGAGTGTTGAAATTCTAAATAGGGTAGGCAGTAACTGCCTCCCAGAGCCACAAGGGGTGAGGAAATGAGTGTTCCAGGCAGACCCAAGGGCGCAGCATCTCCATCTCCACTTGTTCAGAGACCAGCAAGGTGGCACTGGGCGGGTGCAGAGTGACTCCGGGGGCTCAGCACGGCTCCCCACCAAGAGTCTGCGTCCAGAGGACACACTGGCTCTACAGCGGCAGCCATGTCAGCCAGCTGGGCCCCACAACATGGGTGAAAGGACATGCACACCCGGGGTTAAGACTCCCAAAGCCCTCAGCTGCGGTTTCTAACTGCGTCTTGGTGGACGAATCGCTCATTTCTTAAACTCAGCAGGGCATTTTTTAGAGAGAGCAAATCAAATAAAGGGACACAATATCTTGGACGCTTAGGTAGAGTTTCGCCTTCAGGTAACCGTGACAGTAGATGCAGCAATGTAACTGTTTCTGTCATTTAAACAGTCTCTGGGTGACACACAAGTGACTTTAGACAAAAGCTCTCGCCAGACACAGCGCCCATCAGGCTCTGCCCCGCTGGCTAGCACACCCAGCAAGCAGCAACCCAAAGCCCCCACAAGTCCAAGCACGAAAGCAAAACGAGGCCGAAACTTCTGCTTCCCCTTCCCGTAAGACACAACCGGACCCAGCTGGGAAACGGAAGGGCCTCGGGCCCTGCCACCGCACACCACCAGGGCCGGCCCGCGCCCGCGCGCCCACAGGCGACGCACCGCTGCCCGCGGGGTCTGTGCGGCGCAGGCCGGCTCCCACGAGCCCCGGGCAGCGCTCGGCCCAAGCGCGAGCAAGGCCGCCGCCCCCGCCGCCATTCGCTCCGCCCGTGGCCCGGGCCCTCGGCCCTCTGCCCTCACCCGCGGCCCGCCGGACGCGAGGCCCGCCCGGCCGGCCCGCGGTAAGCTCACCTGTCCCCGCCCGCCCGCCGACTCCGGGCTGTGGGCTCCGCGGCGCTGCTGGGCAGCCGGCAGACGCGCTCTTCCGCCTGGGTACCCGGGCGGCAGCTGTAGTGGCGGCGGCGGAGGCAGAGGGCGCGGGAGTTGCACCGGCAGCGGCGGGGACGCGCACGCTCACGCACGCACCCGCACCGGCGCGCGCGCCCCCCGGAAAGACGTGTGCTCCGGCGAGTTGGAGTGGCGCGTGGGGCTGGCCGCGCATGCGCCCAGAGCGCCTGCGGAGTCTCCGCCCAGGGACCGAGGCCGGATGACAGACCTGGACTGAGGCTCCGCCCATAAGGGGGCGGGCCCCGAGCCGCAGCGGGATCAGAGCCTCCGGTGGCGGGAGGAGTTCGCAGCTGCGGAGCCGGAAGGTCCCACCGCCCGGCAGGGCTAGGGTTCAGGCCAACCCTCATGGACCCCAGGTGGCTCCCGTGTCCCCGAAGACCGGCAGGTGCCACAGAGAGCTGCGCGGAAGGAGAAATTATGGCTTGTCTCGCGCCTAGTTTGCCTCGCTTTACTTAAGGTTGAGAAATATGTCTTCATTAACTGGAGAGGGAGCTGGTGGAAGATGGCGGGGAGACTCCACACCCCATCCCGAGCCACTGGCATGAGACTGACACTGGTTCATCCCTATAGAACCGAGTGGGAACTCCCTTCCTGTCCAGCCACCATCGCCCAGCCGCCCTCCCGGAATCACCTGGGAACCACGGCTTCGGAAGGAAGGCACTTGCACTCTCCGCCCCCGTCCTTCCCGTACAACCCAGTTCATCACGCCGACCCGCCGAGCCAGGGGAAGCCGGGTCACCCGGTAACCTTTCCTGTCACTCCCACTGTCACCGTCCGACACTGCCGAGAGTTCCTCTTGCCTTCTGTTAGCGGTAATGCCACTTTTCATCCTATAAGCCACGTAAATGACCCGTGCACCAGGGCTCCTGCCGCCTCCCTTCGACTCTTTTCGGTGGACCACGTTCCATTCAGCAGCCATTTTTTTAAAAGCATGAAGCAGGCTGGTTGCGGTGGACTTCGCACACCTGTGACTCAGGGGGCCGCGGCAGGACGATCGCAAGTTCGAGGCCAACCTGGGCTACTGAGACTCAGAAAAATAAAAAGGGCTGGGAATGTAGGTCAGTGGCAGACCACCCAAGTTCAAGCCCCAGCACCACCACCGCAAAAAAAAAAAAAAGGCATCCGAGTCTTCCCACGTCACACTATCTAAAATTCTCCAACAACCTGTCTCCCACTTCTAACCGCCTTCCCCTGCTTTCATCTTACACCTCATGCTGTCTTGCTGATCTTGAATTGCCACGCTCATCCCAGAGTGGCCATAGCACAGAGGCTGCTCAGGAGGCCTAGCAGTCATTAAACTGCATAACATCAAGCAGGCAGCAAAAAGGCCTAGAAAACCAAGAGATGGAAAGGCCACATTGATAGGAACATCTGCCGACTCAGAATGAAAGACTGTGGGCCAGAATTGAAGGAGACAGCAAAATGGACCTGGGACCAATTTCAGAGTGAAGCTGTGTTCACCCTTTTGGAGGTTAATAATGAATCAAGCGTTGAGTGAGTCCAGGCCTGACCCGATTGCTGCTCTGCATTCCAGACCTGCCCATGTAAAGGCTCTGTTCTCATCCCACCAGTGTGGTCTCAGCTCTTCTGACCTCAGTCTCCAACTCCAAATTTGCCTTGTTCGTTCAGCACTTGAGGGGCTTCAGTTACTCTCTATCATTTCAAATGGTCCCCACTTGTAGAACAAGATCACAACTCCAAGGGGCCGTTGTGTGTCTGAATAAACATCCTCTGTACTGTCCTTTCTGAGGCCATCTCCACTACTCGGCTGCTTGAGACCCAGCCTCACAGGCCTTGGCTCCATACTGCACAGCTCAACTGTAATGGAGATGATGCTTGCAGGGGCAAGGAGGCCCACCAGTGGAGCGAATGCTGCCTGCCTGCAAAGTCCCTGAAAAGCCCACTCCACAGCCTCAACTTCCACTTGGCTTCCTCAGAAGCGCTGACCGGCACCCTTTACCTTCACAGAGCAGAGGTTTTGTAGTTTGTACTAACTGTCCCCTGCCTGCCTCTCCCAAGGGTATGGTCTATGACAGCAAGGACTCCCCTGTCCGTTCACCACACTTTTGCCATTATCTTGAAAGACACACCAAACAAGCAAATGTGGATTTTTCCCCCAAAGGAATGCTTTATTAACAAATTGACCATCGTTCATTTTAACAAGATACATCAGTGACCATTCCATTCCTACAACCTGCCTTCTCACCACACCCATTGACAGCTTTTAACCCTGGAAAAAGAACATTAAACAGTACTCTTTTCTGGCTCCTGCATCCTGTTGTGTGGTACAGTGCCCCTAGGGCATCTGATTCTACCAGACAGACCTGAGTACCCCCCTCCCCCGCCAGGGATGTACAGATGTGCACACAGCAGGCAAGGTCTTGATGCCCTGCCAAGAGCCACTAAGGCACATGGCTGTCCCTCCAGACCACCCCTCCCGACATACAGGGTCCCAGTGTGAGAGGCTACTAGGGTGTGGCAGTTTAAAAATGGGAAAGAAATCTTTGTAGCTCCTGAGAAAAGGTGACAGAGTTTCAGGTGATCCCAAAATTCCATCCCCAACCTGAAATGCAGAGCTGGTTCTGCTTCCCACTCATCCTATGTGCAGTGAACAGACAGGCAGGCAGGCAGGCAGGCAGGGAGGGAGACAGGGCTGTCTGCCAGTGCTATGCTGGCAGGTCAGGCCCAGGCAAGGCAGCACTGTGCAGGGGCACACCTTATTCAAAGGGTGCTGAAGACAGGCTCTCTCTCCACCTGGCCTCCCCCCAGAGGCCCAGCAGTCCTTTGGGCCAGAGTAGGGAGCCCATGGTAACTGCCAGTCTTTGAGAGAAGCAAGTTTTTGCACACAAGGAGAGAGGGCATTAGTGAATAAAACACACTAACCAATACAGGCAGTGTGTGACATAGGCCAGATGTAAAATTCTACACAGTGCTCAGAACCATTAATGAACCTCTTTTTACATATAAAAAGATTATAAACAAAGCATAAGGTGATGTAAGGCTTGAATTTCAGCTTGAGTCCAAAGAAATAACATTCTCTTAACGATGAGGCTAAAGCCGCTTTAACAAATTTTAATTTTTGAAAAGTTCATTGCATTTAAAAAATAGTGAATCTGCTTCTGTCAAAGCTAGGACATTAGTGTAACAATCAGGCAGCTGCTGACAATGTTTCCTTTCTGGGGTCTCAGAAAATGGACAGTTCTCTCATTCAGCATTTCCAGATAAAATGTGGCCAGGCAGTGCCCTGGGTGGTTATTTCTTTCTGTGAGTCAGGGAGGAGAAAGGGAGAACAGAAAATGCCACTCGTTTTATACTCAATATGTTTCTTCCCTCCATCCTAGTGAGCTCACAAAACTCCCAAAGGGAGTGTGGGCTTTGGCTCAGCACCCTCTGGACCTTCCACGCTGTCCACCTCCTGTGGCCCTGGCAAGGACAGCACAGCAATCTGCTGATCTACTGACTTCAGTGTAAACATCTATGCACAAGACTGCTCTCTAATCATGCGAAGGCAGCAGCCATATCTGCGTGTGAACGGGCACCAATGTCCTCGAAATCAGCTGCTGGCTTGCCCTGGCTGGTGGCTCCGTTGCTCAGCTGTGGTCATGATGATGAGGGTGTGCTTGCTATAGGTGATGCTGCTGCAGGCTTAGAAAGGTGCAGGTCCCGGCAGCGGCTGGTCACCACCCCCTGTCGGGGAAGGGAGGCTGGCACTGCCATTCTCTCTGCCACCTACAACCTTGGACTACAGAAGAGAAAAGAAAAGAAAACCTGAGAGAGCACACACACAAGGTCAGTCTGAGCCCATGCTCCACTTTCTACATAAGTTTATGCAACATGAACAATGCCCAGCAATGAAAAGGAATGAGTCGCTAGCAGGCAGTAGCCTGGGTGAATCCCCAGGGCCTTATGCAGAGTGAAGAGCCAATCCTAAAAGGCTACCTGCTGTGTGGTGCCATTTATGTGACATTCCTGAAATGACAAAATTAGAGACAGAGAACATATTAGGGGTTGGCAAAACAGGGGCAGGAGGAAGGTGAGCAGGGCTATAAGTGGCACAAGGCAATCCCGATGGGCATGGACACTGCACCACAGTTCTACGAGCTGTCACCAAGATGTTATCAGTGAAAGAAACCACATAAAATGCATAAAGAACTTGTCAGGGGGCTGGGGATGTGGCTCAAGCGGTAGCGCGCTCGCCTGGCATGCGTATGGCCCGGGTTCGATCCTTAGCACCACATACAAACAAAGATGTTGTGTCCGCCGAAAGCTAAAACATAAATATTAAAAAATTCTCTCTCTCTCTTAAAAAAAAAAAAAAGAATTGTTATCTTACTTACACTTCTGTACTTTAAAAAAAAAAGAACTTGTCAGCATGACTTCCTATAATAACCGAATCTACAATAACAAATAATGTGACAGGTCACACCGCATCCAGAGAACTGGACAGTCCAGGGACAATTACCTTTATGGTTCCCACTCGATCTTCAAACGACTTGAAGGTGGCAGAGTTCCTTTAGAGAAAGGGAAGAGGTATTTGGTGTCAAAAGCAGCTGCGTGCTGCCCTCCTCAATATGAAAGGCCTCAGGGCTGGGTTCTTGTCTAGAAGGAACCCTGACAGCATCCTGAGCTCTCATGGCAAAACTGACACTCCAAAAGGCAGGGCACCCTCTAGGAGTCCAGCCAGGATCATTCTAGGAGTTCCCCAGGTCAGAACAGAGGGCAACCATGCCCCACCATAGGGTCTGCCCCAGATATCACAGAGCCCCTGACTATGTCATGGGTGGGAGCCTGGTACATCCCTGCCTTACTCTGAATGATACCCTTGACTCTTCTGCACTGGGCTTATAGGAAGTCCAGGAGCCCTTCCTTATAACTCAGAGAAGACAAATGGGAGGAAAACCAACGACAGTTCTGCAACTACAGATGGGTGAGGAAGTAGAAAAGGAAGCAAGCCAGCCTGTACCACTGGCGCTCACACAACCAGATCCCCCAAAACAGTCTCCCTGATGAGGATGGGCTCTGCTGAGTTGCAGGGCCTGACTGAGCAGGTGAGGAACAGCAGATGGGGCTGCAGATGTCCCCATGCTGTGACTTGTGAGACCTCCAGAAAAAGCCCATTGCAGAGGGGCCAAGTTCCATGTGTAGCCTCTCCACCCTCTCCCTGACTCCATAGGCAACAGGGCCAGGATGTGGGAAGTTCAGGACAGGGGCCCAGTTTGACAAATGGTCTCCTCTGGTGGCCTCAGGATAAGAGCTTCACTTCCACTAGTTCTTCCTCATCAGCCTAGAGGGGTCTTCCCTAGCCCTTGACTGACAGGGGGATCCTAGATTTGGGGGATACAGGAAGTACAAGGTATAACTGGTGGGAGCTGCCCCAACCCCCACCCAGAGACACCGAGGCTCTGAAGCAACAGAAGGCACACGTTACCTCATGACTGGCATACTTATCGAGTGGCGGATGGAGTAGTTGCTGCTTGGAAGCATGGTGGAAGCAGAGAAGGAAGCAAGAGTTAGCACAGTGCACCAACCAGACTGGCAGGCACTTGCCAGCCTGGCTCACACAGAAACCAGCTTATCAGGGCAGGAGAGGTTGGACCCCATCCCCAGCAGAGTTGGACCAAGCTGCTAGCCCCTTCCACACAACACTCAGAAGGATAAACAATTCAAGGCTCCTCTCTCCCTGCTCCATGTGAGGTGCCCAAGTCCAGCCAGCAGTATGGCGCTGCCAAAGGACAGCATTAAAACAGGAAAACTCTAAAACAGACCTAGCCAGGGACTTTTTGTTGTTATTGTTGTTGTTGTGCTAGGGAGTCAACCCCAGGGCCTCAGATGTGTTAGGTGAACACTGTACCACTGAGCTACATCCCCAGCCCCTAGGCTTGGAGCTTGTGGAAAACCTTTAGTCCACCTGGCCTTCAGATAGCTTCACAGCAGAGTAAATGATCTCTGACAAGAGAAAAGTATCCAAACCAAGTTAAGGAAAAATATTCAAGCCACAGATTGTTCTGGATTTGACTCCAGACCTTCCAGTACCAGCCACAAAAGAGCATCACAGTGTAGAGTATTGGTGTTGGCCAAAAGGCACACTTTGTCAACAAAAGGGAGTAGTCCTAGGAAGGAGTATATAGGGCTCCAAGGTAACAAGTGAGACAAAACTCAATCTGAGGAACAGGACCTACATTTGATAGGACGGAGATAGAGCAAGAGAGCTGGTATCACCCTCCTTCACAAAAGTGCTTCTTTTCAGGAATGAACTCAGATGTAGACGCTGAGATGCAGTGCTTTGTAAGACTGGGTCAGCCTTCTCAGTGCTCAAGGAGCAGGCAGACAAGAATATCCAGAAACATTCAGAGGGAACAGAGATGCCAGGGAGGTCAGGGGAAGAGTCCCTCGATGGGACATGCTGCTGGCCAATACCCACACTGAAAGGATACTTCCATCATACCCACTCTCCCAGCTCCACCCGGCACAGCCTCCCAGGGGCCCTCCAGATGCCACCTGCCCTGACTCAAAGAAGCCTTCCAAGGTGCTCAGAGCCAGTCTTACCTAAAGGAATGTGAGAACGGATGAGCCCTGAAAGGTGGCAGTAGGAGAAAAGAAGGCAGCATTAGGTAAAGGAGGCAGAGTCACTGGAGACCCTCTGTAGCAGCCCCAGAGGCCAGGCTGGATACAGTGTGTAGAGGGGCACTCCACGACCACTCCTCCAGTGCTCATGCCAGCAGGACACATGGCCCCAAGAGGCTCCTGAGAGTACCACCAGCAACCGTATGACCCCATGCCTCTGCCTCCTGGGCATGGTTACCTGTACAAGAGGCTCTTGTGTCCATACCTGTTTGGAGGTTAAAGAGGGACAAAAACATGCCTGGAACACAAGTGCCCCACAAGCAGCACAAAGGTAAGAAATGTACCAAGAGCCTGCCAGGTTAAGCCAACACCCCACATCCACACAGTGGTCTGTGTTCTTCAAAACTGAAACGAAACAAGGAACACCTGTGGGCCAAGAACTTTTGCTCCAGGCTCTGTCACTACAGAGGCCAACTAGGAAACGTGTCCAAGGGCAGCTAGCTGCTGGCATGGGGCAATGCGGCCAGCTTCTCCTCTGTGGTATATCTAGACCCTCCCACTCCGAACTGCTGAAAGCCAAAAAAGTACACTCCCAACACAAGGAACCCATAGAAGAACAGGTTCACCACCCACAGTGGACACAGAATCTGCTCCTCTTGCCCAAGTTTCCCCAACCAGTAATGGGCCAGGCATAAACCATTCTCTGACCCAAATCCAATTCCCCTTCCTCCCCCTCATCACCTCAGGCCTATGGCACAACAGAGGCCTCTTAGGCCAGGGCTGCTCCGGGATGGGACATCATGGACATGGGCACTTGTCTCAAAGGTCTTGGAACCAAGGCTCAGGAAGGGCCTACAAGGGCCATGCACCCTAACCTTGTGCTCTCAGCCTCCTGGGTCCAAGGATCATCCTCAGAAAGCTCTGAGCTCTCAGTCTCAGTCTCTAAACAAGAAGACTGATGGCCCCTGTCACTTAGTGAGACAATGGTGATCCACCAAGGCCGTGAGAGGTCTGAATTCACACCACTACAAACTCCAAAAGAAGTACCCCCAAGGGAAGACTCAATAGCAAACAGAATACCCTTTAAGCACCTTGAATATAAATAATCAAATACAGAGAATTGGGTCCTCTGACTGTTCTAAGGTCCCTGCTTGTCTTAGTTGGCCCCAACAGGCTACAGTAGTGAGCTAGGCACTCAGAGCTGTGCCTGCATCACTACAAGGACCCTACTCATTGCCCACTACCAGAAGGTTACAAACCACGGGGTCAGTGGCAGACTTCAATTCTCAGAAAGAGCACAAGAAAACATCGGAAAGGAGGAGCAGAGAAATGAGAGTTATCTTTTGCTTCCGCAGAAAGGCGGGCCATATGAGGAAGATAGGGCTGCCTGGCTTGAAGCCACTGCCAAAAGCACCCAGGGCTCAACTCTCCCATCAAGCTTCCATCCAGGACACACTGAACAAAGGAAGGGAGGATGAGAATGAGCCAGCAGCCCAGAGAGAGTAAGAATGCTTCTTGCAGACATGAGGCTTAGCACAGTAGACGCTTAGCTCCTTACAAAGGTTCTGTGGTAAGATGGGCATTTTTAGGAAGGTACAGGCAGCAGCTCTCCACTGTGGCATTGGGACATCTCTACCTTACCTCCGTGGAGCAAGGCCAAGCCACCAGCACTATGTGACCATTAACTGTCACCAACTTACCACCATGCAGCTCAGGTGCCTAAGGAGGCATCCTAGGGAATAGCAGTGTGTTCTCATGAAGCCCAACAGGGGAGTCCCAGCAGACCTTCCCTCACTGTCAGCTCAGAGCTCCTCCTGGGTCTAGATCAGCTGTGGTGAGCAGAGCTGCATGCAGGGACCCCAGCCACTACATGGGAGCATGGTTAAAGTCTCAGTGTGGAGGTGCATGCTCAAGGGGAGACACACTAAGCAGCATTCGTGCAGCTTCTACTGGGTTAGACTTTTTTTTTGTACTGGGGATTGAACCTAGGGGTGCTTTGCTACTGAGCTACATCCTTTTTTGATACATGGTTTAGTACAAGTTGAATTAATCATTTTGAAATGAAATTAGTCGATTGTTAACAAGTCATTCTCACCACATCGTTGAAGTTGGCACCTAATTTGCGATCCTCCTGCCTCAGCCTCACAAGCGGCTGGGATTAGAGATGTGAGCCACCACACTTTGCCAAGGTTAGAAACTTCTAAAAATTAAAAGTTGAGGCAGTAGATTACCTCAAACAAACAAAAGATGAACACAGCTTCCGGGAAGAAGCCATCCCTTTTGCTTGGCAATGTGGTTCCTCAGGTATACAGATATCTTCCTCACTCCCAATTCAGAGTCAGGGAAGAATACTTATGCAGAAGAGGCCCCGCTAGGCAATTCCCAGGCTGGGAGGCAGGCAGGAAATGAGCCAGCCCAAGCAGAGACACAGGCCAGAGCAGTGAGGCCAGGCATTCAGAGCCACACCTGCATCACCAGCCCAGGGACCCTGCTCACTGCTCATGTCTGAGTCCCAAAATGGAAGAGGTAAGGAGCCAACAGCATACACAGAATGCTCAGCCACTAGATTCCTTTTTTTTTTTTTTTTTTTGTACTGAGGATTGAACTCAGGGGCACTCAACCATTGAGCCACATCCGCAGCCCTATTTTATTTAGAAACAGGATCTCACTGAGTTGTTAGTGCCTCGCCATTGCTGGGCTGGCTTTGAACTCATGATCCTCCTGCCTCAGCCTCACTGCGCCACTAGATTCTTGAGTGTGAGAATGGGCATCCAGAAGCTACCTTTGTCAGGGCTGGGGTGAGCTCAGAGACAAGGCCTGCTTAGCATGCTCAACACCCTGGGTTCCATCCCCAGCACCACAAAAAATAAAAGAATGAAAGAGGAGGACCAGAAATCTTTGACAGAATGAGGGCTGTCTGGGCTACAGGGAGGCAGGCCCTGCAATTCAGAAGTGAGGGGACTGGTCCTAAGCACAGCTAACAGGGCAAGGCAGGTGGCCCCCAGTGACAGGCCCAGGATGCTATGAGCATGAGACCCATAGCTCTCACACCCCACAAAGTAGGCTTGCACAGGCACACCCAGGAGGCAGCACACCAAGTTGCAGGACCTTGTCCTCAACAGCATGTATCAGAGGGGCCCAGGACAGGGAACTCGAAGCAAATGTACATAGTCTGGCTCACCCCCTCATTTCCTAGATTCTTTCCAGCTTGCTGAAGTACCTTTGATGGCCCCAAGGTTCCTACTGGCTCTGAGAGACAACACTCAGATGTGGGGTCTTCTGGTCCCTGACTGCACTTTCTGCACCCTGGCCCAGGCAGACACCTGAGCAAATACCAGACTGAAAGTCAGTACCAGAAACAGCTTGTGGTCTGCCCAGACTGAAATCCCATCCTGAACCTGGCCCTCGGCCCTATCACTGCCTCTCAACACAGCTCCAGAGAGAAAACCCTCCCCATCAGTCCTAAGTGTCAGAAGCTGTGAGTGGACTAGTGTCTATCCCTCTCTTAAAGAATAAAGAAATGGTCAAAGGCAGACAATAGGAGGCACAGGAACACCCCAAAGGTTCACATGCAGAACAGCCCAGGCTGGCATGGCCACTCCCAGGCTCTGGTCTAAGCCCTGGCTTCCCACAGGGCCTCTTCCTACTCCTCATCCCACTGCCTTGACCAGACCTTGAGGATCTCACCTCATGTCTCCAAGCTTCCTACTGATGGCAGAGCCCATGGTAGACAGGGCAGCAGATGTCTTCTGTCCTGCCTGTGAGAGGGTTTCCTGGGTCTTCTTGTAGCTAGGAAAAAGACACACCAGTTAGACAGACCAAACAGCAAGGACAGTCACAACCCATCACCAAGGAAACCCTCCCTGTAGCCCCGGAGAATAGCAACAGGAGAATACCCGAGGGAAAGGAAAAAAAAATACCCGAGGAGTGTGGCAGTGGCAAGCAGTGCTAAGGTGCTGTGGAGGGCAGCGCCCAGCTTCCTCCCTCACTGAAGTCTCACTTCCAACACTCAGAGCTGCAACCCCCACCTTGTGGGAAGACTTCACCTTACAATCCAACTTCCCCTACAATGCACCTGATACTTAGCCCCCTCTGTCGTCTTCTCATGGCACTTCTGACTGCTTGAAAATGACACCTGCCTGCTGCAGAGAAAACAGGTTCCAGAAGCCCTGGGTCTGGCTATACACCTGGGTGAGCAGTGCTAGAACAGAAGCCAAGAAAGTCCCTAGCTCTCTGCCCAAACAGGCAAATGCAGGCCCAAGGCTTCCCCTTCCTCTTCTCATGAGACTGTCTTCTGAGGGGAGAAAATGAAAGCTCACTGCACCCATTGAAGGGATGGGGGGTGGGGCAGCATCCGCAGTGCAGACTGGCACCTGTGGGGTGACCTCCAGACAAAGGAGCCCAAAGCAAAGACCTCCTCTCCAATCCCCTTTAGCCCCTTCCAGCATTCACCCACAGGAGGGCATATCCCATTGAGACCTGCTGGCATCGGCATCAGCAGGAAGGGTACAGGGTGGGCAGTTAGGATGCAGAGGCTGCAGGGATGGCAGGGACATAGGCCCACTGTGAAAGCCAACACCTGAGACTGCTGGCTCTAGTCCAGCAGCAACCACAAAAGACATGCAGCTTCTAACATGACAGAATCTGCCGCCAGACTCAACCAAAGCCTTAGGGACCACAGCTCAGTGTGGCAGCTAGGAAACGAGGCTGAGTAAAGGGTAGGGTGGGGCTCTCAAGGCTGATAGTATCACTGGGCCTATGTGAGGAGCTTCCTCTGGGAAACCCAGCTAAGCCTGAGGGAGCAATGACTGAGACCAGCCTTGCAGGAAGGCACAAGCTTCTGTCTCTATCAGTATCATCAGGCTGCAGGAGGCACCAGCAATGACCTTCTGAGCTCTTCTTCCCCCATCCTTCCCACTCCCAGTAGACTGCTATGAAAGCATCAATTGTCCTCCTTTGCCCTCCCAATAACTGTCACCCAGCAGGCCAGGAGACCACAACCCAGGGCAGGGGCAGGTCTGGCAGCATGCTATGCATGCAGCCCCAAGGACCAGCACTACGGCCTCCTGGACTGAGCTGGTAACCCCTGCTAGAACACACTCAAGGCCCAGCCACCTAAACCCTCTCCTGCCAAAGAAAGGGAAGCAAGACTCTTATAAGCCACAGAGTGAAGCTGAAACTAGGGTGTTCTCATCAAACACTAAGAACAAGGTAACCAAGGACTGGCAACATACAAATTCAGAAAACATTCCCCTCACTTTTCCCTGAAAAAACCAAACACACAAATCCACGTCAACATTCTGTGGTCTACGGAGTGAAGAGTCTAAAGTAGAGGATTTAAAGAAAAACCCTGGAGCTATGGGTGTGGGTGGCACAGCACTTGCCAAGCAGGCTTGAAGCTCTGGGTTTGATCCCCAGCACCAGAAGAAAACAAAAAATCCTCACAGAATCTCTATTTGTGGTCAAAGCGTGAAGCTGCAGAAACTGAGGATGGACAGAAAATGAGCACCTGCATCCAGGGCTGCAAAGGGCACAGAGGGTCCAGAGGCAAGGCAGCGAGCTGGTGAGCAACACCTCATGAGGAGCCACTGGTCCTGCAGTGCCATGAGCCAAGCTCACACCAAGACGGGCTCTCTAGCCCTCAGCACTTCTGGGTATGAGACAGGGGACACAAGAAGTCCCCTGTAGAAGTAGGAGCCTCAGGGCCAGGATGCAGCTGCCTGCACAGGTCTTTGCAGGACACCAATATCATTAGCCCCCACCCCACCCGCAGGCTCCCACACTGCAACTCCGATCTCTATACTCCTGGCTGAGGAGGGCAGGGACTCCACCTTTTTCATAGGTTCCAGTGCCTTGGGCCCATCAGGGGCCTCCGACACTCCCTAGAGACGTACGAAGTTGGCTATCATCACCACCTAACAAGATGGAGGCTGAGACCAGGAGGTTGAAGAGCAGAGCTAGAAAGCTTATTCAGGAGCTGTGCTGCTCCAATCAGCTCCTCTCTGTGAGTTATTTAAACCTTTAGAGAGTAGAGCTCAGGGTGTGTCCACTGGCCACTATGGAGATCTGGTGGATGTCCTTTTCCCTTCTTTTCTCCTGAGTTTCCCTTTTGAGGCTGCCCCAGTCCCACTCAGGCCAACTAGAGGAAACCAGCTCTCTGACCATAGCAACTAGTCCAATGAGACTCATACCTGGGCTACCTTGTTGTTGGTCACCAAGGATGAGTCTGGGGCTTCTCTGGCAGGAGAGTCCTCCCAGCTCCCCCTTTGGCCAATACTTTTTAGCATTCTGTCTGCTTTCTGTCACCTGTAGCCCAAAGAACTTAAAGTGGACCAAATAGTAACCAAGAGAGTGGTCTGCTCTTAGCATCAGGTTTTCAGGAAGATCCACCTACAAAAGGAACCTAACAAAGTGACGGTTTCATAACCAATGAATTGTGCTGCTGGCAGCAGCATAAGCTATGTGAGCATGGCACAGCTTCCTGAGGGCTAAACCCAGAGGTACAGACACACCATATGCTCAGCCACATTCCCACTCTACTCCTCCAGGGTGCTGCTGGCTGAAAAGAACCTATTATACACATGTGAGTCAGGAAAGCCATCAAGCTCATTCCTATCACCTTCCCTTGCAAAAGCTCCGGGAAGATGAATGCTGTCAACAACCCATCTCTTGCAGCATGATCAGGATAGATGCCCACCAGGCAGACACAGGACACCAATATCATCAGCCCCCACCCCGAGATGCTCTATCCTAGACTGTCAGTACACAAAGGCCCCTGGTTCCAGGTTCCAGAAGCATCACTATGACAACTCCCCCACACCAAGGGAACAGGTTCTCCCAGGGTAAGCTCTTGGAAAGAGGTATTTCACCTGAGTCATGGATTTGTCTCAGAGGGTCAGAAGCTATATGTCCTAAAGCTTTTTTGATTTCTGTAGTTCTGAGGACAGAACCCAGGGCCTCACACATGTTAAGTAAGTGCTCTTTCACCAGCTCCTTTTTTCACAAAGTTGCCCAGGCTGGCCTGCAACTTGCCATCCTCTTGACTCAACCTCCTGAGTAGGTGGGATTACTGGTGTGAGCCACCATGCCTGGCTCTCCTGAGCTCTTTGAGAAACTATGTGAGATAATTTCCCAGTAGCTCTTTATCAGGTGGCTGGACACACACAATAGGACAAGTTTCTCAAGACTACTTTTGGGTTGAGTCTGCCTTGTGAACCTGTCTGCATACTCTGACCCACAGATAACAGACTGTCTCCTCCCCAGGGACATTCTCAAAGTCACTGACTAGTGCAGCACTAACAACAGCCCACAGGTGCTCCTGGACACCTTGGGCAAATATCTGGCTGTTGAACCAAAGCACACAAACAGCCAGAGCTTCCTAGAGCCTGGCTCTCATGTGACATCAGACAGCAAAGGTCCACAGGCACAGCAAGCCAAACTGGTCCCTAAGAACCTTTGAGACTCAGTAGCAACATTTCCTCCCAGTCCAAATGTGGAAGGACCTTGTGCCTGCATTTTACAGCAATCATGAGAGCACATCTTCCCAAACAAGTGACGGAAAAGTCCCACATAAAAAGACGTCTGAGCCAGGTATGGTGGCACAAGCCTGTAATTGCAGCAACTTGGGAGGTGGAGGCAGAAGGACTGCAAGTTCAAAGCCAGCCTCAACAATTTAGCAAGATCTTATTTCAAAATTTAAAAAATATACATAGTAAAAAAGGCTGGGGATGTGGGCTGGGGATATAGCTCAGTTGGTAGAGTGCTCACCTCACATGCCCAAGGCCCTGGGTTCAATCCCCAGCACCCCACCACCACACACACACACACACACACACACACACACACACTCTCTCTCTCTCTCTCTCTCTCTCTCTCTCTCTCTCTCTCACATGGCTGGGGATGGCTCAATGGTTAAGTGCCCCATTGGTTCAATTGCAACTAAAAAAAAAAAAAAAAATCCACAAAAGAGATGTCTAAAGGCTGGGGTTGTGACTCAGTGGTAGAGCACTTGCCTAGCCCTGCACCATATTTAAAAAAAAAAAAAAACCCTAAATAAGCAAAATAAAGGTATTATGTCCATCCACAACTAAAAATATTGAGAGCAAAAGAGAGCTAGAGAGAGAGGGAGAGAGAGGTATCTGAATATCCTCTACCCAATTCAAAGACATTACAATCAGACTGGAGCACAGATAATTCATGCTAAATATTAGCATGTCATTTAACAATCAAAACAGCAGAAGTAACTGAACTACAGCTCTGATAAGACACACAAAGCTATTCATGTGTAATTCACCCTCCACTGACATGCAGCACCTCTCAGACCACAGGACTTCTTTGTGATCCCACAAGCACAGCTTAACCTCCCACCCACCCAAGAGCCCCTCAGTACAAATGAAGCTCTAAGACCCCAACAGCTGGAGTTTAGTCTGTGGGGGAAAGAGGACAACAAACAAGAATCCACCACCAGCAAAAGCACAGCAGATGGTCCTTGATAAAGCCAAGAGCACCTGCCCAGCTGAGGCCCCACATCTAAGGCATAGAAGCTTTAATGTGATCTGGTGGCTGAGTGAATTTCTTTCAGCTGCTATGCCCTTCCAAAGGGAGCTCAAAGGATAGTTTTATTTGTACTTGAGAGGAGAAAAATAGCCAGCATATGCTAAAATGCAGTTGGTGCCAAATGTGCACAACTTCCCCACCCCAGGGAGTCAGAAGGAGGAACGGAGGAAAGGGCTTGATGGCACAGGCACTCACAGGTCAGACTGGGTCACTTTCTCATTCCACTCTCCAAGTTTCTCAGAAGTTCTCACATAGCTAAAAACAGAAAGTCTGTGGTGAATATTTAGGATGATTTAACCTCGGGCTTTGAACTGCTGGTGAAACTTCTTCTGAAGACAGAAGGACTAGCTGGCAGGAGCACCTGCCCTCCAACCTGCCCCAGAACAAGCCAAGGCCAGCTAAGGCATTGGCAGAGCGGAGCACCAAGATGGCCTTGATCTTTTGTTGAGAAAGAAGGCTTCCAGAGGCAGTACTGCTCTGGGGAGCTGGGAGAGCATAGCTCTGAGCCCCAGAATGCTCTGACAGCCACCCTTTGGGACTCAAAACCTATAATATCCCAAGGCAGGAGTGTTGGGCTTCCACAACTGAGGTTTTGGAAATAAAACTTGTCCTGTCCTGTGAGACACAGCTTTCAGAAACATTTCATCTCCAAAGACATGCTGTGTCGAGAAGCCACGGGGCCAGGGCCATGACAGAAGACAGCAGAGGAAACATGTTCATGTCAGCAGACCTAGAAAACTCACTCTCGTTGAGGACCTAACAGGTGCTCTCTCTAATATGGACTCTGAAACACCTTCCTCTTGCCAACTTTTGCTTGGGCAACTAGCGTGTCCATTTACCTTTTGGAACATGTATACTCTAAGTAAATATGGGTATGATCCCTGACTCAAAGCCTCTGTCTAGCTGTTCCTAAGCAGACTTGCTCAATCCCTGTGGCTGAAAGTATCTGGTCTCCAAGTACTCATACTCTCCACCTGCAAGGCAGAGCCACTCTCTCCAACCAGCAGGGCATGCCCCCCAGGCATGGTACCTACGCGTTAGAGACCTGCACATCGTGCCAGCTCCTGGACAGGTTCTGCTTCAGCCCCCCCAAGGTAGAGAGGCCCAACCTCCTCTTCAGCTCTCCACAGTGCCTCTCCTTGGCTGCCAGGACCTGGCGTAGAGTGACAATTTCTTCTTCCACCTGCAAAGCACATAGTTGACATGATGGGCCATTGTTACTTCAGGAAGTGACCAACACCCTCATCCATGCTGCAATAACGTTTCTCAGAATTATGTAACAAATTTCTGCTTTCAAAAATATAACCTATTTTTAGGACTAGCATCTACAGCAGCATTTTTTTAATCTGACCAAGTTCCCCACTTCTGGTGAGGCTGTCATCAAAAGTCATCAAAGCAGTGAGAGGTATCTCAGGGTGACCAGGTGAGGCCTGTCAGAGCTCTTCCCAGGGAATGGGCATATGCATGAGAGAGAAGCAGCTTCTCCCACTGAGCTCTGGGTCTCAGCTTGGACACAGCAACATCTATGGGGGAATCCCCTATGCACTGAGAAGGAAGCAGAGCGGAAAGACTGAAGGGCAGAGACCCAGGTGACAGAAAAACATTCCTATGACAACACAAGTATTTCCGAGGCCAGCTCCAGACCCTGGCAAAAGCCAGTTACACAAGCCAGGCACCATGATACACTCCTGTAATCCCAGACCCTGTCTCTAAAGTGCCCTGGGTTCAATCATGGTACAAAAAAAAAAAAAAAAAGCCAGTAACACAGGCCAAAAAGTAAATTCTCTTTTGTGCTTAAGGCAGTTTTGAGTCAAGTAACACAAAGATTCCCGATAATAAGGACTTGAATTTTCTCAGGTCTTAAATTCAAAAATGAAAGAATTCTGAAGTGAGCATCCTTTGAAGCCAGTTTCTATGTTAAGCAGTTGTTATAAAAAACTCCCTTTCAGCCAGGTATGGTGGGGCACTCCTGTCACCCCTGCTGCTTGAGAGGCTAAGGCAGGCAGATCACTTGACCCAAGAGTTCAGGACCAGCCTGGGCAACACAGTAAGACCCTGTCCAAAAAAAAAACACACAAACAAACAAAAAAATCCCTTTCCTAAAAAGTGGGGGCAGGGCTGGGATTGTAGCTCAGTGGTAGAGCGCTTGACTAGCATGCATAAAGCATTGGATTCGATCCTCAGTATCACACAAGCATCACATAAAAATAAACAAGTAAAATAAAAGTACTTTGTTCATCTACAACTAAAAACAAATTTTGTAACAGGGCTAGGGTTGTAGCTCAGTAGTAGAGCACTTGCCTACCATGTGTGAGGTACTGGATTTGATCCTCAGCACGTTAAATAAATAAACGAAATAAAGGTATTATGTCCATTTACAACTAAAAAAAAAGCCAGCTTAGGGCCCACTTACTACTAGGTTTACTTTTTAGAAAACAATTCAAGCCAGGCACAGTTGCACATGCCTATAATCCCACTGGTTTGGGAGGAAGCTGAGGCAGGAGGACTGCAAGTTCAAAGCCAGCCTCAACAATTTAACGAGACCCTAAGCAACTCAGCAAGACCGTCTCAAAATAAAAAATAAAAAGGGCTGGGGATGTGGCTCAGTGGTTAAGCACCCCTGGGTTCAATTCCAAGTTAAAAAAAAAAAAAATTCAAATGCAATGACTGAAACAGGGTGCAAGAGCATGTAGTCTAATTGTCTTGGGGAGCATGCAAATTAAAACTTTTTTTTTTTTGAAAGGCTGCATTCTTTTGTTGTTGTTGTTGTTGCAGATGGACACAATACCTTTATTCTTTTTATGTGGTGCTGAGGATCGAACCCAGTGCGCACACATGCTAGGCAAGCACTCTACCACTGCTCTATGACCCCAGTCCTTGAAACTTTTAAATGACACAAAACCTCTTCATCTTGTAATTCAACTCTGAAAAACACTCTGTGGCTTCAGTTTCTAAACTGACACACTCTGAAATAAAAGCAAAATCTCTTTAAAGCCCATGCTATTTTTCCCTCATCCTCCTTTCAATCCAAAGATTTGAGACCATGATGTCCTCCTGGTCTCAAAGTTGGTCCAAAGACCAAGGTCCAACGGCTCAACTCGTTCTGCTTAGACTCAAGCCTGGTCCCAGAACACTCAGGACAGAGCTGCCCTCTGAAGACAGAGAGAGGCCTACACAAAGCGCAGAAGGAAGCCGACTGGGAGGGCTCTGAAGCATGACAGAAGCCCACGGCAAAGCGTGGAGCCTGCAGAGCCCCAATTCAGTCCAGATAGGCACCAAGGTTAGATATTTAACATTAAACTTGGCATCATGGATTGAAGTCAAACTCTTGGGAGTTGTCTTAAAAAATATAATTCAGGGGCTGGGGTTGTGGCTCAGTGGTAAAGCACTCGCCTAGCATGTGTGAGGCCCTGGGTTCAATCCTCAGCACCACATACAAATAGAGGAATTGTGTGCAACTACAACTAAAAATAAATAAACATTTAAAAATACACATATATATATAAGTCAGACAGCAGACCTTTGTTAGGAGAATTCAGGTTGATATCTGCCACGACAAAAATGGGGTCAGAAAGTGTCAAGTAACTGGGAAGTAAACAGGGTGGAGGTCTCCACCAGGAAGGAAGCAGGAGACTTTTGTTCTTAATTCCTATTTTACTCTTAAGGAACTCTTACCTTCAAAACAATAAAGTACCATCAAAACAAAATTAAGGCATATGTATTCCTAGGGTCTTAAAAACAACTGTCAAAGCCAGGTATAGTGACCATGCATATAATTCCACTACTCGGGAGGCAAAAGAAGGATGGCAAGTTCAATGCCAGCCTCAGCAACTTAGTGAGACCTTTTCTCAAAATAAAAAAGGGCTAGAGATGTGATGTCATTAAACACCTTTGGTATTCCTCGTACAAAAAAGAAAAGTTCCAGGCCAGCGTAGGCAAATTATGAAAGCTTGTCTCAAAATAAAAAATAAGAGGGGCTGTGGCACAGTGGTAAATCCCCAGTAACTCCCCTATAAAAAAGAAAAAAGAAAAAAAAAAAGGGAAAAAACACTGTCAAGTGTTAACTCCAATGGAGAACATCCCAGCAGACAGCATGCTCAGAGGTCAAACCTGAGTAGATGCTCCCCTAAAAACCTAAGTGCCAGGCAGAGGCAGTAGAGATTAGGGTCTACTTCTACCGCCAGTGGTTCTGAGTCTACTCCACAGAGTTGGGCACATAAGGAGATAAACATGTAATAGGTGGGAACACAGTAGGTGGGTAATCCCTCAGGGCAATTCCTTCAGACTATAGGCAGTGCTCTGGCTCCTCATTAATCCAAGATGGCCTGGACTCATGAACACCCCAGGACAGACAGCCAAATCACAGCACCTTGGCAAGCTCGGCCCTCAGCTCCTCCTCCTCAGCCTCCGTCAAACCCTCAACAGCAGGAGTCCGGGCAGTCACACCTGGGTCGACAGGGACATCGGTCATGAAGTCAGACAGCAGACCTTTGTTAGGAGAATTCAGGTTGATATCTGCCACAACAAAAATGGGGTCAGAAAATGTCAAGTAACTGGGAAGTAAACAGGGTGCAGTTCTCCACCAGAAAGGAAGCAGGAGTGATGGGACAGGTGACAGGTAGAGGGAAAGAGACTAGCAATGCCTCCTCTGTGAAAGACCTGTGAAGACAGCCTGGGCATCAGATGGAAGGCAGGTACTTCTCAAGCCACCTGAGAGGCAAACCTAATACCCCCAGTGCTGCTGGAGCACGCGAAATACTGGGCAAGGCAGCCAAACCCTGGTTTCCCTGTAAGAATACTATCTTCCAAGGCAGAAAACCCTGGCTATAAAGAAAGTGGCTGAATCTAACAGACTTTGCATTTTAGAGCAAAGGAGTTTAACATGGCCATAAACACACAAGCAACACCTTGCACTCAAATGGTCTGCCAGGGACATGCTAAAATTACAAGGAACATGTGTTAGTTATCCAGCCACTGCAAGAAACCAGCAAAACAAAAAACACCTTTGATGTCATTCTTGAACTCCATCCCACAGCCAGACATTAACACATGCAGAGGTGGGAAGGGGGCGTACTGCCTCCCCACACCTTGCCACACTGGATCATGTTCTAATTCCTGCAGTCGCTATTTTTCCTTCACATTAAGTGTATCTTCTTGTCTGCACTAAAGGCCCAGAAGACTCAACATAAGGAAAAACATTACTTCAGTTCTCTCCAACTACAAATATATGACTTATTGTTTAGTACTTTTTTATACAATCAACACTGAAAACATCTTCCCTCTTAACCAGCATTTTCTGTGAACAAAAGGCTTACAATAGTATGTTGTATTCCAATTAAAATAAAGGCATAAAGATTGGAAAGAAGGAAAAGTATCTTTAAATAAAGTAAAGTTTGTCAATTGTACAAATTCTAAAGAGTCTACTAAAAATAAACTGAATGCACTAAAACCAATGATGCTATATTTAAAGTAGTTAGCTGCTGGACAACATGGAGCATGCCTGTAATCCCAGCAGCTCAGGAGGCCAAGGCAAGAGGACTGCGAATTCAAAGCCAGCTTCAGCAACTTAGTGACACCCAGTTACAAAATAAAATATAAAAAGGGCTGGGGGTGGAGGATGCTGGGGTTGTGGCTCAGTGGAAGAGTGCTTGCCTACAAGTGTGAAGGCACTGGGTTAGATTCTCAACACCACATTAAAAATAAATAAATAAAATAAAGGTAGTGTGTCCATCTACAACTAAAAATAATTTTCAGAAGTAGTCATTAAAAGAAAAATAAAATTCAAAATATAGGGCTGGGAATGTGGCTTAGTGGTTGAGTGTCCCTGAGTTCAATCCCCAGTACCAAAAAGTAAAAGTAACTGGCTGCATCTTGTTTTCTTCACATGTCCCACACTGCTGAAGCTGCACATTTTTCTGGCACTCAACAAGTGCTTATGAAATAAAAGAAGTATTTCTTCTATCAATGATTCTAATTTTTAACTGAAATCAACCTACATTATTTTATTTCATCATTCACTGTATTGAGACTCAAGTTCAGTAAGAACCTAAAAATCACTACAAGTTTTCTCCCATATTTTAAGAAATGAAGCACTTTGACAGTTTCCCCTATAAAGCTAAAACTTGGTCCTATAGAAATCACCCCCAGATAGAAACCAAGATACTGAACTCATCACTAATCTACAGAAGGGATTAAAATCAGGAAAATATCTTACCAATGGTACTACAGAAAATAAGTGTAGAGGTGCTGCCATAGACAAAGATTAGTGAGCTAAACCGCAGGGGGTAGGTGAGTCTCAACTCTCAATGACTATACTCATCTACAAAATGAGGGTAACGCAAGGACCAATCTCAAAAGGTCACTCTGTAATAATAAATAAATAAATCACTTGAGAAACAGGTTTATGGTGGCTGTCTGACACATCATAAATGCTCAAGTGTTTTCTGTATTCCCATGATCAGAAAACTGTGATACTCACCTCAATTAAAGATGCAAGTAAAACATTAAAAAGTCATCTTAATTTATCAGAGCTGGAAATTCTACTCTCAACTATTTTGTATATAGCCACCAAAAGCAAGAAAACTTCCAAAATGTATCAGAACTCAGGAATTCCAATGATTAATTAATATGCTGATACAAGCCAAACAGTTAAAAAAAAAAAAAAAGCTTCCTGAACTTGTCAAAGTAGTTATATCTATGCAGTATTCAGCATCCCATTTCTAGAGCCCCAAATTGGAAGACATATTTGTACCATCTTCTCTAGATTTCAATTTCCCGGGCCAGGGCACACAACTGTAATTCTAGTGACTCTCGAGGCTAGGGCAGGAGGATCTTAGGTTGAAAACCAGCCTGGACAATTAGCGAGTCCCTAAGCAACTTAGTGACACCCTGTCTCAAAAAATACAAAGGAGGGGCTGGGGTTGTGGCTCAGCGGTACAGCGCCAGTGCGAGACCCTGGGTTCGTTCCTCAGCACCACATAAAAAGTAAATAAGTGAAATAAAGGTGTTGTGTCCAACTACAACTAAAAAATAAATATTTTTTTAAAAAACACAAAAGACTGGGGAATGTGGCTCAGTGGTAATCCGTCCCTGGGTTCAATCCCCAGTACCAACACACACACACACACACACACACACACACAAGATCTTAATTTCCTAGGCCCATTCCACACCCCTCAGTAGCCACCTCATACTGTCTGGGCGTCTGTTCTGGAAACAGGCCGGGTGTGCGGGGTGTGCCCCTGACTCACTCCAGCCTCTTCCCAGGAGGCAACCCCATGAGAGCCAGGAGCAGCGTTGCCACCCAAGGGGCGCGGCGCTCAACGCTGGTTCACCTCCTCTGGCCGCCAGGAGCCGCCCACGACACTAAGCCCGGGTCCAAGGCTACCTGGGTATCCCCGACGCCCTGCGCAGGGACGGAGGCGGGCACAGCCAACAAGGGCAGGGGGTGAATGATGCTGCGGAAGCCGCCCGGAGTGAGGGAAACCCAATTGAGAGGCGGGGGACGCCAGTCCCAGCGGAGGTCCGGAGGGCCGCTGGGGAGAAGCCGAAGATGCACACTGCGACCGTCGCGAGCAAGGAAGTCAGGGGCCCGCGGGTACTGCGGAGCCGCGGGGCTGTAGGGCAGAGGCTGAGGGGGCGGAGGGGGCAGAGGAGGCGGAGGGGCCCGAGCTGCCGAGAAGCGGGCCCCGGGAGGGGCGGGATGCGGGGCGGCCCGGGCCCGAGTACCTTGGCCGGCGGAGTCCATGTTCATGCGCCAGCCGGGCCGCACCTGGCGTCCGGGCTTGGGTCACCAGCACTACTGGTACCTAGGGGCGGCACCGGGAGTCGCCCACCAAGCACTCGAGAGCTAGCGGAACGATCCGCCCGCCGCGGCAGCACGTAATCATCGACGCGCCGACCCACTTCCGCTTATGCGCGTATTGCGCCTTCGTCCCGGCCCTACAGGCGGCGTCCAATGAGAGCAGTCTTTGGTCCCGTCTCCCTTTACCCGTGTGGCCCTGATAGGCCAAAGCTGCAGGCAAAGCCGGAAGTGGAGGCTGGAGGCGTCCCTCCCAGGTTGACTCCACCAGCGAGACGCACAGGTAGAACGGCTGTCAGAGCAGGAGCCCGGGAGAGGTGGGAAGCGGGAGGACCGTGTCTAACTTGGCGTATGACGCGAGGCGCTGAACCCACGGAACCATCGGGGCGTGTGTGCAGCTGCCCCCAGGGGCCTTGGCCGCGCACTTGGGCGGGTCAGACCCATGAGATCCTACCAAGGCCCAACCCTTGACTTGGGGGGGAGTCGGCCTCTCCACCCAACCCCCGCAAGTCTTTTTTGTCCTAGTTTTCTTTTTTCAGATTGTCCTCTGTGAGCACAATTGTTTAGGGTTGCGCAGAAAAAGACCATGATTCGTACTGTGCCCTGTAGGCGCCGCTGCCCGCCCCGTGGTTCAATTCCTAGACCCCTGCCTGATCTAGCGCGTCTGCGCCAGCAGAGTTCACACAGACGTGGACACTGCGGGGACCTCCTCGCTCGCGCCTGCGGGCTAACCCTGTGTGTGCACCCCACAGTTTTCTCACTTCTCACAACAACCTGTGAACCAGTACTAGCACCCTCGCGGCTTTACAAATGAAGAGACCGAAGCCAAGGTAACTTGCCCAAGGTCATTCAGCTAGCTGAGGGGCTACCAGGATTCCAGAGATTTTGGAATAAGATCCTGCCTGACTTCAAAGGAGAGAGGCTGGACCATCAGGCACCAGCTGCTAAAACAAGTCCCACCATGTTCTTTCTTTGGCCCTTGCTCACTCTTGGAAGTAAATGGTATTCACACCCTGTCAGATCTATGATTGCCCTAGACTGACTGTACTCCCCACTTCCAGCTAGGCCACTACAGGTACTGGTACACACACACACACACACACACACACACACACACACACCAGACCTGGAAGCCTACTTTCATCTGGCTGTTCCTACTTTGACCTGGCTCCCCTCCTCCCACAGGTGTTTTTCTAGTACTCATAACATCCAGAGTACTTACCATATGATAATATCTTGTTGAGGGGTGCCCAATAATACATCATCCCACTTGCCACCTTATTCAATCCAACCTGGCCAGCCTCTGTCCACAAGAGGCTGGGGATGACAGGGACAGCCAACACTCCCTGCTTGAGGAAGCCACTACATTAGACGTAGTAGTGAGCAGAAGCCTTCTCACATTCTGTGTTGCATCCCTGAGCCATGAACAAAGTCCAAGCCTGGCCCGAGAGTAGGCCCAGCAATGAGTAGTCAGTGCAGCTATCTCTAGGCCCTGTGCCATCCTGTGCCAAATTACTCCAAGTCTGCAGTCTCCAAGAGCTGTCTCCCACAGAATGTGGAGGTGGGAAGGCAGCCCTGCAAAGCAACTAAAAATGTCTACCTGCTGAGACATTGTCGCCCTGCAATGCCAATGTCCTTTCACAGCTAGGGACAACTTGTACACTTAATCACTGAGTGGACATCCTCTTCTCAGGAACCATCCCCAAAACCAAGGCCAGGTTAAGGGTGCCTCTCTGTGGCCCCAGAGCCTGTTCCTGACAGTCTTTTGCAATGACAGGCACCCATTACACAGCATTGCCATAAATTGGGTCAGGTTCACCATTGCATTCCTTTTGGGAACTGGGACATGTGTCCAAAATTGTTTGTGGAAGAGAGAGGAAAGAGGGAGGTATAGAAAAACAGAGGGAAGGTCTGAACACCCCAGGGAATGGTAAGCATGCTCCACACATACTACCCAACCTCCCCAGACTCCAGGTCAGGACTCCCTGCAGGACCACCTTCTCTGGTTGGGAGTGTAGAAGGGGAACGGTCCTAAGGCCTGGAAGGTGTACAGGTACCCAAATGCATCAGCCTTGGGGGCCATGCGCTACAGTTCCCAGGGCAACTGGAAGTCCTTGGGATCCAGTGGGCTGCAGTGAGTCGCCTCCACATTCTTGAGGTGCTTGCGTGCCAGAAATAGTGCCAGCTGCCGGCGCCGCCATGGGCTGAGACCTTGGCCCACAAGCCAGGGGAAAGTAGGCCCATGTGGCCCCCAGTCCTGGTCCTCCAGCTCCTCCTGGCAGCAATCACGGTAAGAACGCAGTGTTGCCAGGCACCACTCATCATCTACACGGTAGCGAGCATAGAAAGCCGCCTCCTGTGCCAGGCTGCTGGCTCGAAGCCAGCGGGTCACAACAGCCCGGCCCTCACGTTCCATCACAGCTGGGTATCGGTGCTGCAGCAGGCGCAAAAGCAGCTCATTACCACGGTTGCCCTCCACGTCGCTGGGTGGCAGGGTGGGCAGGTGGCTTGAGGTGCTGACCACATCATCCTGCGTTCGTCGGAGCAGCAGCACTGGGCCAGGGTAGCAGCACAGCTGCTCTGCAACATTGAGGTTGAAGTGCTCCCGCACTGTTCGTACCACCAGTCCCTTCCAGCTGTGGGGCATGACTTTCAGGGCAAGTGGCACAAGATCATCAAAGGTGGCATCCAACACCAGTGCACCCAGCTCTGGGTAAGTCATGGTGGCCCAGGTAGCTGTAAAGCCACCGATAGACCAGCCATAGACCACCACGTGTTTGGGCGGGAAGTGCAAGCGGTGCAGTGCGTACTTCACCACCACATCCATGGCGTTGGCATCGTGCTGCGGGAAGGGCGCGCCTGTGCTGCCGCCAAAGCCAGGGTGGTTCCACCCCAACACAGAGTAGCCGGCCTCAAGTGGCGCTGACAGGCAGCCCATCTCATAAAAGCCCGCGTTGCCTTCGCAGCAAATGACCAGGCGCAGGCCATGGCCCTGGCTACCAGGTTGCTGGCGGCGATCCATGAACATGGTGTCTATCTCATTGCCATCACAGGCAACCAGCTTGGCGCGCCGGCCATGGTAGCGCTCCACGAGGCGCTCTTGGCCCTGCTGTAGTAGCGGCAGCAGTGCGCGTGTCATCAGGAACATGGAGCCTGGATACACGAGCCAGCGGCCTAGTGAGTGAGCCAGCGCGTAACTGGCGAGCTGCCCTGGCAGCTCCCGGATCTGCTGTAGGAGGCACTGTGTCTGGCTTCGAGCCCCATGCGGAGGGCGCCCCTGCACATCCCCGCCCAGTGCCGCGTCACGCAGTAGCCAAACACCCGCTGCTGCTGCAGCGGTGCACGTCATCCCAGCGAAAGTCCACTGGCCAGTTGCGGAAGTTGTAGGTGTAGTTCGCAGTCAGATAGATCTTGAACACGTGTACCAGCGCCTTCACGAAGCAGATGACACACATTGGTGCCAAGGCTCTGTGCTATCCGAGGCCCAGTCACTGGGCTACGTATCAGAGGGGGGCCCAGGCCCGGCCCAGCGGGCGGCTGCGGGGGCGAGAGCCTCGCGGGGCAGCCTTAGACATACCTCCTCTGGATAGACCCTAAATGGCCTTTGTGACCTAGACCTTCCAGGACCATGGGGAGGCTGCATCCACCCGGCACAGACCAGCTTTGTGAGTCACTGTTGCTGAGGGAAGAGGTGATACTAGAGTGACGGGCACACAAAGGTTCCAATGTGTGAACCTCAAGTTTTGCCCCGCCCTGAGGCTGACACCTCGAGATCTCGCAGCCACGCCCTCGGCAGGTCCTGCCCCAGCACCTCCCTCTTTCTTAACCGAAGATGACCACAAATGGACACCTCCAAGGTTATTGGGGATAACCCACCCCCTGGGGTCCCCTGGTGTATACCTCCCCTCAAGGACCAGGTCAAACAGGGCTGCTGCTGGAGCAAGGAGGCAGAATTTACTCCTGGCCTGCAGCTCCTGCCGCTGTCCCCGTTCCTGGTCAGGAAAGAGAGTGTGGGCAGGCTGGAAACTCCCCTCCCCCACCTCCTCTGGATCCTCTTTTTACTGGCAGCAGCAGCAGCAAAGACCTTCCCCAGGTGGGTCCTGCCAGGCTGGGTTCCTCTTTTCCAGTCCCTGGTTGAGCCGCCCCTTCCCTTCAGACCACTCCACAAGCTGTACCTTCCTCTTTTCTTGAGGCTCTGGTGGTTCTCAAGACTTTTCCTCATACACTGGAGAGGGCCGACCCACTTGAGGGTCAAGGGGCAGATGTAGAGGCCACCAGTTGGGCACCATTCAGGAGACTCATTTAATAATTTCCAAGATCAGAAACAAAAGTGCAGAACCAGGAAAACCCAGACAGACTTCAGAGCCTGAGAATCAGGCTAGCCTGAGACACCAGGCTTTGGGGAAGAGAGATTCAGGGGCTCAAGAGCCCCCCTCTGACTCCCCTGCTCTAGGTTGGGTTGGAAAACCACCTGGTCTAAATAGCCCCCTCTGGCTTTGGGATCAGCTAAGGGATGCTGCTGTCTGTAGGAGCTGCAGATGGGACAAGGATTAGTTGATTCCCACACACACACACACACACACACACACTCGGGGTTTCCAATAAGTACAGAATATATAGTTAAAGTTGAATTTCAGATAAGCAGCAAATACTTTATGAGTATGTTCCAAGTATTGCAATCCCTGACCTCACAGTGGACATAGAAGTGTACCCATTAAACTATTGTTTTCACTCTTGGTACATGAGATTTCAAGACTTCACTATGAAATAGCTTTGTAGTCAGTCAAGTGGTGTGTCCTGGAATCC
Organism: Marmota flaviventris; assembly: GCF_047511675.1. NCBI lineage: Eukaryota > Metazoa > Chordata > Mammalia > Rodentia > Sciuridae > Marmota > Marmota flaviventris. Next base: position 203,193,548 of record NC_092499.1, on the reverse strand, counting down.
CAGGGACTCAGGAGGCTTAGGCAGGAGGACACAAGTTCTAGGCCAGTCAGCAGCTTAGCAAGAACTTGTCTCAAAGTAAAAAGGACTGGGGATGTAGCTCAGTGGTAGAGCACACTGGGTTCAAACCCCAGTACTGCAAAGTAAAATAAAATAGATTTCCTGTTAGATGGTTTGTCCAGCTGTTGTTTAATATAAGTGTTCTGAGCACATCTAAGATAGGCTAGACTAAGCTATGACCTGCAGGTTAGGTGTATTATATACTTTTTTTTTTTTCCTTTTTCAGTACTAGGAATTGAACCTAGGGGTGCTCTACCACTGAGCCACATCCCCAGCCTTTTTTATTTTATTTTGAGGCAGCTTCTCCAGTTGTTGGAATTATAGATGTGTGTCATCACACCTGGCTTTAAATGAACTTTTTGCTTACAATATTTGCAACTTATGATAGGTTAAACAGGATATAACCCCATAATAAGTCAAAGAGCATCTGTATTTAAAAATTGTTTGTTTGAAATTCAAGTACAAGCCAGGCCTGGTGGCACATGCCTATGATCCCAGTAGCTGGGTATAAGGATGGTGTTAGGCCTTAGCCTAAGCAACGCAATTATAAAAACTTCACTTTGAAACCTGCAGTCTCACCAGGCATGCCTACGGAGCCCTCCAATATGATCATCAGGCTTAGCCTGACATAAAGAAGTCACTTCTCCCCATCCTGACAAACTCAGAGTGAAGTCTCTGGCATGTTGTCCTCTCCCCAATAAGGGAGAGAGACAAGAAAATCAGAGTGGGGACCAAAGGCAAATAATATCACTGATAAATCTGTGGCAGCTGATAGGGATTGAAAGGGTGGTCAGAAGCCCCCAAATTTAGTATAAATGATAGAGCAAATGAACAGACATTCAGCCAACTGACACTGATGCCCCCATGCTGGAGAGCCTGATGAGGACCTAGACTGACATCCCAATTCTTATCATTTGCTGATCCTCTGCACCTTCCTCACTGCTCTCAAACTCTGTGGCCACACCTTGACCCTGGTGAGAGCCACGACTTCTCTCTATGACCCTCTCCTCAGCCGGCTGTCAGCCCCACCCCAGGAGAAGCCTGCCTTGGCTCCTGACCTGATCACCGTGGTCTGAGTGAGTGTGCATCTGCTGGACTCAGAGCCTAAGGCTGGAGACTTCTGATCTGACACTTGAGCTTAGCATGCAGAGGGAATGTCTGTCCTTAGCCTGTCATGATTAAGTGTGTTTTCAGTGCTTAGAATTAATTTAGAATTGTTTGCTGTGAATTGATTATGTCTATTGCAGTGCTCAGCATTAAGGATTGTCATTTTCTTAATTAAGAACCTATAGAGTGAGGGGCTGGGGTTGTGGCTCAGTGGTAGAGTGCTCACCTAGCATGCACGAGGCACTGGGTTCGATCCTCAGCACCACATAAATGTAAAACAAAGATATTGTGTCCCCCTAAAACAAAAAAAAAATATTTTTTTAAAAAAGAACCTATAGAGTGAAATTGTATTGAGTGATTTGAGTGAGTAAAGCAATGAAAAGAGCAGAAGTGCTTGGACATTCTTTATTTTTCCCCCTCTACTGCATAAGTTGCACCTTTTGCCCATTACAACCTGGAGAAGCTAAGGCAGGAGGATTACTAGTTCAAAGCCAGGCTCATCAACTTAGTGAGGCCCTGAGAAACTTAGTGAGACCCTGTCTCTAAATAAAAAATAAAAAAGGCTGAGGATATGGCTCAGTGGTTAAATATCCCTGAGTTCAATCCCCAGTACAAAAAAAAAAAAAAAAGTATAAGAGGGTGTTCTGCTTTTTTTTTGGGGGGGGGTGATATTTATTTTTTTGAGACAGGGTTAGTCTCACAAAGTTGCTTATGGCATTCCTAAGTTGCTGAGGCTGGCTTTGAACTTTCAATCCTCCTTCCTTGGCCTCCCAAGTCACTGGGGTTACAGACGTGTGCCACAAGTGCAGATACTACATTTGGTTCTGATTCCTGGGAAAAGATAACCCTGGAGAGGCTTTGTCCTCCTGGGGGCACTCTCCCTGCTTCATCTGCTCTGAGAATTCTTTGGAAATGGAGGCTTTTTTTCCCAGCCAGGCCCACCTGCCCTTAGAGGAGGGGGGAGATCAGAGACCGGATTCTGGAGAGCAGAGGTCAGCAGACTGGAGCCGCTAGTCCTCAGGGACTCCATGCCTTCTCTGGCCTGGCCCTTGACCCCACCAGCCCACAGAAGCCCAAGTGCCCCAGAACCATCAGCTCTGGTGATACAGGAAAGCATGTGACAGGAAGGGAGCAGTCCCCTCTCCAGAAGAGCCCCCTGGCCTGGACCAGCTGTGGCAGGAGTGACCTTCTGTTCCCCACCCCCTCTGCTCAGGGAAGTGCAGCAGGGCTGGGGGGTTCTGTCCCTGCACTTGGGCTGATGGAATCCCCTTTGGTTACCCTACTCCAGGCAGTCATCTTAACATGCATCCCACCCCCACGGGGTTTGCTAGTCCTGGACCTCCACCCTCCCCCACTGAGGCAATGCTTCCTCCCTGGCCAGTTCTGTTAGCCTCCCTGGAGGCCCTTGATTTATGCTGTTAAGTCGGCAGAGCCAACCTTGGAGAAGGAAGAAAAGGAGAGTGAGAAAACAAGCCCCAGAGGCCAGAGGGGCAGAGCCAGGATCAGAGCCCTGGCAGAGAGTGTGCTGCTCAGTGGGAACAGACCACCACAGCCCTGGACTCAGGGAGCCGTGCCCTAGTCTTAGGAACACTGATGCCACCCTGCAGAAGGGGAGCCAAGTCTACACAAATGCCTCTGCTCAGGAAATGGGGTGCAGGGAAGGTGGGGGTGGCTTGGAGCCCAAGGACAGGAGGGGACATTTCCTGGCGGATGCGGGGTCAGAAGAAGGGGCGGAAATGGCCAAGACAGCTGCTGAACATCTGGAGTCACAGAGAATTAATTACCCAGAGCCTGAAGGACAGTGGGGTTGGTAGGGAGCCCTCCTTCCTGGTTCCCAGCAAAGGCTACCCTTTCTCCTGATAGGTTGAAGGACTTGTGGGCAGCTCCTCCCCAGAGGGCCTTACACCCTTTCCAGGGGTGAAGAAGCAGCCAGTTGGGCTGGGTCTGTGGCTCAGTGGTGGATGATCACCTAGCATGTGTAAGGCACTGTGCTCGAGCGTCAGCACCACATAAAAATAAATAAAATAAAGGTATTGTGTCCAACTACAATTAAAATATATATATATATATATATATATATATATATATATATATTTTTTTTTTTTTTTTTTTTTTTTTTTTTTTAAAGCAGCAGCAGCAGCCAGTCATCCTCCTGAGTCTGCAGCCACACTGAAAGCCTGTGGCCACCCAGGGTGGAGAGGAGGAGGTGGAGGGCCAGAGCTCACCAGGGTCTGGAGAGAAGCCACGTTTCTCCTCACTCAGATGCCCATTGAAACTCTGTGCTCCCCTACCCAACCTACTCTTCTCTGTGAGTGTGGGCCAGTGTCCCTCAGAGTCCCAAGTGTCCTTATGCACTAATGGGTGGGAAGGGGACTGCTTTAGGTCAGAGTAGAGTCTGGCTAGAGTCCAGAGCCCTGAAGGCCTGTGCAATGTGACACCATCCTTGTTCCCTGGGGCTCACCACTCTCTTTCTGGGTGGAGAGTAATCTACACCTTTCCTGCAGACTCCCAAGTGTAGTCGGCCCTATCCCCACCCCCCACCACCACCACCACCAGGGGCTTGTTCAGGCCAAGGCCCTCCTCCTGGGATGATCTCTGGGGCCCCAGACACAAACTGAAGGGTCATTGTATGTCTAGAAGCTAGTCTCCCCCTGGCTTGGGAGTCCCTCAGAGGAGGGGCCTTATCTGCAACACCCAGGTTTTGGTTAAGATGAGAACTTGTTTTCCCTCACAGTGCTAGGAATTGAACCCAGGGCTTCATACATGCTAGGCAAACACTCCACTACTGAGCTATACACCCCCATCCGCAGTACTTATTATTCAAAACATAATATTCTCAGTGCAACCATTGAGATATGTATGTCCTTTCCACACTGCCCAGAGTTGTTTGCCTGGTCTGTTCCTTTCACATCTTCCCTTTTGCCTGCAAACATGTACATACACATAGGTCTTGTGGAGGGGGTTATTTTGTCATTTGCTTTACAGAATGTATCAAGCACACTCTGTAGCTTGCTTTTCTCCACAATATATCATGAGCCTCACTGCTGGCTGGCATGTGGCTGCAAACCACTTCCCCCACCCCACCAGTGTTCATGCACTAGTGCCTCAGGTATCCCTCTGCAGGCTTTAAGACTTTTTCTCTCTGCAAAAGCAACTGCAGTACACCTGCCTCCTTCTCAGGACCCTTGCTTTGAGTTCTTTTCTTGTATGCTGGATTCTTGAACGTCTGTTGCTTCATCAAGGGTGTGCTCTTTTTTTTTTTTTTTTAGAAAATTTTAATATTTATTTCTTAGTTTTCGGCGGACACAACTTCTTTGTTTGTATGTGGTGCTGAGGATCGAACCCGGGCCACACGCATGCCAGGCAAGCACGCTACCACTTGAGCCACATCCCCAGCCCTGGGGTGTGCTCTTAACACAGAGAGATTGGTTGTCATCCTGCACACCCTAGAGGGGGCTTGTCTCTGCAGGCTCAATAGGAGCCTAGGGCGGCTCCAAACTCTCAGTGTTTGTCTGTCTCCCTGTGAATCAATTTGAACACAGACTGATCCTGACTTCTGAGTCACTCTGCCTGCCAGGGAACCCCTCACCTGTGTGGGACCCACCTGAGGCCCTCCTGGTTACCAGATAGAAATTATGGCCTGGTTTTTGGACAGTCAGCCTTGGCCCTGAGAGAAAAGAGGAGATTAATTTGGACCCAGTGGACCATGATCAGTCCAGAGGGTCCCAGCCAGGAGTCTTGCCTGCAGATGCTTACTCCATTAGGGGGCCAGGATGCCTGGAGTAGGCAAAGTTTGCCCCCCTTTCCTGGTTCCTCCAAGTTGTGGAATTGGAAAAATTATGCTGGTGGTAGGGCTGCGTAAAATATCACAGAAGGAAGAGTCCACATGCAGCCCTAGGAGAGCCACAGTATGACCCCGCACCCTGCCCAGCATCCTTTCACCTTCCATCCACTGAGCCTGTGGTTGTGGGGCAGAATTTGGGAGCATTGCACAGCCCCTAACCCTCACAGTCTGGGACAGTCGCATGGAGCAGGAAAGCAAAGTGTAAAGCCAGGACTGGAGCTGAGCCCTGCTGTGTTGGCAGAGGCTGGTGGTCCCTGGCGGGGACCCTAGCTCCACGCCTGCCTCTGGGCAGCAGCTCCCACCTACCAGGATGGGTGAGTGGGAAGCTAGCTTCTGACTTGGCATTCCGGGCTGTGAGCTCAGGAGTGGGGCTCCTTTGTGACCCCAGGCTGCAGAGCTGATGGTCCCTGGAGAACTCGGAGCCCAACGGGGAGGGGTAGGGAGAGCCAGCCAAGAGTAGGGACCCTGCAAGGCAGCTGGTAGACCTGGGACCAGCAGGGCCTGCTCCACCACTCGAAGACTGCACCCAGGGCCCCCACCCGCCAGGCACACCAGCCAGGAGAGCAGGCGTACCTCCTGAGCTTGCTCTGAGCATATCTAGGTTATGGCCCTGGCGGCTCCTTCTAAGTCACTTGCACAGATTAAAAACGGCAACTGTCCCAGAGCTGACCCCAAGGGACCCTGAGAGCTTTATCCCCCCACCCACCCCAGGCACTTTCTGTTCTCAGTGTCTGCTGGACTCCAGGATGGCTGCTCAAGGCCTTGGCTCTCCCACCCCACCCCTGTGGGCAGGGAAGCTGGCAGGATGTCAAGCCCACCACAGCCTGGCAGTGAGGCTGAGCAGGCCCAGACAGGCAAGCCCTTCTTCCTTGCTGCCCTTCCCTCCCTGACCCACCCCCAGGGCTTCCAGCAGTGAAATAGGAAGGGAAAAGGAAGGGGTGAAGAGAGGGAGCCTGCCCTACAGGATCCGGGAGGGTGCCCCTCACCTTGACTTCTGCAACTGAGACTGGATTCCAGGTCACCAGACAAGGCCACCAGACCTACCTGTATCACACAGACACACAGACACATCCACAGGCAGGCCCTGCTCCAGGCTCTGGGGGTCAGGAAAGTGGGCCTTCACCTTAAGCCCACCCAGGAAGATGTACAAGAGGAGGAAGAAAGCAGAGGAGAGGCCCTGCTGTGCCCCCAGCCCTGGGGAGGGCCTAACCGCAGCTCTGCCCACTCCCACTGGCTTTGAAGCTGCCCTGAGCTGGGCCAGCTGCCGGAGGTGCATGGACCCGCCCAGCCCCTCTGGCTGCGTGGGAGCCCAGAGTGACCACAGGGCCACAATCTGCCTTTGAAGTGCTGGGGCTAGGCCACAGGAAATGGGCGGTAGCCCATCCTCTCCCTGGGGTCCTCTCCCCAGAGAAAGCACCTCTGCCCACCAAACTAGGAACCCAGCCCTAGAGCTGTCCCTCTGTGCTGGAGCACTTTGGCCATCCAGGTGTGCCTAGGAATAGGTTTGGGGCAAGGAGGGGTGGTCCTCCACCCCTGGCTGAACCCCAGCCCCAATTTCCTTTTGCCCAGCTCCTGTGGGGGAAGGAATGGGCCCAGAAATTGGTCCTTTTCCCTCATCTAAAAATAGCAGGCCTTGGGCTTTGTGGAAAGCCCCCAGGGCGGGGGAGGAAGCAGGGCCTGGAGCTTGGGCCTAAGGAAGGGGAGGCGTCACAGGAAATGCCTGGGTGCCCTGGCCGCCCCAGCAAAGGCTCCTGGTCAGTGGCTAGGCCCCCTGGAAAGTCCCAGGCTGTGCACAAACCTGAGTAGGGGGCAGGGTCAGAAGAGCAGCTGGAGCCTCCTGGGTCCCTTAGGTTCCTGGGTGGGCTCCCTTTTCTGCCTGAGTGGGTCTCCTGCCATGGATACCAGAGGAAGGATGAAGGTAGTTCTTTCTCCCTCGTCATTTTCTGTATCTGGTGCTGACTTAATCCTCCATTCTTTACCCTCTCTATTTTCCCTTTCACCATTCTCAGTAAATAAATAAATAAATAAATAAAAATATATAATTAATAATAATAATAATCATCTAATCAGCAGATACTTACTGAAGGCATAATAAAGGTTTGACCCAAAAGAAGGCCTCACTAGGATCAGGAGCTGAGACCAGAAAGACAGGACTTAGTCCTGCGAACTAGACTGTGGACCGGGAGCCTGAGAGCACTAGAGCTGAGGAATGTGGTAGTTTGGGAGGATTGAGGGCAAGGCCAGTGAGCTTGAGCATCAGGAAGGAGGCTAGAATGGGGGTGGAAAGATTGGTGGAACTTCTCAGACTCCCAGGAGGACTGGGAGTTTGAAATAAAAGTCATTTCTAGCCAGGAATGTGAGCTGCTCCAAAGGCTGAGGCAGAGGATTTGAAAATTTGAGGCTAGTCTGGGAAACTTGGTAAGCTCCTGTCTCAATATTTAAAAAGGACTGGGGATGTAGCTCAGTGATAGAGCACATGCTAGGCCCTGGGCTTGATCCCCAGTATTGAAGAAAGAAAGAAAGCAGGGTGGGGGTGGAAGTGACTGTGGGGTGGGGAGGAGGAAGGATCAGTCACTTCTTCTTCTTCTTTTTTTTTTTTTTTTTAGTTGTTGATAGACCTTTATTTTATTTATTTATATGTGGTGCTGAGAATCGAACCCAGTGCCTCACACACGCCAGGCAAGTGCACTACCACTGAGCCACAGCCCGGAAGGTCGGTCACTTCTAGGAAGCCACCCACTGAAGGATTCTCAGTCAGAAAATTCCAGAGAGGTGCAACTGTCCATCCTCAGAGTCAATCAACCTTGTATCCAAAATTTTGGGGGGAAAAAATTTTCCCCCTCTACTGAACACATACTTTCTTGTCATTCCCTAAGCAATACAGTTTCACACCTATTTACATTGTATCAGTTATTATAAGTCATCTGGAGATGAACTAAAGTATCCAGAAGGATCACTAATGTAACTCAGTGGTAGAGCACTTGCCTACTTGGCAGGTCCCTGCCTGGGTTCAATCCTTCAATCCTCAGCACTTAAAAAAAAAAAAATCATGGGAGGATGCACATAGCTCTATGCAAGTGCTGTGGCGTTTCACACAGGGATGGGAGCACCCATAGGTCTTGGTGTTCACAGGGGCCCTGGAAGGAATCCCTGTGAACGCCAGCAGATAACTGAATGCTCTAGTGCAGATGCCTGGAGGAGGCTGCAGCGGACACTGGTGGGAGGACAGGGAAGCAGGGAAAGCTTTACCACACCAGACAGTTCAGGAAAAGTGGTAGCAGAGTGCAGTGGAGGCCAAGTGAGATAGATGTCTGCTGTTTCCTGGGCAGGGAGTAAGTTCAGAGACATTGAGGTCTGGCTTCTGGTGGCACAGGCTTCCTGGGGTGATTTTCCTAGTAGTGAGCAATAGCATAGGTGCTGGTCAGGGTTCTTGGATGGATGCCATAAAAGGGCAGAAAATTTGAGCCAGGCACGGTGGGGCATGCCTGTAATCCCAGCAGCTCCAGAGGCTAAGGCAGGAGGATCATGAGTTCAAAGCCAGCCTTAGCAACATAGTGAGACTGTAAGCAACTGGACAAGACCCTGTCTCCATATAAAAGATAAAAAGGGCTGGGGTAGGGTCTGGGATGTGGCTCAAGTGGTAGCGCGCTCGCCTAGCATGCATGAGGCACTGGGTTCGATTCTCAGCACCACATTAAAATAAAGATATTGTGTCCACCTAAAACTAAAAAATAAATATTAAAAAAGGGTGGCTGGGGTGTATCTCAGTGGTTAAGCACCCGGGCTCAATCCCTGGTACAAAAAAAAAAAAAAAAAGATAGAAGTTTGAATACTTCAGTTATTTTCAAAACAATGTAACAATGGACTGCAAAATGTAAACTGGTTGAGAAAGAAGCCAAAGAGGGTAAGGCTGAGCTGGGCAGAGTGGCACATGTCTGTATAGAATCCCAGCTACTGGGAGACTGAGGCAGGAGGATCACAAGTTCCAGGCCATCCTGAGCAACTTAGCAAGACCCTGTCTCAAAAAATAAAAATGGCTCGTGATGTAGCTCAGTGGTAATGCACCCCTGGTTCAATCCCTAGTATTAAAGGGAAAAAAAAAGCAGGGATGGGGGAGTTATTTGTAGAATAGAAAGGCTGTCCCTGGAATGGGGAGTTTGGTGAGAGGTGAGCACCTAGGGCTAAGGTGGGGCTTTTGTGGCTGCACAGGGAGGAATGGAAGTGGCCACTTCAGAGCGTATGCTTTGTTGTCAGCAAGCTCTAAGGTGTGACCTGGGAGCAGGTGGGAGGACCGAGGAGGCAGGGTGGCAGAGCTGTGTTTAGAATTCCGTGCCTGGCATCTCTGAGGAGGGGTGAAGGCAGCATCTCTACCTCCACCTTCCCATCCACAGCTGCTGTCACTCACCACCACCCACCCCACTCACCTGTGACCTGCCCTGCCTCCAGCTCCATGTTCACCCTCCACATTGCGTCACCAAACCCCCACCATCCTTCACTGCCAGCACAGTGTTCCTGTCAAGGATGTTCTGTGGGCCAGGAATTGTGCTGGGCTGCTCCTGGCAGTGAGCCACACAGGTAAGTGCCTGCCAGGTGAACAGTCAGTGGGAGGCAGGCAAACACATGCAGGCAGAGATTTAGAAAACAAGGCATGCAGTAGACAGGTGCTGGGCACACTCCTGTAATGGCAAGGGCTTGGGAGGCTGAAGCAGGAGGATCCTAAGTTCAAAGTCAGCCGCAGCAACTTAGTGAGGCCCTGTTTCTAAATAAAACATAAAAAGGGATAGGGATGTGGCTCAGTGGTTAAGTGCCCCTGGATTCAATCCCCAGGAACAACAACAAAAACAAAACAAAACAAAAAAAAAAAAGAAAGAAAGAAGAGAAAACGAGGCATACACAGCTCTGCAGTCCCTCTCCTGGGTCCCTGAGGTCTGTCGTTGTTGTTGGGTCAGTGCTGGGGATTGAACCCAGGGCCTGGGGGTGCTGGGTCAGCACTCTGCCACTGAGCCACACCCCTGCCCCCACACCTAGGTTTTTGCTAAAGAAATTAATCATGTTCACACAAAAACTTGTCCTCAAATGTTCAGAGCAGCATTATTCACAATGGCCTGAAACTGGAAAAGCCCATGCCCATCCCCTGAAAGAGGAGCAAGCCAGGCATTTCCATGCCCTGGGAGCGGAGGCTGTGCTACTGTCCCTGGAGGAGGCCGCACAGAGCGGCCTGCTCAGCACAGAAGCCATGCTTGGAAGGCCACAGACTGCTTGGTTCTACTCTCGTGAAATCCTAGGAAAGACTAACCTGTAGTGACAGAAAGCAGACCAGGGCTGGCAGGGGTCACAGGGACTCTCTGGCATTATGGGAACTGGCATGCCTTGACAGGAGTTGGTCATGAACTTGTCAAAACTCGTCATATGTTGTGCTTAATACTGGGTCAGTATCATGTGTGCAAATGGTACCTCAATAAAGATTGAATTTTTTTTTTTAATTTTTTTTTAAAAATATTTATTTTTTAGTTCTCGGCGGACACAACATCTTTGTTGGTATGTGGTGCTGAGGATCGAACCCGGGCCGCACGCATGCCAGGCAAGCACGCTACCGCTTGAGCCACATCCCCAGCCCAAGATTGGATTTTAAAAGACACGAAGATCGCGAGTGGTCATCGCAGGATGAGGGGAGAGGAAGAAGGAGGAGGCCTAGGAGAGCGAGGAGCTGTTCCTGGTGCATGAGCCACACAGCAGCACAAGCGTTTCTCCTGGAGGGTGCCAAGGAACAGAGCCCTGAGTCACATGGAGGTTGCTTCCCACCCGCTTATAAGGGAGACAGGCCAATCTAGACTCCAACTGTTTCCCAGGAACTCCGTGCCTCTCAGAGGCAGGCACCTTTCCCACTTGGTTCTTAGGCCAGCTGGGCAAAGGTGAGCACGGATGGCAGAGGCACTGCGTTAGGCGTGACACTGTGGCCTTAGGCCGGGGGAGAAGCCATGCTCAGAAGGGGTCCTAAGGTCCTGACAGGCAGGTGTGGTGAAGCAGGAAGATGTTCTCCACCTGGTGTCTTGGGCACCTTCTGGGACCCTCGTCTCCCAGGCCAGTGAGCCAGTTAGCCAGTCTCGGCTCCTAGAAGGGTTGTAGGATCAGGGGGTCCACCTGGCCTTCCTGTCCTGGGAAAGGGAGGGGCAGGCCAGTCTGAGGCCTCCCCTCCAGGGCAGCAGATTTGCCTAGACGAGTGGGCACTCGACAGGGAACTGAAGACAGACCCAGGTGGAAGTGGCCACCAGGCCCTGGCTTCGCCCACACAACATGGTGTCCCTGAGGATGGGACCAGGTGGCACCCCCACAGGCCAAATGGTCATGGTGTGACACAGGGTAAGTCAGGGACGGGGTATGCATCTGCTGTCCCCTCCACTCATTGCTCCACTGGCCTTTGGGGCACTCCTGGTGAACCCCAGGCCCCAGTGACCTTTTCCCCCTGTGGCCTTGACAAGGGCTGGGAACCTCCGGCCTGGCGTCCTGTGTCCTGCCAAGAGGATGTCCTGTCCACAGCCTCTGTCTCCCGCCTGCCTTATTCCTCCCAGGAGCCGCCCTGGGGCCTCCAGGGGCAGAGGTGGACATTGTGGGGAGGGGAAGGGGAACCAGGGCATCCTGAGCTCTGTCCCTCCCAGCTCTTCCCCCTGGACTTGGTGAAGTGGAAAATCCCCCGCCCAGTCACTGGGCATCCCCTGGGCGGACCAGCTCCCCCTGGGTCAGAGGCAGCTGCTCCTCAGAACAAAGGCTGTGGGAGGCAGGGAGATAGGAACAGGGAAAGGCAGGCTGACCCCCTCCAGCCCCTGAGCTCTCTTGGGGCTTCCTGCCTGGAGTGTGTGGGGGCTGAGTGGGGAGGGGCGGCCGGAGAGGCCAAAGGCTCAGGTCAGGTTCCTGCCCCAAGCCTGCCTCTCGTGGGGAGTGAGCAGAGAGCCTCGTGGAAGGTCTGAGACTCCTGGAGCCAGGCCCCCATGGGCTGCAGGGAACTGGGCTGGTACTAGGAAGGGCCAGAGCAGCCTGAGCACCTCACCTTCACTCTGCTCCTCCTCACCCCAACAGCTTGTGTGTGTGTGTGTGTGTGTGTGTGTGTTCCTCCAGGTGGGTGTGTCTAGGAGTCTGGGTGGTCTGAGTATCTCTGTGTGCCACGTGTGGCGTGAGTTCCTGGGTGGGAAGGGGGTCGGTGTGAAAGCCTGGGTGCATCGGCAGGTGTGTGTGCTCGACCTGTGTCTCAGGCATGTCTGAATCTCAGACAGGGTGGCAAACGCAGTGCCATTTCTCCCCTAAGGTCAAGAATGACCAGTGTACCTGACATGGTGGCACACACCTGATTTCTCAGCAGCTTCAGAGGCTGAGGCAGGAGGATCAGGAGTTCAAAGCCAGCCTCACCAAAGTGAGGTCTCACTAAGCAACTCAGTGAGACCCTGTCTCTAAATAAAATACAAAATACGGCTGGGGGTGTGGCTCAGTGGTCAAGTGTCCCTGAGTTCAGTCCCCCAGTATGCCCCCCCCCCCAAAAAAAAGAATGACCAATGCTCCTAGGATGCCTGGACCCCTGGGCAGATGGACACAGGACAGCAGCTGCTGGGCCCTCTCTCCTCCCCTTCCCCCTCCCCCCTTAGTCCACCTTCAACTCTGGCAGCTCAGCCAAGTTAAAAATAGCCCTAGGGCCTCTGGAAGGAAGGGGCAGAGACTCCTGAGGCCAGGCTGGGGGAGGAGGGGGGCACCCCATAGGGGCTGACAGGTCCCCTGCCAGCTGCCCGCGCTAGCCCGGTGGGCTCCACATCTGCTGCCCCTACCTGAGTGGCTGTGGGGCCCCAACCTCTGCAGGATCCAGGGGCCCTGCCGAGAGGGCCCTGGGGCAGCTGGACAGCAGGCCCAGACTGCCCTGCTCCAAGCCGGGCCCTCCCCTCCCACATCCCTCAGGGGTGCTCTCTTCTCCCTCCCTGCCCCCTCCTCAGCCTGTTCCCTCCACGGAGGGTCCAGAACAGACCTACCCAGCCGTCTCCCTGGCTTCTAGCCCAGGGCTGCCCTGGACTTCCCTGGAGGGAGAAAGGACATCTGGGGGCCGGGACAAGCAGGATGCAGGATAAGCCTGCCGTGGGGAACATTCCTCCCTGAGGAAGGGGCCAAGGGGGCGTGGGGTTTTTGTGTGTGTGACTTTCATACCACATACAAACAAAAAAGGACCCACTGTATGTGTGTGGCTCATGGATGTCCATGAACCAAACATGTTTTGTCACCAGGATCCAGATTAGAATACATTCTTTGCTTTCACATCTTGTAAGTGTTCTTGGTGAGCCCAGATACAGATTTCCATGGGGACTATCCTGGGGTGGAACTGTAGTTGGACAGGTCACAGATCCCTCTGAGCATTCGTGGGGTGTGGGGACTCTCCCCCAGAAGGTGCTGGTGTTTGCCTGGATTCCAGAGGGTGTGGATCCCCCAAGGCCTTGGCCTAGTCTGAGCCTGTGAGGTTTGTCTTGCTGGGGCTGGGGTCTCCCAGGGAGAGGCAGTCCTCTCTCCAGGAGGACTCGGCAGCTCCTGTGCACCCCTCCACTGTGCTGGGCACGCCCAGAGGAGCCGCCCTGTCCTGGAGGCCCACACCCACCCTTCCTTCCTCAGGAAAACCTGTGGTCTGATAAGGCCTCCAGCCTCTGGTTTTCAAAACCACCCCGGCACCAGGACCCCCAGGGGAGGAGGAAGTGGAGCCCCACCAACCCTAGGGACTGGGGTCGCAGATCCTGGCTCTTATTGTTCCACACCCCCGCCCTAGCCTTTAAGTGGCAGAACAGAGCTCCCCATACGGCCCCAGGAGAAGGGAGTCCTGACCACCTGGAGCCTGGCTAGGTCTGGAGGCTTTGAAGCAGGGGTGACCAAATCAGGTGAAGTGGCTACAGCTTTGTTCAGCCCCTCCTGGACAGGGCACCCCCCAACAACACCTTGGCCAAGGCCCACTCCCCTCTAGCCCTGGGCAGGGCACTGCCCACCTGTGACATCTTGACCAAGGTCTACTCCCCTCCAGCCCTGGGACCTGGGTTTCCCCCTGGCTGTGGGCCTATTCTGGGGGCAGAGGGTCCAGAAGAAGGAACTCTAGCTCCCAGACTCGGCAAGGCTCTTTTGCAGCAGGACCTCATCTGAGGACCCTTCTCGCCTAGGAGCACCAGGGGTGATTCTGAGCCCAGACCCTACAGGAAGGAAGTGTCTACCAGAATCCAAGACTCAAAAGGACAGAAAAGCCAGAGCCTGCTCTCAGTTCCACCTCCCAAGTTCTCCCACCTCACACCTCTGCACTGCTTGTCCACTCCCCTGTGAGATTTTCAGGGGTTCTTCAGGTGCAGGCTATGGCTGCCCAATGCTAGCCAGTGGTGACTCTAGTTCTGGCCAGGATGATCAGGAGCGATAGGGCTGGAGGCCACCTGAACCTGGGGAGGGGAGGGTGAAACACAAAGAAAAGTGAAGGCCCGAAGCTGGGCAGGCCACTTGTGGAGCTCCAGAGTCAGGACCGAGGTGTCTGCCTGGATAGTTGAGGATCACTGCAGGTAGGAGCAGGGCAGCCCTTGGGGGCTGAGAGGACAGCAGGCACAGTGCCTGGAGTGGTAAGCAGCTGGCAGTGTTGGGGCTGGCAGGTGGGCAGAGGTGTGAGTGATGTAGCCAGGCTGGTGGGTAGAGGCCACGCTGATCGTTTCTTGTCCAAAGTGGGAAAAGCAGCTGGGCAAGGTAGCGCATGCCTATGATCCTTGGGAGTGGTTCAAGAGGCTGAGGCAGGAGGATCTCATGTTCAAAGCTAGCTTCAGTAACTTAGCAAGACCCTAAGCAACTCAGCAAGACTCTGTCTCTAAATAAAATATAAAAAGGACTGAGGATGTGGCTCAGGGGTTAAGTGCCCCTGGTTTCAATCCCCAGTACCAAAAAAAAAAAAAAAAAAGAAAGAAAGAAAAAGTGGGAAAAGCAAGCAGACCTGGGATTCAGATTTCTTTCTTTCTTTCTTTTTTTAAATATTTTTTTAGTTGTAGATGGACACGATATCTTTATTCATTTTTATGTGGTGCTGAGGATCAAACCCAGAGCCTCACATGTGCGAGGTGGGTGCTCTGCCACTGAGCCCCTGCCCCTGCCCTGGGATTCATATTTCTTAAGATCAGCAGCAGTGTACTTCAGAGACTGGCTCTGGAGGAGGTGGGGCCAGGCCGTTGGAGTAGGCTGGTGGACAGGGATGCTGGACCCAAAGCCATGGAGAGAGTAGGTAGCATTCAAGTTCCCTTCTCCTTTCAGACTGTACTAACCTGAAGGGGGTCCTGGAGTCTGAGCTGCAGGGACCTCCATGAGGGATCACCCCAGCCATGGGGTGGGGACTTGGGCTTGCAGCTCAACAGGGGAAGGGATCAAATGATCTGACCAGGGCTGGAGGTCATCTTGCTGCATTTTCAGGGGGATTCAGAGGTCTGGAGAGCAGACCTAGGTGCCCTGGTCATGCCCAAGCTGGACCAGGCACTGTAGCTCCATGCTTTGGGTGTGGTTTGTAGAAGCTCACTTGGAGTCCAGGTTGCCTGTGGATGGTACTCTGAGCTGGCCCTTGTACAAATGACTCCAAATCCCTGGTGGGCCAGAAGGAGAAGGACCCGAGGTCAACCTACTGCCACCCTGTGCCCTGGGCCCTGTACCTATCTCCTTTGCACTCCAAGGATCACAGTGACCCCTATCAGCTCTGCTCCCCTGGTTCCCTTGGGGCACCCCTGGACTCCCCTGGCCTCTCTCCTCAGGCCACCCTTGCATGGCCACCACCTCCACTCCCCTCTGGCTTCCGTCAAGTTGAGAGACAGTTACATCCTCAGGCTTCCCCCCTCAGTGCCCACTCCTGCTCAGTCCTAAGGCACATTCTGAAAATTTCTCTAGTAATCATTATTAGATCATGCCTCTCACTTGTTCTGAAGTTTTCAGTGACATCCCATGGCCCCTGGGGAAGTCGGAACCCCAACCTGGCCATGGCTGGAAACTGGTTTATCCCACGTGACTCCAGGGAGGCCCTTGAACCTCATCTTTACTTCACATGTGCATGCCCGGGATTCAGTCCACTGAAGAAGTCCCCTGCCTCCTGGTCCTCATTTGTCCATGTAGCCACATCCCACAGGAAGCGGCCAGAGTCCCCAGCTCCCCATCCAGAGACTATGATGCTTTCAAGGCTCTGTCCCTGGTGGGCTGTGGGCCATCTCTTGCCCAAAGACTAGAAGTGGGCTTGGCATTGGGCATTCAAGAGAGAGGGACACTCACCAGAGTGTGTGGACACACACTCAGACTCTCACACAAATGTGGGCCGTCATCTGCAAAGGAGCACACACCACAGGCACGAGGATACACAGATGTGGAAGCACACGCCAATGAAGCCCGGAGTGTGCACGACCCCCAGCTCTCTGGACCACGGAGAGAAACAGCAGCAGACACTTGTCAAGGGCAGAAGAGCAGATCTTACTGAGACCACAGCATGGGGTGGAAGGACGCAGGGCAGACTTGATGCCAACCAGTTTTATGGCAGGTACGGCTTTTGTTTCAGGCCTTCTATTAAAAATTTTCTTTCTTTTCTTTTTCTTAGGTGTTGGGGATCCAATCCAGAGCTAGGCACATGCCCTACCACTGAGCTATACCCCAGCCCCATTATAAACTATTTTTGCATGTTTTGGTGGTGCATGCCTATGATCCCAATTACTCAGGAGGCCAAGGCAGGAGGATCACAAGTTTCAGGCCAGCCTAGGCAACTTAGCAAGACCCTTTCTTAAAATAAACAAATAAAAAAACATATTTTTGTTGTGGGCTGGGCGTATAGATCAATGGAAAAATGCTTAACTAAAATGCTCGAGGCCCTGGGTCTGATCCCAGCACCTCACACACAGACACATGCATACTGTGGATGTGGCACTGGGGATCAAACCTGGAGGTGCTTGACTCCTGAGCTACAACCTCAGCCTTTTTATTTTATTTTGAGACAGGGTCTTGCTAAGCTTCCCAGGCTGGCCTCACACTTATGATCTTCCTGCCTCAGCCTCTTGAGTCCCTGGGATCACAGCCTGCCAACATGCCCAGCTCTATCAAGGTGGGTCTTTTTTTTTTTTGTGACCAATGTTTTTAAAGGAGAAAAGAAGGGATCAAAGAGGCTGGAGGAGTAAAAAATTACTGAAAACGGTCTGGCAGCATGGGTCGGGATGAAGCACCTTTGGCAGTTTGGTACCATTGAGTTTTCTTGAGCAGACTCAGAGGGGTGTGGGGTACCTCGGGGCTGAGCTCCTGCAGGTGGAGGCCAGGATGGAGGGTGGCCAAATCCCACCACACAGTGTTCAGGCAAGTTTTTCATATCCTGCGAGAGCTCACAGCTCACCACACACAGGCACTCACTCGGGAACACAGAATAAAGGAGCATTCCTGGCTCCCTTAGGTCTTTCTGTGGTCCCTGTGGCGTGTGAGAGTTTCAGGGCTGGGCGGAGCCAAGAGCATCCGGAAGTTCTGACTCCAAACTATAAATGAGCACCTGGCTGAAACAGACCTTCAGAGTCTGCTTAACTCCCAGCCAGAGCCTATGGGAGGTGGTTTTCTTTGGGTTTTGCATTTTTTTCCTGTTTTTAAAAATAAACTTTATTTTTGGAGTGATTTTAGATTTCAGAAAAGTTGCAATGTTGCCAAGTGTAGCAAGTTCCTGTGTGCCCCTCCCTAATCATCTGTGGGAGCCCCTGTGGGGCATCTCTTCACTGCAGCTAGACTTTCTCCTCCATGTCCTCCTTCTGTCCCACAGTCCCCCACCCAGGCACAACAGTGCTTCAGGTTGTCATGAAGGCTCAGGTTCTTCTGTCTGTGACCCATTCTCTGGCTTCCCTCGTTTTCCTGAGGAGCACCAGGTAAGGTGTTGCACGGAAGGTCTCTCAGTCAGGGTCCGTCAGACTCACTTTCCTGTGGTGAGATTGAGGTGAGGTGCCCTTCTCCCCACGTCACAGCAAGGGTACCTACATCCACACCCTCATCTGGTGATGCTAACCTGGATCACCAGGGTAAGACTGTGCCTGCCAGGTATCCTGGCCACAAAGGTCCTCTCTGTCCCTTTCTTGGCCCTATTCTTTAGAAGAGATCCCAAAGCCCATTCCATACTGCAGGTGTGTGTGGTGCTCATCACCTGTTGGAGGGGGAGAGCCTGCAGGTACTACTGCAGGTATCATTGGAGGCTGCAGGGAAGGTTTATTTTTCTAGCACTTCTTGCTCATCCTCTTTTCCCCACGCTCACTCCGACTTGGGTGTGGCCCAGCACAGGCAGCTCTGGCCTTTATCTGACCAGTGGGTGATCAAACAAATGAAGTTGAGGCCACTTGTTGGCCCCACTGAGGCCTGGGCCTCTGTGCACCCACCAGGAGACCCCAGAGGACCTCTTCTGGTGGGAGGGGAGGGTCTGCATCCCTGGAGAGAGGCTCCATCCACAGGCCTCTGGGGCCCCAGTCACAAGCTTTCTCCCTCTCCCAGGCCCCAGCTGGGAGGGAGGGCCACAAGGGTCCTGGGTAAGTGCTTCCCCTCCCCACTTGGGGAGATTCCTGGCACACAGTAGGTTCTTTGCAAATATACCCTGTCTCTTCCCTTCTTCCCAGGGCCAGCCTGACCAACATGCTGACACAGCTCCCAGTACCTCCTCCCCTAGTGTGTCCCAGCCTGAAGAGCTGGCTGTCCCCAAAGAACAGCGACACAGGGAGAGCCAGGTGTCCCTTCTCCTGCAGTGCTATCTGCCTAGCAATCACCAGCCTGTGCAAGGAAGGCCCCTGGGGAGGCGGACTGAGCCCAGCCCCCACGGTCCTGCCAGTGCAGACTCAGATGGAATTTCAACCCCAGGCTCGCACCTGCAAGGGGCAGCAGTGCCTCCTTCTAACACGGCCAGGACCCATTTTAGGGTTGTAATGTGCCCAAGGCTCTGCTGGGGCTGAGGACAGAGTCTAGTGGACTCCATGAGGAAGGGGGTGGGTGTCAGGTGAGTATCTCCTCCAATGGAAGTGACACGTCATGGAGACCATGAAATGAATGGGGAAAGGGGGCTGTGAGGAGGAAGAGGGGCAGCAAAGCCAGGGCCAGCACCCCAGAGAGACGCCTGTTGGGGATCCTCCCAGGGTCTGTGGTCAGGCCAAGCTGTTGGCACACCCTCAGAGGAGAGACCCATGTACAAGCCCAGCTCCGTGCCTCAGCCTGGTCACGACCCACTTGAGGACACCTGCTTGGTCCTGCTAGGGCCCTGGCTGCTTCCTGCCACTGTGCTGGGCTCAGCCATGGCAGCAGGCACTGTCAGGTTGCCCTTCCCCTCTGTCTGCTGGGCTCTGGGACCCCAGCCCCTTCACTTTCTTCCCCTACCCTCCAACACTGCTCTCTGTTCTCGGGCCCTTAACACCTCCCCCGCCAGGCACAAGGCAGGTGTGGCCTCACCATGACCTGGCAGGAGGTGGGGAAGCCCGGAATGCAGAGCTGTGGTGCTGGGCTGGCGGTGGGAGCAGGGACTGGGAAGGAGGGCTGACAGTTGGCAGTACTACTTTGGAAGGACGGCTGGGGGTGAGTGAGTGCTTGGAACAGAGATGGGGCGACAGTTGGCGGTGGCAGCTGGAGTGGCAGTTGGGGCTTGGCAGGGGCACAGGACTGCAGGGCAGTTGGGGTGGGGCAGCCACAGGGTTGGCAGGTAGCCCCTGGCCCAGAGCAGCTCTGGAGGGTGGTCTTGGGGAGGCCTGGGCATGAGGGCAGGGCCAGCTGGCCCTGAACCTGGCCAAGCTATGCCTAGGAGGAGGCCCACCTCACTCCAGCCTGGGTGAGGCACTCTCCCCAGCCCATGGGTGTGGCATTGCTGCAGCCCAAGGCCAACCTCCCATCCACAAGCAGGACCCAGGATGACGTGGAGTGGGCGGTCCCCTGGGCAGCCCAGTATCCTCAGCCCGCAGTGGGTGTCTGCTTCTCCGCCCTGCTCTCTGCCTTTCTCTCTGGGCTTCCAGCAGAGGCCTGGAGAGGACAGGGACAGGTTATGGGCAGTTCCCTGGGAGGGGGCAGGACTCCCAGGGCTGTTGCCATGGGGACGGCTGAGCAACACCACTGGCTGGAGAATAAACAGGCAGGTTCTCTGACCAGTGACTGAGACAAAGAAAGGCACAGAAAACCCTGCTGGAGTGGCTGGGGAAGATGGGGATGGTGAAGGCCCTGGCAATGGCAGAGAGGGTGGGGTGCCCCCCAGGACACTCGGAAGGAAGACAGGAAGGGATATTTGCTGTTTCTTTGTAATTTTCTCTTCCAAAGCTCCTCCCAGTGTGTTCTTCACAAAAGCAGCCCCTGAGAGGAGACAGGCACCTGGCACAGGGCTGCACCCCTCCCTCCTCCTCTGCCCTACTGCAGCCCACAATGGGGGTGGGAGGCAGGCAGCCAGCTGGCGGAGCATGGCGCAGGGGTCTCTAAGCACAGGTCTGCAGAGATGTATGTGTAGCTTGCCAGCCATGTGACTCTCCCACTGTTGTTGGCTCCTGTGGAGTCAGTCCAGGTCCCCGGGGCCAAGAGGGCACGTTCTGAGGAGCTGGCATCAGCAAGCACACCGGTGGCAAGAGCAGCTTCTACACACTGCCCCACTCCCTGGCTCCTCAGAACGCCTGGCCTGTTGCTGCTCCTTGCAGCTTTGGGGTGTCCCTAGGCAGGACCAAACATGCTCACACAGGTGGCTGGAGTGGCTTTCCTAGATGACCACACCACACAGTAAGGACAAGAGTGATCTGCAGGGCCTTGGCTGCCCATTTGCTTGCCTGTCTTGTCCATCCATTTGTTGAGGGCAGGGACCATGTACAATCCCTGGTGGCACCTCCATCCCTTGCCCTGGAGGCCAGGGTGCCTGGGGCAGAGTGCCTCTGAAGCCCATCACACACACCCATCCCCACCTATTTCCAGACCTGCCTTCAGGGCGGAGCAGCCAGTGTCCATGAGAAGCCCATGGCTGTCAGGCACCAGCAACCAGGGACTGCAGTGAGAGCGGCGATCCAGTCTGGCATCTGTCTGCCTTGAGTCCGGCTCCCAGCAGTGCTGTGGGTGCTGGGCCTGATGAAGGCAGGGTTCCTTGGCCATGCAGCACACTGACCCACCAGAATACACATCTAGGTGGCACACAGTTCAAGTGATGTATCCCCCACCCTGCTGCCCAGTTTTGCTCAGAGGCTGCAGTTGCCATTTTCTGCTTTTGTTTTTAAATATAAAGAAGTTTACTATCTCTCGGAACAACGAAGGTGTGGAAATGGGGTGGCTTTAGGCATAGGTTGATCAGGGCTCTCTTTCTGGGGCTCGATCTTGGTTTTGCCTTTTCAAAGTGTTGACTTTATGTCCACGCTGCTTGACTTGCTGTTGGCTCTTGCAGAGGAAAGTGAAAATCTTGGTCCTTAGTCACTGGTGAAGGGTGCGAATCAGGAGTGGGGTCCCTCTGTCCTGGCTTATCCTAGGACCCAATAAGAGCAGAGAGGCAGCCCTGGCCTGGCAGGTGGAATGGACCTTGCAGTGGTGAGACAGACCTCATTCTCACCTGCAGGCCTCTTGAGCAATGACTGAACACCAGAATGCTCTGGCAAGGCAGCATCCACTGCTCTACAGTCCTGCATGGAACATGGACATGGCACACAAACACTGTCATCCACCCCACCATTTTGGGAAAAACGGGGTGTCTCTGAGCAAGGAGATGACGTAAGAGGCCTCTCCCTGCTTCACTTCCTCCTATGGGCTCCAACGGAGCTCCAGGTTAGTGGGTAGTGGGGGCTGAGTGACTATCTGCAGACAGTGTCCTCTGCCTCCTCAAAGGGAAGAGGCAGGTGACCAGTCAGAACCTCTTGGAGGCCTAGAGGCAGCCACTTCTCAGGGTGATTGTGCCCAGCCCCCAATTCCTAAGGGCCAGAGACACTTGGGTTCATCCCAAGTGGGTCCTCCAGCAAAGAGGCTGGGGATGGTGTTTCCTGGACCCGCAGTGCCAGCTCAGGCGGCTGGCGAGAGAGGCTGGGGCGGGGGCGTCTGTACAGCCTTCTCCAGGCGCCGCGGAGCAGTGAGGGAGTGTCCCAGCCTTCCATTGCTGGCTGCCAGACCTCGGCTCGCCCTTGCTCTCTCAAGGAGAATTTCCCCCAGCCTGCCCTCCCACTGCCGCCGGGTGAATGCCTCCTTACACATTCAGAGAAAGCCTCCATCATGGCCCGTCGCCTCCCACCTCCCGAGGAATTCCGCGGCGCTGGCCCCGCAGGGAGGCAGGGCGCGGACCGCCGGGAGCTTTGCGATTGGTTGACCTAGCGGAGCTCGACTCCGCTGCGTGGCTGGCCGGCCACAGGCTCACCTCCCTTCCCGCCGTGCTGGGGGGAGGAAGCGAGGTGGCCTTTACCCCCGCGCAGACCAGCCAGGAATGCGGGGCCGAGCTCCCCATTCTGTCCGCCCGAGGGCAGCGGAGGCGAGAGGGGGAGGCGCTGGTCTCACCACGCCACTGGGGGCGGGGGTGGGAAGAGACACATCTGGGGCTGCACAAATCGCGATCGGATTGCCGGCTGGAGAATCCGAGCAAAACCCGGGCCGTTTGCCTTCCGCCCCTTCCCAAGCCCGGCGCCCTACGGGTCGACTACACCACGAAAGGACCTAAGCGCCACTGCTCATAATTGGCCAAAACCCAGCCCCAGTGGCGGGCATAGCCACGTGGCCAGCGCCCCAAGGTGCGCCCACTCCCGGGTGCATCGAGGTCCCTCGATGGTGGGGGCGCGCGGTACCCAGGCTCTCCCGGGCATTGCGCCACCGGCGGCCTGGGAGCGTCTGGGCGTCCTGCGCTCCGAGGCCCGTCTATCCGCCGGTGCTGGCGAGAAAGTCGCGAAGTTTGCCAGATGCGCGCACCACGACGGCGCGTCGGGGTTCGGGGACAACCGGTGACCCGAGGACCAGCGCGCTCCAGGAACAGGCGCGTAAGCAACGCCAGGTGCGCTGTCCCCAGGGCCGGGCGCCCTCGCCCAGCCGGCCTCTCCCATTGGGTGGTCTCCCCGCTGCCCGACACCCACGGGGAAGGGACGCGCGGGCCGGGACCCCCGCCGCGCCGCCCCAGTGCCCGCCAGCCAGGGGAGGGGGCTTCCCACAATGCCCAGCGAGCTTCAGCCGGCACTTCCGCTGTCCGGCCGCCACGGGGGGGGGGGCGTGCAGACCGACTGCCGCGCTGCCCCCGCCAGCCCGCTGCGCGGAGTCGCCGGGCGAGGGGCGGGGCGGCGGCCGGCGGCGGGGGCGGGGCCGGGGCGGTGGCCGCGGCCCGGAGCAGCGCGGGCCAATCAGCGGCAGGCGGGCGCGCGCCGGGGGCGGGGTCAGGGTCCGCGGGCGGGGCGCGCGCGGGCGGCGGGCCGCCGGGCTGGAGCGGCGCGGGGGCGCGCGCCGGCCTGACGGACGGACGGACAGACCGGCGGGCGGACCGAGCAGCCCCGGCGAGCACGCAGCTCGGACCCGCCCGCACGTAGCGCTCGCCCGCGGCAGCGGCTATCACCGGCGCGGGTCCGGCGGCCCCGGCGCCCGCCCGCGCCCCATGGGGTCACAGGTAAGCGGCGCCGGCTCATTGTCCGCGCGGCCGGGCCGGCGTACCGTGGCGGGGCCGGGCCGGGCCGGGCCGCTGTAGCCCGGCCGCTCCGATCCTGGCGCGCCCCCGCCCCACCGCCCGCCACGCCCCGCCCCGCGGGGGCGCCCTACCGGGGGCGATGGGCGCCCGGCGGAGACTAGGGGCGGCGCGCGGACCCCGGCCGCGGGTCCCGACCCGAGTGGCGTGGGCGGGGCGGCGGGGGGCGCGGATCCCCGCGGGGCTGAGCGCGGAGGTGGCGGCGGCCGCGGGCTGCCCGGCCCCTCGGCCCCGGCACCTCCTGCCGCCGCGGTCCCTCCCCCGTCACCTCCGAAAGGGGAATTTTCCAGCTGGTAATTTCTGCTGCGTCAACGCCCGGCCCCGGGAGGCAACCCGGGGGCGTCCCGCGCCCCCCGCCCGCGCCGCTCCTCTCGTCCTCCACCCGCGCCGCGGAGCCGCACCCGGACCCGCCCGCGCCGAGTTTGCCAAGAGTCGGAACTGCGGGAGGTGGGCGCAGGCAGGTCTCCGCGCCCTGCGGGGCCTTGGGGGTCATTGTCTTCCCAGAAGCCGGACGCCGGCCCAGTCTCCATTTTAATCACGGGCCGAACCCGGACGCAGGGCCCTGGCGCCGGGCGGCAAGGGGCGCGCAGAGAAGACGCGGCGCGCGGAGCGCACGGGGAGCGCGGAGGGAGCGGGGTCCGCTGCGAGCCGCGTCTTTGTTTCCCTGTAAATAGACATGTCAGTTTCACCGGGTAGCGCAAGACAGTGTCTGACAACTCAATCCTGAGGGCAAATGGGGAATTTTCTGCGCCAGAGGGAGGGCTCTGGCCAATTGGGGTTCCCCCGTTCCTCCAAGAATTTCACTGTTTGAAGGATTAAAAAGAACTGTATACAATAGGGCTGGACTGTGGAGCCTGAGGGCAAGCCAAATGGGGCGCAGAACAGGTAATTTCTTACCTCGAAGAAATATAAACAAAAGAAAGTTTGACTGAGATTCTTAGGGAATTTCAGTGGCATTGGCGCTACAATCTCAGCGGAGCTCTTGGCGAGGGTTATACTGGCAAGATTGTTATCTGCATTGTTTAAAGAAATGCTAATTAGGAAACGTTTCACTAGCAGCCGGTGCGGACACCTGTGCCTGGAGTGCTCCTGTGGATCAGAGTGGTACAGTTGCAGAGTGTTTCCCCGAAGGCTCTGTCGTCGAGGCTAACTTTCCGTGTTTGGTAACACTGGTGGATCCACTCTGTTGCTGGCCTTCGCTTTACCAGTGTAAGGCAGTATTTCCACTCAGCAAGAGTGGAAAATAGTTTGTTCATCAAAAGGAGACATATAGACGCAAACGGTAGTATTTTATCATAGGATTCTTACATTTGTCATAACTTTGTGATAGTATTAGATATTTTGAAAACTTTGAGGTCCCAATCTTGTTATTACCGAGAAGATTAGGTGAATAATGGGAATATTTAGGCAAAAGCTTTTTAGATATAAGCAGGAATTTAACACTGTGTCCCCTAAAAAGCTTGTGATTGTTTCCATATCCTTTACTGAAGGGAAGAGGGGTTATTGTGGATTTCTCTTTAGAGTAGTGGAATACCTCACTGGAATGTCTAGAAATCCAAAATTCAATCTTGCCTGAGGCCTGCCTGGGGACAGCATTTAATTAAGCCTCTCACTGACAGTATCCTGCATGTAAGAGTTTTGCTTTGCGTAGATAACTTTTGTTCAGGTTTAGCTGCTCTTACTGGAACATAGGTTGTCCTGGTACTCAGGCCTCAGTCCCCTCCCCTTTCTGACTGGGACTGGTTGGCTGTTACATGGGGGCACTTGTCCCCTTGACATGGTATCCCCACTTGAATCATACCGGGGTCAGGTTGTCCCATGGCCTGTGGCTTCCCAGGTCCCTTGGTCACAAGTAGCACAGACATCAAAGGCAAGCCAGGTACAGTGGTAGCACTGCTCCACAGGTGCAGAGAAACACCACAAAGCGTGGCGTTTCTGGTTATTGTCTGGAGATGTTTTATTTACAAACACTGTTAAACCGAATTAAATGTCAATAGTGAACTTCCCAGCACTGTCCTTATGTGGGGTTCTTCAAATTAGGGAAATTGGGCCACTCTGTCCCTGTGGTCTGTGTTTCTGGGGCGGCTGCTCAGCTGTGGTGCTCTGTGCTTCATCAGAGGTCTTAGACCAGCCTCCAGGAACTTAGGGACCCACTTAGTGCATGGTGCTTAGAATGCACCACAAGCCAGGGAATTTGAGCTGATTCTCTCACGTTGCCATCACTTTCTGTGCTCAGGCTCCCTCTTGGCTGCTGGTATGAGAGGAAAGTTCTAGAAACCATTGCTCCCTTACATGCCCACACCAGTGTTCCAGCACTTACTTTGGGAAATTCTGTTTGGGGGACTGTATCTTCTTGCCCAACTATGGTTCTCATAAAAAATGTGGGCTTTATCCTCTGCTCTGATGTGTGTGCTTTACCTTAAGTTCTCTGGAGTGATGCAGATTCTTAGTTCCCCTGAGACTCTGTGCCTTTCTGTGGGGGAAGAAAGAAGATCCCTGTGGTTGCTGGAGTTTCTGAATCGCTGCACCCCATGAAGAAGTGGACGATGCAATAGCATCATGATCATGGCCACAGACTTACGTCTTTGACGTCTTTGAAATACATCCTCTTGTTCCAGTTTTGGTTTCCTGCCTCTGGCTGCAGCTCTGGCTTTGGCATGGCTGGAGCTTGTCCTAGCATGTGCGGAGCCTTGGGACTGAGACTGGGAACCTGTGGGTCTCCTCACTTTTGGCAGTTCTCAGACACTTTGCCTTCTTTTGCACTCTCAGGTGGTACTGTGGTTTGTTAGTGGTGGGAGAATGTATCTGACCATGTTGTTTGTAGGTGGAAAGTGGAAAGCCCTTTCTAACAGATGAGTTCTTCTATGCAGGGTTAAAACTAGCAGGCTCCTCAGATTTGATCTGAGTCTGACTTTTGTAGGATTTTCTGTTGGATGTTGAAATCAGCAGTACCATTTAACTCAGATTTTAAAATTACTATGTTGTGTTTTTTGGGTGTTTAATTTTTTCCCTCTGGTGCTTGGGATGGAACCCAGGGCCTTGGGCATGTTAGGCAACATGACTTGGATTAAACTGGGCATTTGGGGGATGGCTGAGAACCTCAGTGTATTTTTCAGCAGCACTGACAGCGCTTTTTGTATTTCCATAGATGTACCCTTTGAGCTGTGTTAGAGATACCCAGGGTTTTTCTGACCACTCCTTGGGGTTATTGAGGTCCTGCTGTGCACCAGCCTTCAGGTCGGGTTGGGGACAGAGTGCCAGTGGTCTGTGGGCATGCGGCAGGGGGCATGTAGGGGCCACGGATGTGATGTTCAAAGAGGTGGGAGAGAGCCACCTTGAGGACTGGAAAAGGATAGAGTGTACACAGACTGTAGGGTGTGGAGGGGCATGTGTCTGTCCAAGGCACCTGAGCCAGGGCTCCAGAGAACTGCATCTTACCTGTTTTATGAGTGTGGTCTGCCCATGAGGGCAGGCTGGAGGGGGCAGCTGTGGGGGTGGCATGAGAAGGGATGTGGTCTCCACTGCACCATTCAGAGCTCTTGCTGCAGCCCACAGTCCCTTCCCATGAGTCATACTGGGAGACCCCTCATCCTTTTTGGAGAGCTTGCAGAATCAGTTCCTTCCCTGCCTAGAGCTGTGTGCTCAGGTGCCCCAGAAGGGCCCAGTTTTTCTTGCTTTCCCTGTCTGCTTGTGGCTCTCTGATTTGCTGACACCTCTGTCTTTCCAGCTGCCTGCAGGTCACAAATGATCCATGAGTGTGTGTGTGAAAGATGGGTTTTTTAAAATGTCTTAATTTGCACAAAAGTTGGACAGCGTCACTGCTTTTATGGGACTCAGATCGACTTCTGTTTGAGACAGTTTTGTTTCATTCATGGCTTTATCTCTCTCCTTCCAACCACTGCAAGAAACGAGGCCTCTCTCTCTTAGTGGGAACCCTCTCCTTCACCAGCAGCATTCAGGTGTGCAGGGGTCTCTGTAGAGGTTTGCAACAAGGCACCGCTGCATCTTGGGCTGGGATGGCAGGCGCAGGTCTATGTGCTGAGACAGACCATGCCTCTCGTAGGTCTATCAGATGCATACCTAAAATGAGCTTTGAAGAGAAAGTCTTAGTCTTCATAATCTTGTCCTAGTGCAGCCCTTTTTGAAATTTTTTTTTTTTTGACCGAGCCTTGCTAGGTTGCCCAGCTCGCCTCAGACTTGCAATCCTTCTGCCTCAGCCTCCCGAGCAGGTGGGTGACAAGCATGGCCACTGCTCCAGCCCTGTTTGGATTTTTTTTTTTTTTTTTTTTTTTTTTTTGGTACCAGGGATTGAATCCAGGGTTGCTTAACCACTGAGCTACATCCCAACCCTTTTTTATATTTTATTTAGAGGCAGAGTCTTCGCTGAGTTGCTACTTGCCTCACTAAGTTTCTGAGGCTGGCTTTGAACTTGTGATCCTCCTGCCTCAGTCTCCTGAGTGGGTTTACAGGCATGTGCCACCATTCACTTGAATCTTTTTTTTGTGTGTGTGTGGTGCTAGGGATTGAACCCACGGCCTTGTGCATGCATGGCAAGCACTCTACCAACTGAGCTATATCCCCAGCCCTCCTTTGAATCTAAAGATAGGTTTGTGATGTGCTGTTCTCATCGACCCATTGAGCACTGAAGCCTGAACAGCAGCATGCTTTGATTTAGGAAGTTCAAAATCAGCTTAGGAATTTTGGTAGGAAGCAGAAATTACTCAGCTTCATTTAGAGGTGGAGAATGAACTGACTGAAGAGGTGAACCCTGCAGGTGAGAATGGTACTCGGGTTCATCATCATCCTCTAGCCACGGAATGCTGCCTTCTGTGCTCCAGGGGAGCCTGCCTAGTTGAGTATAGACCAGCATGCTCAACTTCTGAGGTGTTCCTCATGCCTAGACTCCACCTGTGTGGTTGTCACCCATCCAAGGAAGCTGCTGCTCGCCTGAGACCCTGCCGGCTGGTTTGTAAGGGGCATGTGTACCACCCAAGCCTCCTTCCACTCAAACCCCCACCTTTCTAGGTGTAATCTGGTCATTCCCAGCTCGGGGGAGAGGTCCACTCCCTGGCTGACATGCCTATTGACAAAGAAAATGAAGCAGTCATGCAGACTGTGGACATGCATTTTTGAGAGGACAGAGTTCAGGAGAGGAATCAGGATTGGAAGATGCAGAAGGGAGAATTGCTTCGGGAGTGTCTGGCCAGGGCACAGCATGGCACCTGTCCTCCCTCACATTGGCGCCTGGATGGCTGTAGCCATGCTCCCTGTGCTTGCTGTGGGTGTCACTTTGTGTCCTCTGAGCAGCAGCCACTGGCAGGCTGGGGATCTTCCTGAGGACACCTCACAGATCCGGGTGCTGCTAGTCCTGCTGTGGAACTGAGCCCAGTCTCGGCCGATCAGGGAACCTGAAGAGCTTGAGCCCTGGAAGGCCTCTGTCTTCTCCTCTTGGACCCCTCAGACTCCATGCCTGGCTTTGTGTGTGCACACGCGTGTCAGCTTGGGGGCCTGTCTGTCTTTTGGTGATGGAAACTGAGTCCAGTGTGCCATACCTCTGAGCTACATCCCAGGCTTTATTTTTTTCTTTTTTTGAGGCAGGGCCTCACCAAGTTGCCCAGGCTGGCCTAAAACTTGAATCCCCATGCCTGAGCCTCCAAGTCGCTGGGATGACAGGTGTGGTCAACATGCCTGGCTTCTGGGAAGAATTTCTAAAGCTTCCAGCAAGTTCCCATTGGGGTCTGTTTACACTTGAGAAGGCTGTGTCCCTGGTGAGCACCCTAGGTCACTTCAGGGCTCCCAACTCTGTGTGGCCCTTTCACTCCACCAGGACCCTCTAGGGGTCCTTGGGTTTAATATTTCAACCTCCCTGCCTGATTCAGACATGGCGCCAGTGCTCTCCTGGTGTTCATAGCAGTAAGAATTCACAGCGGAGTGGAGTGGCAGGTGGATTTTTCCTATGGAAACCTTATGTAAGAGAAAGTCAAAACGCTGTTGTTTCTCACCTTGGCCAGTAAATAGGTGGCTCTTCCTGACCAGGAAGACTCAGGCAGGCCACCACGTGCTCTGTGTGGTTCATGTGGCCGTTTATGATTTTCCAGCTCTGAAGGGAAACTAAGGAAGTCAGGATATTGAAAACCTCAGGGGCAGCTGGGTAGCACGGTGCACACCTGCCATCCCCACTACTCAGGAGGAGAAGCCAGATTGAGCAATTTAGCAAGACCCTGTCTAAAAATAAAATAAAAAGGGCTGGGGATTCAGTTCAGTGGTGGGGATTCAGTTCAGTAGTGAGGCACCCCTGGTTAATCCCCAGTGCCCAAAGCCAAAACCAAAACAAAGCAAAACACCAAACAGAAATTCCTCCACAGTTACTAAACATGCAGATGCCCTTGTC